>NC_064624.1:137533106-137841558 GCF_023898315.1 Schistocerca nitens
AAGTATTTGTATGGAGTGTAGCTTTGTATGGAAGTGAAACATGGACGATAAATAGTTTAGACAAGAAGAGAATAGAAGCTTTAGAAATGTGGTGCTACAGAAGAATGTTGAAGATTAGATGAGTAGATCACATAACTAATGAGGAGGTATCGAATAGGATTGGGGAGGAGTTTGTGGCACAACTTGACTAGAAGAAGGGATCAGTTGGTAGGACATGTTCTGAGGCATCAAGGAATCACCAATTTAGTAATGGACTGCAGCGTGGAGGGTAAAAATCGTAGAGGGAGACCAAGAGATGAATACACTAAGCAGATTCAAAAGGATGTAGGTTGCAGTAGGTACTGGGAGATGAAGAAGCTTGCACAGGATAGAGAAGCATGGAGAGCTGCATCAAACCAGTCTTAGGACTGAAGACCACAACACACAACATCATTTTAGTTGAGCCACAAAAATTGGTGGACTTGCCTAGCAACTCAATAAGCAGCACATATTTTGTGTTTAACTCTGTGAATAGCCACCAGCAGATTTCGTAAAATGAACAGGCTTAATAACAGTGGAACATTAATGAACAAGGGATTTGTTGCTGTCATTGGCCATACGCCATTCTTTGCTGAACTGTTAAATGCAGAATTTTAGTAAATCAAACCACAACAAAGTCCTACTGCCAAGTACGGATTTCAGTAAGCCTGGAAAATGAATAGGATCATGGGTGACAGTATGTGTCTGACACCAACCACAAGAAACTGCAGGAAATATTTTTCAAGTAATAACATTGCTGTTAATGTGAGTGTGCGTGTACATTCATAGCCGAGTGTATATTATTCACAATTACCAAACGATGTTAACCATTAATGGTGTTGGTATCAGTTTGACATAACGAGAACATCAGTAGCAATTTATCATTGAACACCCAGTTGCCTGCTTTGTTTTGCTTCAGGCTCTGAGCACTATGGGACTTAACATCTATGCTCATCAGTCCCCCAGAACTTAGAACTACTTAAACCTAACTAACCTAAGGACACCACACAACACCCAGTCATCACGAGGCAGAGAAAATCCCTGACCCCGCCGGGAATCGAACCCGGGAACCCGGGTGCGGGAAGCGAGAACGCTACCGCGCGACCACGAGCTGCGGACTTTGCTTCAGGTTCTTCTCTCACAGACACATAATGCCTCTTAGGCATTACAAGGAACTACTAAGCAGACGAAAAGCTTGGCACAAAGCCTACCTACATTGGATGTGTATTGCACCATCAGCACGACTGCCGACCCAAATGACCCATTGTCCCCATCTTCATTGTGTGCTGCTGTTTTAATCAGGACTTGCCTTCTAGTTTTTCCTTCTCCACCCATTCTTTCAAGTATTGCTTCCTTCTCTCGTAATTCCTTGCCTCCCCAGTGCCTCACCTTCAAAATCGGCAAAGAACGTCAAACAGACATCACTTAATATGACACCGTCTATCCCTCACACGTGATATATGTGATCATATTGGTACAGTTGTACACGAGCTGTATTTCACGAGAAAGTCCCAACTGGCTGTAAGTGCATGCTGGCCGCTAAAACTGCACTACCGTGATGTCGACGTACAACAAACACCAGACTGGCATGAAGTGCAGTACGTGCTTGGAGGTGCTATTGATTAGCATTTCGGTGCAGCAACACAGGGCATGTAGGAGTGATGTCATCCACGTTCTTTATTCAGCCTGATTCAGCTGCCCCTGCCAGTGTCATTTTATGCAACCTGCAATGTTCTACCTTCCTTTCAAAAACCACGTGCAAGATCTATTCTCTCGTTCACTATGCGAGAACTATTGTTGCTACAGAAAGAAGTCAACATGACCTTATTGTATGAAATTTGACGTAATTAAATTTTGTACTGGGTTGTGTTTCCGCTAGAGGCAGTAGTTTTAGAATTATTCAATTACAATTTTTTCAGTCGTACTTCAGCAATAGGGTACAATTAGTAAAAACAAACTATCAAAAGTCAACACCAATGAAAGTATAGAGAGGAATTCCACAAGGCTCAGTGCTTGGCCCTTTCCTGTTCATTGTTTACATCAATGACTTCTCAAATTATATGCCATGCAACAATGTACTGTATGCTGATGGTATGACACCAATAACAGATGGAGAAAGTCTGCAAGATGTCATAGAATACAACTGAAATGAACAGTGACTGGTGCAGAGCCAAACTTTTATCAATAAACAAATTGAAAACTGAAGAAATTTACTTCACCCTGAAACCAATTGAAAAGAATACAAAAAATGTCCAGTTACTAGGTTTACATATAGATCAAAAACTTACATGGGACAGACACACAGCCGGCCGGGGTGGCCGAGTGGTTCTAGGCGCTACAGTCTGGAACCACGCAACTGCTGCGGTCGCAGGTTCGAATCTTGCCTCCAGTATGGATGTGTGTGATGTCCTTAGGTTAGTTAGGTTTAAGTAGTTCTAAGTTCTAGGGGACTGATGACCTCAGAAGTTAAGTCCCATAGTGCTCAGAGCCATTTGAACCATTTTTTGGGACAGACACACAAATTATCTATGTGGCAAACTTGCTCGAACTCACACTCTATTTCACAAGCTGAGACACGTTATCAGTAAAAATCTGCTAATCTCCACATACTTTGCTTTACTCCATTCACAGCTGCAATATAGGGTACTTCTTTGGGGTAACTCAGTTGGTACAAGTACCATCTTCAAGTGGCAGAAGAAAGCAGTTAGGTGCATTTTAGGACTAGCACCGAGACAAAGTTGCAAAAATCATTTTAAAGAACTAAATATAATGGCACTACCTAGTATATACATTTATAATTGCTTAATATATGCTAAAGAGAACGTAAAGAATTTTATGATCTGAAGTGCATGTTCATAATACTCGAAATAATAGTAACATAGACCTACCATACACAAGGCTGACATTAACACAAAAGAGCCATAAACATCTAAACATCTTAGCTTGAAATTTTATAACAAACTCTCAAAGGCTGTGAGCGAACTACCGATGAATAACTTTAAGCAAAGGATAGAAGCGTGGATCAAATGTACGCCACGTTACTCACTTGATGAATTTCTAAACAGTGACATATAAGAGATATGCTACATGAAACAAAAAACTGCCATATGAATTATACCAATATGTTTGTGACAGTAATGTACCATAAATATATCTTGATACTATTGTATATTTAACTGTTATGATGTATTATTATTACACTACTGGCCATGAAAATTGCTGCACCACGAAGATGACGTGCTACAGACGCGAAATTTAACCGACAGGAAGAAGATGCTGTGATATGCAAATGATTAGCTTTTCAGAGCATTCACACAAGGTTGGCGCCGGCGGCGACACCTACAACGTGCTGACATCAGGAAAGTTTCCAACCGATTTCTCATACACAAACAGCAGTTGACCGGCGTTGCCTGGTGAAACGTTGTTGTGATGCCTCGTGTAAGGAGGAGAAATGCGTACCATCACGTTTCCGACTTTGATAAAGGTCGGATTGTAGCCTATCGCGATTGCGGTTTATCGTATCGCGACATTTCTGCTCGCGTTCGTCGAGATCCAATGACTGTTAGCAGAATATGGAATCGGTGGGTTCAGGAGGGTAATACGGAACGCCGTGCTGGATCCCAACGGCCTCGTGTCACTAGCAGTCGAGATGACAGACATCTTATCCGCACGGCTGTAACGGATCGTGCAGCCACGCCTCCATCCCTGAATCGACAGATGGGGACGTTTGCAAGACAACAACCATCTGCACGAACAGTTCGACGACGTTTGCAGCAGCACGGACTATCAGCTCGGAGACCGTGGCTGCGGTTACCCTTGACGCTGCATCACAGACAGGAGCGCCTGTGATGGCGTACTCGACGACGAACCGGGGTGTACGAATGGCAAAACGTCATTTTTTCGGATGAATCCAGGTTCTGTTTACAGCATCACGATGGTCGTATCCGTGTTTGGCGACATCGCAGTGAACGCACACTGGAAGCGTGTGTTTGTCATCGCCATACTGGCGTATCACCCGGCGTGATGGTGTGGGGTGTCATTGGTTACACGTCTCGGTCACCTCTTGTTCGCAATGACGGCACTTTGAACAGTGGACGTTACATTTCAGATGTGTTACGACCCGTGGCTCTACCCTTCATTCGATTCCTGCGAAGCCCTACATTTCAGCAGGATAGTGCACGACCGCATGTTGCAGGTCCTGTACGGGCCTTTCTGGACACACAAAATGTTCGACTGCTGCCCTGGCCAGCGCATTCTCCAGATCTATCGCCTATTGAAAACATCTGGTCAATGCTGGCCGAGCAACTGGCTCGTCACAATATGCCAGGCACTACTCTTGATGAACTGTGGTATTTTGTTGAAGCTGCATGGGCAGCTGTACCTGTCCACGCCATCCAAGCTCTGTTTGACTCAATGCCCAGGCGTATCAAGGCCGTTATTACGGCCAAAAGTGGTTGTCCTCGGTACTGATTTCTCAGGATCTATGCACCCAAATTGCGTGAAAACGTAATCACATGTCAGTTCTAGTAAAATATATTTGTCCAATGAATACCCGATTATTATATGCATTTATTCTTGGTATAGCAATTTTAAGGGCCAGTAGTGTATTATTATTACTATTGTGAATGAGTAATTGTTGTATTATCAATGTTACCTTAGTATGCGTATCTGCTTGCCCTGCACACGCACAATTACGTAATTTAAAACAAATGTATTGAACACACTGACGATGCCAATTGTATGGAAAACATACTGAAAGGCAAATAAATATTGTATTCTATTCTATTCTATTCAAGAATAGCGTACAAAAGTGACCTTCAAATGCAGCCCCACCCTCACACTCATCCCACACATGTTCGGATTTCTTGCGTGTTGTTCGTAGCACTCCCCTATACCACTGTACAAAAATTTGCTACCGCACGAATTATTTTCCAAATTCGATCTTTCTTGGTCCTCATTGACTCGCTTTATTACGCCATCAGCTTAATCGAGCACTTAAAAATTTGAAAACTGACTTTTGTGTAAATTTCAGCTAACAATTTTATGAATTTTCACAGCACAAAATAAACGATTACACCGTCGCACTCGTCTGTCCTTCCGATTACGGCTCTACTGTAATGATCGAACTGTCAACGTATCGGTTTTGGCGTAACGTTTACAAGTCATTTTTCGTCCATCACGTTGAGGGGCGCATTCAGATTAATAATGAAAATGAAATGACGTGTGGTGAGGGCACCGCGGTGGGTAGACCCGATTGCCTGCTGCGAGTCTTTGGAGATGACGACACTTCGGCGACTTGCGCGTCGATGAGGATGAAATGATGATGATGAAGACGACACAGACACACAGTCTCTGAGCTGAGAAAATCTCCAACCCAGCCGGGAATCGATCCCGGACTCCCTGGCATGACGGCGTCCACTCAGCTACGGTTACATTAATAATGTTAACGAAACAGCCGACGATGCTGGTGGGGTAATCGCCCAGTGAAGAAAGAGCAAAAAAATCGAATAGCGGGAAAAGTTCGCGTCGGTGGGAAATTTTTGTACAATGATAGGAGGGAGTGTCGCGAGCAACACAGGAGAAATATCGACCGATGGGGGCTGGGTGTGAGGGTGGAGTTGCGTTTGAAGCTCACTTTTATATACTACCGGCCATCAAAATTGCTACACCAAGAAGAAATGCAGATGATAAACCGGTATTCATTGGACAAATACACTCCTGGAAATTGAAATAAGAACACCGTGAATTCATTGTCCCAGGAAGGGGAAACTTTATTGACACATTCCTGGGGTCAGATACATCACATGATCACACTGACAGAACCATAGGCACATAGACACAGGCAACAGAGCATGCACAATGTCGGCACTAGTACAGTGTATATCCACCTTTCGCAGCAATGCAGGCTGCTATTCTCCCATGGAGACGATCGTAGAGATGCTGGATGTAGTCCTGTGGAACGGCTTGCCATGCCATTTCCACCTGGCGCCTCAGTTGGACCAGCGTTCGTGCTGGACGTGCAGACCGCGTGACACGACGCTTCATCCAGTCCCAAACATGCTCAATGGGGGACAGATCCGGAGATCTTGCTGGCCAGGGTAGTTGACTTACACCTTCTAGAGCACGTTGGGTGGCACGGGATACATGTGGACGTGCATTGTCCTGTTGGAACACCAAGTTCCCTTGCCGGTCTAGGGATGGTAGAACGATGGGTTCGATGACGGTTTGGATGTACCGTGCACTATTCAGTGTCCCCTCGACGATCACCAGTGGTGTACGGCCGGTGTAGGAGATCGCTCCCCACACCGTGATGCCGGGTGTTGGCCCTGTGTGCCTCGGTCGTATGCAGTCCTGATTGTGGCGCTCACCTGCACGGCGCCAAACACGCATACGACCATCATTGGCACCGAGGCAGAATCGACTCTCGTCGCTGAAGACGACACGTCTCCATTCGTCCCTCCATTCACGCCTGTCGCGACACCACTGGAGGCGGGCTGCGCGATGTTGGGGCGTGAGCGGAAGACGGCCTAACGTTGTGCGGGACCGTAGCCCAGCTTCACGGAGACGGTTGCGAATGGTCCTCGCCGATACCCCAGGAGCAACAGTGTCCCTAATTTGCTGGGAAGTGGCGGTGCGGTCCCCTACGGCACTGCGTAGGATCCTACGGTCTTGGCGTGCATCCGTGCGTCGCTGCGGTCCGGTCCCAGGTCGACGGGCACGTGCACCTTCCGCCGACCACTGGCGACAACATCGATGTACTGTGGAGACCTCACGCCCCACGTGTTGAGCAATTCGGCGGTACGTCCACCCGGCCTCCCGCATGCCCACTATACGCCCTCGCTCAAAGTCTGTCAACTGCACATACGGTTCACGTCCACGCTGTCGCGGCATGCTACCAGTGTTAAAGACTGCGATGGAGCTCCGTATGCCACGGCAAACTGGCTGACACTGACGGCGGCGGTGCACAAATGCTGCGCAGCTAGCGCCATTCGACGGCCAACACCGCGGTTCCTGGTGTGTCCGCTGTGCCGTGCGTGTGATCATTGCTTGTACAGCCCTCTCGCAGTGTCCGGAGCAAGTATGGTGGGTCTGACACACCGGTGTCAATGTGTTTTTTTCTCCATTTCCAGGAGTGTACTTCTATGTTTCTCATCTTGACCGTCGTTCTTGACTGGAATTCGGGAACATTTACTTCGTCTTCTTTGCTGATGGTGTTTCTGAAATCTGTGTTTAATAGCTCTGCTTTAGTACCACTGTCATCAGTGACTTTATCAACATCAAATGGTTTCGGAATGATTATGACGCACGACGGAAATTAACACACTCGGAACGCTGAATGGCAGCTGCAACTAGACGCATGGGACATTCCGTTTTTCAGGAAATCTTTGTTCAGGTAATCCCGCGTCCGTCGGCCGTCGTAATTTGATATATTATTTATTGGTAGTGTTGACTGTTGCCGACTTACGTGGTGGGCCTTAATAAAAATGATATTTCATTCAATTTTGATTTACAATTAAATGCTTTTGTGAAGTTCTCTTTTTTAACGATATTAATCTTCAGTGGAATTAGACTCGCTGAATCTTAAAACATGAGTATATAAGTTGAACAATGGAATGAACTTTTCATATTAATTTCCTCGGCTAGTCAGTTCACTTTAAAGCAAAAAATCTTTAGTTATTAATTACAATTGCGGCCCACACACGAGCGAGATTATTTTTCCTTGCCTCCGTTAACCACTGCATTGTAGTCGGAGTCCTGGCTCTGGGTCTCGGCTGTTGTACTGAAAATAAGAACCTTAAAGCTACGTATTTTCTGCAGCGTCCGGCGGCTGTGGAGAAGAATGTACATTATGTTAACAGCGGGCGAGGTTTTCGCTTCCACTAATTTTTATATGTTAATATCGGCACATAATGGCGTCGTTGGCTGCATCGGCCGGTGCGATTGTCGCACTCCAAATTAGCCGAATGCAGGTTAATTCAAGGATGGCGGGCATGAAATCGGGATCACCTCTTACCAATTAAAAGTGAACAATAATATTAAATCGATATAGTATCTGCTTAATTAGCAAATGCTCACATTTGCCAGCACTCGCAAGATGTCCGTCTACACGCAACCAAGACAAGAGAAGAAGTGAAGACTAGTAAAAAACTAACAAAAGAGCGTATCTTGTCGTCTCTATAGATCATTTTGTTATTTTTCTTTGCCCTCGAAACTTACGTAGAGAAATTATTATAATACGGATACATGAGAAAAATGTATATTATTCAATTTTTAAATGTCTCTTCTTTATAAATACCGTTTTTTGTGTTTTCTTATTATTTCACTCGGGAAGCCATAGTACCCAGATATTTCGCGATGAAAGTGGCATTCTGGTAAAAGATGAACGGAGAGTCCATCTGCATTTGAGGCATCAGCCATTGCTGCAACGTGTCCAAGTAGGAATATTCAGTGACAGTGTTCTCAGCGAAGAAGAATGGCCCGTACAGTTTTTGACGTGACAGGGCACAAAAAACATTTACCTTTGGTGTATCATGCTCAAATTCAGTGAATTCGGGTGGCTGCTGTTTACGCCAGATTCGACAATTATGCCTGTTCACTTTCTCATTAGTGTGAAAGGTGGCCCGTGCGACTGCTACGGTCGCAGGTTCGAATCCTGCCTCGGGAATGGATGTTTGTGATGTCCTTAGGTTAGTTAGGTTTAAGTAGTTCTAAGTTCTAGGGGACTAATGACCACAGCAGTTGAGTCCCATAGTGCTCAGAGCCATTTGAACCATTTTTGAAAGGTGGCTTTGTCGCTAAAAATTAAGCGATCAACAATGACATCCCCATCCTCATTCAATTGTTGCAACTGCAAACAAAACTCAAAACGCTTGTCTTTGTCGTCGTCATTGAGCTTCTGTACTAGCTCCAATTTGATTGGTTTCATAGACAGTGCTAAGCAGGGATGGCTAGAGGACAAATGTAAGGATGTAGAGGCTTATCTCATTAGGGGTAAGATAGATACTGCCTACAGGAAAATTAAAGAGACCTTTGGAGAAAAGAGAACCACTTGCATGAATATCAAGAGCTCAGATGGAAACCCAGTTATAAGAAAAAGTAGGGAAAGCAGAAAGGTGGAAGGACTATATAGAGGGTCTATACAAGAGTGATGTACTTGAGGACAATATTATGGAAATGGAAGAGGATGTACCGGTAGATGAAGATGAAATGGGAGATACGACACTGTATGAATAGTTTGACAGAGCAGTGAAAGACCTAAGTCGAAACAAGGCACCGGGAGTATACAACATTCCATTGGAACTACTGACGGCCTTGGGAGAGCCAGTCCTGACAAAACTCTACCACCTGGTGAGTAAGATGTATGAGACAGGCGAAATACCCTCAGACTTCAAGAAGAATATATTAATTCCAATCCCAAAGAAAGCAGGTGTTGACAGATGTGAAAATTACCGAACTATCAGTTTAATAAGTCACAGCTGCAAAATACTAACACGAATTCATTACAGACGAATGGAAAAACCGGTAGAAGCCGACCTCAGGGAGGATCAGTTTGGATTCCGTAGAAATATTGGAACACGTGAGGCAATACTCACGTTGCGACTTATCTTAGAACAAAGATTAAGGAAAGGCAAACCTATGTTCCTAGCATTTGTAGACTTAGAGAAAGCTTTTGACAATGCTGACTGGAATACTCTGTTTCAAATTCTAAAGGTGGCAGGGGTAAAATACAGGGAGAGAAAGGCTATTTACAATTTGTACAGAAACCACATGGCAGTTATAAGAGTCGAGGGACATGAAAGGGAAACAGTGGTTGGGAAAGGAGTGAGACAGGGTTGTAGCCTCTCCCCGATGTTACTCAATCTGTATATTGAACGAGCAGTAAAGGAAACAAAAGACAAATTCGGAGTAGGTATTAAAATCCATGGAGAAGAAATAAAAACTTTGAGGTTCTCGAATGATATTGTAATTCTGTCAGAGACAGCAAAGGACCTGGAAGAGCAGTTGAACGGAATGGACAGTGTCTTGAAAGGAGGATATAAGATGAACATCAACAAAAGCAAAAGGAGGATCATGGAATGTAGTCGACTTAAGTCGGATGATACTGAGGGAATCAGATTAGGAAATGAGACACTTAAAGTAGTAAAGGAATTTTGCTATTTGGGGAACAAAATAACTGATGATGATCGAAGTAGAGAGGATATAAAATGTAGACTGGCAATGGCAAGGAAAGCGTTTCTGAAGAAGAGAAATTTGTTAACGTCGAGTATAGTTTTAAATGTCAGGAAGTCGTTTCTGAAAGTATTTGTATGGAGTGTAGCCATGTATGGAAGTGAAACGTGGACGATAAATAGTTTGGACAAGAATGGAATAGAAGCTTTCGAAATGTGCTGCTACAGAAGAATGCTGTAGTTTAGATGGGTGGATCACATAACTAATGAGGAGGTATTGAATAGAATTGGGGAAAAGAGGAGTTTGTGGTACAACTTGACTAGAAGAAGGCATCGGTTGGTAGGACATGTTCTGAGGCATCAAGGGATCACAAATTTAGCGTTGGAGGGCAGTGTGGAGGGTAAAAATCGAAGAAGGAGACCAGGAGATGAATACACTAAGCAGATTCAGAAGGATGTAGGTTGCAGTAGGTACTGGGAGATGAAGAAGCTTGCACAGGATAGAGTAGCATGGAGAGCTGCATCATACCGACTGAAGACCACAACACAACAACATAAACAGCTTCTGTCGCACGACTTTCCCCACTGTCATTGGAGACATTTCGAGTTCACGGGATGGACGACGCACCGCTTTCTTTGGACTCCTTACGAATGTCTCTTGTCTGCACTCCACATTCACTACACACGCACTTGGACGTCCACTTCTCTTTGTCAGGCACAAGCCACTCGTCATAACGAATTTGTTGTGACAGTGGTAAATGGCCTTCCTTATTGGTGGCTTCTTATCGTACTCGGTTCCAAATATCCGCTGTACAGCTGTAGCTCACTTGTTTTTGTCGAACTTCATCACACAGGAAGCTCGCTCCGCACCTGAACTCTCTATGTTTGCGACTTGCGCAGACTATCGGCAAATTACCAAACTACGCTGTGGCGGAATACATGAAAAAAAAAGAAACTTTCAGGATTTCTTTTCAAAATGACATATATATGACATCTGTACAATGTTTGGTTCTTGTGCAGTGAGTAATTGAAAGTGTTCCCTGACTTCATGTACACCCAGTCTTTCGCCACCCATATCGCACGACATGAATCCCATCCAACATTAGGGGACATGATCGAGATGTCAGCTCGTGTGCAAAATCCTGCAGCGGTCTTTCGCAGTTACGATCGTCTGAAGGACGCAAAATGGTACAGTATTTCTGTAGCTGCTGATTGGTTGGTTGTTTTTGGGGAAGGAGACCAGACAGCGTGGTCATTGGTCTCATCGGATTAGGGAAGGATGGGGAAGGAAGTCGGCCGTGCCCTTTCAGAGGAACCATCCCGGCATTTGCCTGAAGTGACTTAGGGAAATCACGGAAAACCTGAATCAGGATGGCCGGACGCGGGATTGAACCGTCGTCCTCCCGAATGCGAGTCCAGTGTCTAACCACTGCGCCACCTCGCTCGGTTCTGTAGCTGCATCGGATGACTTGTTGAGTACGCGTCACATCGAGGTGCTGGAATGCGGCGGGCGAAAGGAGGCGCGACAAGGTATTATGTGGTGTCCCACGTCTTTTGTCACCTCAGCGTTAAAATAGAGAATGACACTAGCATTTCTGAAAGTGCAGTTTATGCTAAGTGTAAACGTGCAATGTAGACCGCTTCAAAACGAGTCTCTTTGACAAAGAAAAGCTGAATCGAGTGAAACTGAGCAATGCGAGAATCGTTCAATGACTGTGAAAGGAAATTTTGTCAACCAATCTGCGCGAAAGCCCTAATAGGTTTCGTCTTACGTAAAATCAGTAAACGGTTTGAAGTCCTCTATTCTTCAGGCAGAGTCCATACTCGCACCGCAACGGAAGATAACAGAGAGAAGGCCGAAATACTGAGCTCGGTCTTCCGATATTGCTCCACCACGGAAAATCGTAACGCGGTCCCTCCTCTCAATCATCGTACGAACGTCGAAATGTCGAAATGCTGAGCAAACCGATCGCAGAATGAAAAAGCACCTACAATCGCTTAGTAGTGGAGTGACTGATGGAGTTGATCTTGTGGGGAGGGGGGGGGGGGGAAGGGGGAAGGAAGGGAACAAACAGTGACGTCATTGGTCTCATCGGAGTACGGAAGGATAGCGAAGGAAATCGGCTGTGCCCTTTCAAAGGAACTATCCCGGCATTTGCCTTAATGGATTTAGGGAAATCACGGAAAACCTAAATCAAGATGGCGGGTTTGAACCATCGTGCTCCTGAATGCAAGTCCAGTGTGCTAAGCCGGCCGGCCGTGCGGTTCTAGGCGCTACAGTCTGGAACCGAGCGACCGCTACGGTCGCAGGTTCGAATCCTGCCTCGGGCATGGATGTGTGTGATGTCCTTAGGTTAGTTAGGTTTAATTAGTTCTAAGTTCTAGGCGACTGATGACCTCAGATGTTAAGTCCCACAGTGCTCAGAGCCATTTTGAACCAGTGTGCTGAACACTGCGCCCCTCTATCAGTGCTTAGTAGTGCAAAGGCACCTGGACCAGGTGAGATACCTGTAAGACTGTACAAATATTATGCGAAAGAACTCTCTCCCCCTCTAGCAGATGTTTGTCGTAGACAGCTGATCGCTAGAAAAAAGCACAGGTCATTCCCATTCCCAGGAAGGGTCGTAGGACAGATGCACATGATTACTGACATGTATGGTTAAACGTCTGTCTGTTGTATAATTGTGTGACACATTTTATGCTCAAGGATCACAACGTTTTTGAAAAACGAAAATCTCCTCTAGAAATTCCGCAAACAATGGTTTTCCGAAACTCAGCCTGCTCTGTTCCTCCATGAGATCCAAAGCGCTGTAGAGAACGGCGTTCATATTTACGCCGTGTTACTTGATTTCAGAAACGCATTTCACACACAATCCTGCACTTCCGTTTACTGAAAAAAAAGGTGAGCTTATCGATAACTCAAGACTTGAAACTTCCTGGCAGATTAAAACTGTTTACAGGACCGAGACTCAACTCGGGACCTTTGCCTTTCACTGGCAAGTGCTCGCAGGAGAGCTTCTGTAAAGTTTGGAAGGCAGGAGACGAGGCACTGGCGGAAGTAAAGCTGTGAGGAAGGGGTGTGAGTCGTGCTTGGGTAGCTTAGACGGTAGAGCAATTGCGAAGGTCCCGGGTTCGAGTCTCGGTCCGGCACACAGTTTTAATCTGCCAGGAAGTTTCATATTAGTGCACACACTGCTGCAGAGTGAAAATTCCTTGCAGACAGGACTGAGCACGTCGCTCTTAAGGTAACTTGCCAGAAAACAGCTGGAGAAACAGGAACAATTTTCATTAAGTTTATGAGCGTCTAACTGCATAATGTGAACTCTGAATGCAAAGAAATTTCAGGACAATGAAAGTGTTTTAAGGATGAAGATTTCGGTATAAGAATAATCAGGATAGCTTTGATATAAACTTGATTATATAAACATTTATGTCGGTCAGTAATTTAAAATTTTTCCTGCCAGTCTATGTTTGAAGTCTATAGACTTATTAACTACTTTTCTTAGATGCTTAAAACTTTGTGCACACATTTATGACATTGTTAGACTACAATCAAAAGATTTCAATCAATAGTTTTCATACTATAAATATATAAATTAGACAATCAAAATTAAGGCAATTTTTTTTATAATTAATAAGGGTATATTTTTCTTCCTGGTGATAGTAAGCTGATGTATGTAGTGTACTTTTCCCCAAATGGTAGCCTAAAAATAACAAAAAAATTCAGACCTCTAGCTCAAATAGTTTTTTTTGTATAAAATAAACATGTCAGAAAATTTGATTCTTGGGAAATTCAGTTGAAAGATACATTTCATCTGTTACTCACCACTGTTGTTCTTAAAACCCTCCAGTTGCTTAATGTTCTTGGTTTGTGTGTTCCTCATCTTCTCTCTTCCTTTTCTTGCTCCTCTTTGCTATTCTGGCCTTTTTAGTTGTCTCAAGCACCCATTGTTCGCCTTGCCATCAGTGCTTGTTTTATATTGAATCCAGGAGTTAGTCCTAACACCATTTTACGTGTTCAGATAACTTACATGTTTGCTGCTGGGTGACGTCGTCGACCACCGCCGATATTTCGACAGGAGCACACCCTGCCATTCTCAAGGCACAAATGCAAGGAAGAAAAAATGTGCAAGCAAATTTAATACCTCGGTTCACAGAGGAGAAACAAGGAAGACACCACAGACAGAACAAGTGTCAACACAACCAAAGATAACCAACATCAGAAATATCGATAGTTACTATTAATCAACAGGTGAGGTAGCACTAATTCTGTCCCTCTGTTTTTTTTTTTGATGAGAGACAGAGCCGGATTCCAAGCAGCATTTAAACAAAATCCACCATCTCTGTTTATAAGGTTGCTTGATAGTCTGATTTCAACAGCTTCGTTAATAACACTATCCCAATAGCTGGACGTGCAAACCAGAATCTCCGTGTTGTTGTATTCCATAAGATGACCGGTGTCAAGGCAATGTTCTACAATAGCGGATTTTCTCAGCTGTTGTAAGCGTGTGTGACGCTTATGTTCAATACACCGGTCTTCCACGGTCCTGATCGTCTACCAACATATGACATGCCACAGCTGCAAGGAGTACGATAGACGTAAACCAAGATCATCTTTTACGGACGCCAACAGGGCCTTAATCTTAGAAGGTGGTCGAAAAACACAATTCACATCATACGGCCAATCCTGCTGGAAATGCTTCCTGCGTAAGCCAAAAAGGCCGTAGACTTAGGTGCCACTTCGTTGCTATCGTCACTCACCCGTTGCACAGAGGGCTGATAGCGCAACGCACGTTTGATCTGCCTCTCACTATAACCATTCTGACGAAAGGTGACTTCGAGATGTGACAGCTCAGCTGCCAAACCTTCAGGGTCTGAGATAACGAGCGCCCTGTGAACCAAGGTACAAAGTACTCCTTCACACTGAGCTGGATGGTGGCAACTATCAGCTCACAGATACAAGTCAGTGGGAGTCGGCTTCCGATAAACAGAATGTCCCAACGTACCATCAGACTTCCTTCTGACCAACACATCAAGGAAGGGAAGGCGTTCATTCTTTACCACCTCCATAGTGAACTGAATATTCGGGTGTATTGAATTAAGGTGTTCCAAAAACCGGTTTAAATTCTCACTACCATGAGGCCAAACAACAGAAATATCGTCTACATATCTGAAAAAACACGCAGGATTCAAGGTCGCTGACTCCAATGCACGTTCCTCAAAGTCCTCCATAAACAAATTGGCCACCATAGGCGACAACGGGCTTCCCACTGTAAAATCCATCACTCGGTTCGTAGTGCTGACCATTGAATAAAAACTGAGTGCAAGTCAGCACAGGAAACAAAAGAAAAATTCGGAGTAGGTATTAAAATCCATGGAGAAGAAATAAAAACTTTGAGGTTCGCCGATGACATTGTAATTCTGTCAGAGACAGCAAAGAACCTGGAAGAACAGCTGAACGGGATGGACAGTGTCTTCAAACGAGGATATAAGATGATCATCAAGAAAAGCAACGCGAAAATAATGGAATGTAGTCGAATTAAGTCGGGCGATGTTGAGGGAATTAGATTAGGAAATGAGACACTTAAAGTAGTAAAGGAGTTTTGCTATTTGGGGAGCAAAATAACTGATGATGGTCGAAGCAGAGAGGATATAAAATGTAGACTGGCAATGGGAAGGAAAGCGTTTCTGAAGAAGAGAAATTTGTTAACGTCGAGTATAGTTTTAAATGTCAGGAAGTCGTTTCTGAAAGTATTTGTTTGGAGTGTAGCCATGTATGGAAGTGAAACATGGACGATAAATAGTTTGAACAAAAAGAGAATAGAAGCTTTCGAAATGTGGTGCTACAGAAGAATGCCGAAGATTAGATGGGTAGATCACATAACTAAGGAGGAGGTATTGAATAGAATTGGGGAGGAATTTGTGGGACAACATGACTAGAAGAAGGGATCGGTTGGTAGGACATTTTCTAAAGCGTCAAGGGATCACCAATTTAGTATTGGAGGGCAGCGTGGAGGGTAAAAATCGTAGAGGAGGACCAAGAGAGGAATATACCAAGAAGATTCAGAAGTATGTAGGTTGCAGTAGGTACTGGGAGATTGCAGAGGATAGAGTAGCGTGGAGAACTGCATCAACCAGTCTCAGGACTGAAGACCACAACAACAACGACTACAACAAAGAATAATGAATCGACAAATTTGCAGTGGACACTAGGCGCTTTGTGAAAGAAAGTATGTTTTCTTCAAAAATATGAATTTGGCAACCCCTGAAATTGCCACCCGGGCAAATGCCCCGACTTGTCCTACGCCCCCCCCCCCCCCCCCCGCCGCCCTCCGCTCGGCATTTATACGGGCCTGAACACACGAGGACGACATATCGGGGTGATGCAAAGGTTTTGTTGGTGTGTGTACTAGTGAAAAAAATGGTTCAAATGGCTCTGAACACTATGGGACTTAACTTCTGAGGTCATCAGTCGCCTAGAACTTAGAACTAATTAAATCTAACTAACATAAGGACATAACACACATCCAAGCCCGAGACAGGATTCGAACCTGCGACAGTAGCGGGCGCTCGGCTCCAGACTGCAGCGCCTAGAACCGCACGGCCACTCCAGCCGGCGTGTACTAGCGAAAATTGCATCAAAATCTCTTCAGTAGTTCGTGAGACGAGCGTTGACATACCGATAGCCTACTCGGCCGGGGACATCTTAATACGAGTGTATAGCGATAAGGAGCCAGCTGACGTCACGCGGCCTACGTCACAGCGCCTCGATCACGTGGGACGGCGGCGGCGGCGTGGCTGCCTGGCCTATCAGTAGCCAGAGGGCGCCATCAGAGGTCGGACGCTGCGCGTGAGAGAGGCGACCGCCGCCAGCTTGCGTCTCTCAAGGCCGGCACGCATTCGACTGCGGTGAGTACAGTCTGTGCAGTTGAGCCAGATCCTGTAACACACACACCAACCGCCAGACAAATTCGGTGTGTGTAGGGACTTGTGCCGGCCGGTGTGGCCGAACGGTTCTAGGCGCTTCAGTCCGGGAGCGTCTGGCTGCTTCAGTCGCAGGTTTGAATCCTGCCTCGGGCATAGATGTGTGTGATATCCTTAGGTTAGTTAGGTTTAAGTAGTTCAAAGTCTAGGGGACTGATGACATCAGTAGTCCCATAGTGCTCAGAGCCGTATGAACCATTTTTGTAGGGGCTTTTGCCAACCGGAAAAAATGTTCAAATGTGTGTGAAATCTTATGGGACTTAACTGCTAAGGTCATCAGTCCCTAAGCTTACACACTACTTAACCTAAATTATCGTAAGGACAAACACACACACCCATGAAACTTCCTGGCAGATTAAAACTGTGTGCCGGAACGAGACTCGAACTCGGGACCTTTGCCTTTCGCGGGAAAGTGCTCTGCCAACTGAGCTACCCAAGGACGACTCACGCCTCGTCCTCACAGCTGAGCTCTCCTGCGAATCTTGCAGAACTAGCACTCCTGAAAGAAAGGATATTGCGGAGACATGGCTTAGCCACAGCCTGGGCAATGTTTCCAGAATGAGAAGGTAGGAGACGAGGTACTGGCAGAAGTAAAGCTGTGAGGACCGGGCGTGAGTCGTTCTTCGGTAGCTCAGTTGGTAGAGCACTTGCCCACGAAAGGCAAAGGTCCCGAGTTCGAGTCTCGGTCCGGCACACAGTTTTAATCTGCCAGGAAGTTTGATATCAGCGCACACTCCGCTGCATAGTGAAAATCTCATTCTGGAAACACACACCCATGCCCGAGGGAGGACTCGAACCTCCGCCGGGACCAGCCGCACCGTCCATGACTGCAGCGCCTAAGACCGCTCGGCTAATCCAGCGAGGCTTTGCCAACCGACCGACCAACTTTTCTTGTCGGTATGTCGGTCGGAGAGAACCACACCATAGCGGGCCTCCGCCTCCCCCCCCCCCCCCCCCCCCGCCAAAACACCACCCGACAAACTGTTTGAAGCGCTGTGGTGCCAAACGCCTAATAGGAGTTGTACTTTTGTCACTGTATACTGAATTAAATGCTATTCTACACTGAAGAGCCAAAGAAACTGGTACACATGCCTAATATATCATGCAGAGACGCCCTCCCCCCCCCCCCCCCCCGCTCCGAGTACGCAGAAGAGCCGCAAAACACGACGTAACATGGACTCGACTAATGTCTGAGGTAGTCTTGGAGGGAACTGAAACCATAAGTCCTGTAGGTCTGTCCATAAACCCATGCAACTAGGAGGGGGTGGAGATCTCTTCTGACAGCAAGTTGCAAGGCATCCCAGATATCCATGTTCATGTCTGGGAAGGTTGGAACTTCCTGGCAGATTAAAACTGTGTGCCGGACCGAGACTCGAACTCGGGACCTTTGCCTTTCGTGGGCAAGTGCTCTACCTTTCTTTCAGGAGTGCTAGTTCTGCAGGGTTCGCAGGAGAGCTTCTGTAAAGTTTGGAAGGTAGGCGACGAGATACTGGCAGAAGTGAGGCTGTGAGAACGGGGCGTGAGTCGTCCTTGGGTAGCTCAGTTGGTAGAGCACTTGCCCACGTAAGGCAAAGATCTCGATTTCGAGTCTCGGCCTGCACACAGTTTTAATCTGCCAGGAAGTTTCATATCAGCGCACACTCCGCTGCAGAGTGAAAATCTCATTCTGGGAAGACTGGTTGCCAGCGGAAGTGTTTAAACTCAGGAGAGTGTTCCTGGTGACACTCTCTAGCAAATTCTGGACGTGTCGGGTGTCGCATTGTCCTGGTGGAATTTCGCAAGTGCGCAGGAATGCGCAATAGACATGAATGAAGGCAGATGATCAGACAGGATCCTTCTGTACGTGTCACCTGTCAGAGCCGTATCTAGACGCATCAGGGGTCCCACATCACTCCAGCTGCACCCGCCCAACACCATTACAGAGCCTCCACCAGCTCGAACAGTCCCCTACTGAGATACAGGTTTCATGGACTCATGAGGTTCTCCCCATACCAGTTCACGTCCATCCATTCGATAGAATTTGAACTGAGACTCGTCCGACCAGGCAACATATTTCCAGTCGCCGGCCGGAATGGCCGAGCGGTTCTAGGCGGTACAGTCTGGAACCGCGCGACCGCTACGGTCACAGGTTCGATTCCTGCCTCGGGCATGAATGTGTGTGATGTCCTTAGGTTAGTTAGGTTTAAGTAATTCTAACTTCTAGGGGACTGATGACTTCAGAATCTAAAACGTAGACTGGCATAGGCAAGGAAAGCGTTTCTGAAGAAGAGAAATTTGTTAACACCGACTATAGATTTAAGAGTCAGGAAGTCGTTTCTGAAAGTATTTGTATGGAGTGTAGCCATGTATGGAAGTGAAACATGGACGATAAATAGTTTAGACAGGAAGAGAATAGAGGCTTTCGAAATGTGGTACTACAGAAGAATGCTGAAGATTGGATGGGTAGATCACATAACTAATGAGGAGGTATTGAATAGAATTGGGGAGGAGTTTGTGGCACAACTTGACTAGAAGAAGGGACCGGTTGGTAGGACATATTCTGTGGCATCAAGGGATCACCAATTTAGTATTGGAGGGCAGCGTGGAGGGTAAAAATCGTAGGGGGAGACCAAGAGATGAATACACTAAGCAGATTCAGAAGGATGTAGGCTGCAGTGGGTACTGGCAGATGAAGAACCTTGCACAGGATAGAGTAGCATGGAGAGTTGCATCAAACCAGTCTCTGGACTGAAGACCACAACAACAACAACAAATATCTTTTGGTTCAAAAAATCGATTTTTTTAATTGCATTTTTTGATCCATAAAAGTGTTTAGAATCCACCCCTGAAACGGTTTTTCCGAATACGGAACTGAAATAGGCCTTTTTCATGCACCAGTTTTTTTTTTTCTTTTGGAGGACGAATTATTGTACTGGTGCTTGGGAGGAAACACGCAAAATTCAAATGAAAGTTTGAACGCCTGTGTTTGGAAGTTAGCCCCCCATCATTTGCATTCTGGTGCGAAGGCTGTGGAGATTGCGACTTTCCTGGCAGTACTCAGAGGCATTTGAACCATTTTGTTTCCAGTCATCAACACTCCAATGTTGGTGTTGACGGGCCCAGGCGAGGCGCAAAGCTCTGTATCGTGCGTTCATCACGGGGACACGAGCGGGCCTTCAGCTCCGAAAGCCCATATTGATGATTGTTCGTTGAATGATTCGCATGCGTGAAACTTATTGGTGGCCCAGCATTGAAATCTGGAGCATTTTGCGTAAGGTTTGCACTTCTGTCACGTTGAACGATTCTCTTTCAGTCGTCGTTGGTCCCATTCTTGCACGATCTTTCTCCGGACGCAGAGATGTGGGAGATTCGATGTTTTACCAGATTCCTGATATTCACGGTACACTCGTGAAATGTTCGTACAGGAAAATCCCCACTTCATCGCTATCTCGGAGATGCTGTGTCGTATCGCTCGTGCGCCGACTGTAACAACACGTTCAGACTCACTTAAATCTTGATAACCTGTCATTGTAGCAGCAGTAACCGATGCAGCAACTACGCCAAACACTTCTTTTATAGGCGTTACCTACCGCAGCGCCGTATTCTGCCTGTTTACATACCTATGTATTTGAATACGCGTGCCTATATCAGTTTCTTTGGCGCTTCAGTGTAATATGCATGACAGAGTGCCAGGCGGACGAAACTTTAATGACAGGTTTTCGGGGAAATTTAAAGATATTTAAAGATTGAACATCTTTGTGGGACTTGTCGTGCAAGGAGTATAGCAACAGAGATGCAAGAAATGAAGCACAAGCTTCATTTTTCAACGAATTCATAATGGTTTCATGGCGCACACTGAGACAGCAAAAGATACATGTCTTGTGAATAAATCTCCGTCGAGCATCTACATCTCGGAGTTTAGGTTTTATTTCCGCTGTTTGTCAGAAATGGAATCTAAAAACCGAAATACAGACAAATTAGATGTTAAATTACGTTTGCGGTACATATTGGAAGTAAAACCAAAAAACCGAAATACAGAATGTCAGTGGACACTTACGTATAAAATACACTTACTTGTTGCTTTTTTTAAAAGAAACATATCACATCTTCCCCTATAAAGAGCAAAGTGTTGGACTTTTTTTCACACTTCGGGGCCCGCAGCTCGTGGTCGTGCGGTAGCGTTCTCGTTTCCCACGCCCGGGTTCCCGGGTTCGATTCCCGGCGGGGTCAGGGATTTTCTCTGCCTCGTGATGGCTGGGTGTTGTGTGATGTCCTTAGGTTAGTTAGGTTTAAGTAGTCCTAAGTTCTAGGGGACTGATGACCATAGATGTTAAGTCCCATAGTGCTCAGAGCCATTTGAACCATTTTTCACAGTTCTGATAGTTGCCAAATGCTTTATTTCCTATGTTGCTGTTGTCGTATTTATTAGATGATGTTCACCAATATCATTTTCTGTCTTTCTACTTCTAATATGAAATGTGTTCCTTAAAATTACGGAGGCATCTTTGATGCTACATATACGAATAAATTAACGAAGTTTACTTGAATGTCCTTTGTTCTATTTATTTTGCTTCATCGTGATATGTTTCCTCAGGCAACTACAAATCACTTTGCAGGTTTCAGGGATCATTTTAGATAGTAATTGTGTGGGTAGAACAGCACTGAATTGGTGACCCTCTTAATTTCTGCCAGTGGCTATAAACTAATGTAGCTAACAGTCTCTTCTCGCAGCTTACAGCGTCTCAGCGTCTCTCAGGACTGTATTGTTTTTAGTTTAGAATGGTCTGATGATGTTCAACAGCTTCGAAACGCACGATTCATCCAGTTTTAGACAATTACGAAAATCATCGGCTCCTGGATCCCTATGTAACAGAGGATTAGGCACTTCTTTGGCCACAGCTCTCCCTTGGCTTTTTTTACCTTTACTTCCTCTAAAGCAAACAAGGCAAGCCCCTGTTCTTCGTTCTGCGTAAAATCAAGTGGGTTCTCGTAGGACACAAATCTCATCGTACTTACGATACGCCGCGCGGGATTAGCCGAGCGGTCTCGGCCGCTGCAGTCATGGACTGTGCGGCTGGTCCCGGCGGAGGTTCGAGTCCTCCTTCGGGCATGCGTGTTTGTGTTTGTCCTTAGGATAATTTAGGTTAAGTAGTGTGTAGGCTTAGGGTCTGACGACCTTAGCAGTTAAGTCCCATAAGATTTCACACACACATTTGAACATTTTCTTTTAGTACTCCTGTGAATTTCACACTTTATTCAGGGTCAATTGCCACTTTTCGCCCCATATAGATATCGAATCTAAATCATTTTGCAATTCGTTTTGGTCATCTGATGACTTTACAAGACGGTACATGACAGAATCATCTACAAACAATCTAAGAGGGCTACTAAGATTGCCTCCTATGTCGTTAATATAGATCTGGAACTTCCTTGGGGAACGCCGGGTATTACTTCTGTTTTATTCGATGACTTTTCGTCTATTACTGCGAACTGTGACCTCTGAAAGGAAACCACGAATCCAGGCGCACAACTGAGGACGTACTCCATAGGCACGCAGTTTGGTTAGAAGACGCTTGTGAGGAACGGTGTCGAAAGCCTTCTGGAACTCTAAAAATATAGAATCAATTTGACATCCCCTGTCGACAGCACTTATTACTTCGTGAGCATAAAGAGCTAGTTGTGTTTCACAAGAACGATATTTTCTAAATCCGTGCTATGTATCAATAAATAGTTTTACAAATGGTTTAAATGGCTCTGAGCACTATGTGACTTAACTTCTGAGGTCATCAGTCGCCTAGAACTTAGAACTAATTAAACCTAACTAACCTAAGGACATCACACACATCCATGGCCGAGGCAGGATTCGAACCTGCGACCGTAGCGGTCGCCCGGTTCCAGACTGTAGCGCCTAGAACCGCACGGCCACACCCGCCGGCAATAAATCGTTTTCTTCGAGGTACTTCATAATGTTCGAATACAGCATATGTTCCAAAACAATACTGCAAATCGACGCTAGTGATATAGGCATAAAGTTCATTGAGAAAAAAAAAATAAGTGTAGAGATTCTGTAAACTGGCTCGTTCCATATCGAGAAAATTGTAAATTTGTGGTAAGTTCCTATGGGACTAACCTGCTGTGGTCATCGGTCCCTAAGCCTACACACTGCTGAATCCAACTTAAACTAACTTACACTAAGGACAACATACACATCCATGCCCAAGGGACGACTCGAACCTCCATATCGAGAAAAGAATTGTTGAGATGATGTGTGGAACGTGTAACTAAGTCACTAACAAACTGTCCTTCTCCATAACCTTATTCCTGCTTGCTTTATGAGGTGCATTCAAGTTCTAAGGGCTCCGGTTTTTTTTCTAATTAACTACTCACCCGAAATCGATGAAACTGGCGTTACTTCTCGACGTACACATTTTTCACAACGCTGACGCCACGATTCCATGGCAGCGGCGAAGGCTGCTTTAGGAGTCTGTTTTGACCACTGGAAAATCGCTGAGGCAATAGCAGCACGGCTGGTGAATGTGCGGCCACGGAGAGTGTATTTCAGTGTTGGAAAAAGCCAAAAGTCACTAGGAGCCAGGTCAGGTGAGTAGGGAGCACGAGGAATCACTTCAAAGTTGTTATCACGAGGAAACTGTTGCGTAACGTTAGCTCGATGTGCGGGTGCGTTGTCTCGGTGAAACAGCACACGCGCAGCCCTTCCCGGACGTTTTTGTTGCAGTGCAGGAAGGAATTTGTTCATCAAATCATTTTCGTAGGATGCACCTGTTACCGTAGCGCCCTTTGGAACGCAATGGGTAAGGATTACGCCCTCGCTGTCCCAGAACATGGACACCATCATTTTTTCAGCACTGGCAGTTACCCGAAATTTTTTTGGTGGCGGTGAATCTGTGTCCTTCCATTGAGCTGACTGGCGCTTTGTTTCTGGATTGAAAAATGGCATCCACGTCTCATCCATTGTCACAACCGACGAAAAGAAAAGTCCCATTCGTGCTGTCGTTGCGCGTCAACATTGCTTGGCAACGTGCCACACGGACAGCCATTTGGTCGTCCGTCAGCATTCGTGGCACCCACCTGGATGACACTTTTCGCATTTTCAGGTCGTCATGCAGGATTGTGTGCACAGAACCCACAGAAATCCCAACTCTGGAGGCGATCTGTTCAACCTTCATTTGGCAATCCCCGAAAACAATTCTCTCCACCTTCTCGATCACGTCGTCAGACCGGCTTGTGCGAGCCCGAGGTTGTTTCGGTTTGTTGTCACACGATGTTCTGCCTTCATTAAACTGTCGCACCCACGAACGCACTTTCGACACATCCATAACTCCATCACCACATGTCTCCTTCAACTGTCGATGAATTTCAATTGGTTTCACACCACGCAAATTCAGAAAACGTCGCCATTTTAAGTATTTAAAACTGTTCTCATTCTCGCCGCTGGCGGTAAAATTCCATCTGCCGTACGGTGCTGCCATCTCTGGGACATATTGACAATGAACGCGGCCTCATTTTAAAACAATGCGCATGTTTCTATCTCTTTCCAGTCCGGAGAAAAAAAATCGGAGGCCTTAGAACTTGAATGCATCTCGTATAATTACGCCGCGCCTTGTCACGGTTCGTGCGGCTCCCCACGTCGCAGGTTCGAGTCCTCCCTCGGGCATGGGTGTGTGTGTGTTTGTCCTTAGGATAATTTAGGTTAAGTAGTGTGTAAGCTTAGGGACTGATGACCTTAGCAGTTAAGTCCCATAAGATCTCACACACGTTTGAACATTTGAACTTACAATACAACAGCGCAGCTCTGTAATCGCTGAATGCAATCAAATCTAGGCTGACACGAAATTTGTCGGTCGGTCGGTCGATCGGTCGGTCTGTCTGTCTGTCGGTTGCTCGGTTGGTCGGTCGGTAGGTCGGTTTGTCTGTCCGTTGGTCAGTCAGTCGGTCGGTCGGTCGGTCGGTCGGTCGGCAGCTGAACTGATGCGTGTGTAGCCGCAGAAGTGTGACGTAGAGGCAGACATCAAAGAGGTGCGGAGACAGCTAACTTGGTTTAAATGTGTAGAAATATTAAACTGTCCGCTTCACAAAACAAAGTATGCTACGACCACAGTACGAGTGAAGCAGTTGGAATCAGTCTTCGGTTTATTAGTATTATACTAGGGAAACGGAATCAGTCTAAAAAACGAGACTGTTACAAATCACTCGCATCACCCATATTAGGATATTGCTCAACTGTGTGGTATCCATACCAGACAGCACAAGGAGGATGTGGAACGTATACATCTACATCTACATCCATACCCCACAAGCCACCTGACGGTGTGTGGCGGAGGGTACCTTGAATACCTCTATCGGTTCTCCCTTCTATTTCAGTCTCGTATTGTTCGTGGAAAGAAGGATTGTCGGTATGCCTCTGTGTGGGCTCTAATCTTTCTGATTTTATCCTCACGGTCTTTTCGCGAGATATACGTTGGAGGGAGCAATATACTGCTTGACTCCTCGGTGAAGGTATGTTCTCGAAACTTCAACAAAACTACGTACCAAGCTACTGAGCGTCTCTCCTGCAGAGTCTTCCACTGGAGTTTATCTATCATCTCCGTAACGCTTTCGCGATAACTAACTGATCCTGTAACGAAGTGCGCTGCTCTCCGTTGTATCTTATCTCTTCTATCAACCCTATCTGGTACAGATCCCACACTGCTGAGCAGTATTCGAGCAGTCTAGAAACACGGCATCTACCTACTTCCTTTGTTTTCGGATTGCATTTCCTTAGGATTCTTCCAATGAATCTCAGTCTGGCATCTGCTTTACCGACGATCAACTTTATATGATCATTCCATTTTAAATCACTCCTAATGCCTACTCCCAGATAATTTATGGAATTAACTGCTTCCAGTTGCTGACCTGCTATATTGCAGCTAATTGATAAAGGATCTTTCTTTGTATGTATTCACAGCACATTACACTTGTCTACATTGAGATTCAGTTGCCATTCCCAGCACCATGCGTCAATTCGCTGCAGATCCTCCTGCATTTAAGTACAATTTTCCATTGTTACAACCTCTCTATGTACCACGGCATCATCCGCAAAAAGCCTCGGTGAACTTCGGTTTCATCCACATTTATGTATATTCTGAATAGCAACGGTCCTACGACACTCCCCCTGCAGCACACCTGAAATCACTCTTACTTCGGAAGACTTCTCTACATTGAGAATGACATGCTGCGTTCTGTTACCTAGGAACTCATCAATCCAATCACACAATTGGTCCGATAGTCCATATGCTCTTACTTTGTTCATTAAACGACTGTGGGGAACTGTATCGAACGCCTTGCGGAAGTAAAGAAACATGGCATCTACCTGTGAACCCGTGTCTATGGCCCTCTGATTCTCGCGGACGAATAGCGCGAGCTGGGTTTCACACGACCGTCTTTTTCGAAACCCATGCTGATTCCTACAGAGTAGATTTCTAGTCTCCAGAAAAGTCATTATACTCGAACATAATACGTGTTCCAAAATTCTACAACTGATAGACGTTAGAGATATAGGTGTATGGTAAATCGGTAATCCTTGTCAACTCCTGTTAACTCAGACACTGCTCTGATTGTTAAACGGCGATCTTGTCGAACAAGTTTACCGATTTTTTCAATGTTTGCATCAGTTTTTGCTGACAATGGTCTGCCAGTGCGAGTGTCATCACTGGTGTCTTCGCGGCCATCTTTAAATCGTTTAAACCACTCAAACACTTGTGTTCGCGATAAACAATCATCGCCGTACACTTGTTGTAACATTACAAACGTTTCACTTGCAGATTTTCCTAGTTTGAAACAAAATTTGATGTTAACACGCTGTTCTTTCTGTACACTCAACATTTTCCGACGCACAGACAAAAAGTCAACTACTTAAAACAGACGCCACGGGCAGACTGAGTGCAGGAGGCAGATGAAACTCGAGCAGTAGGCGGAGCGAGAGTCACGTGACAGGCCACGCGACTTTCAAATTGGTTCAAATGGCTCTGAGCACTATGGGACTCAACTGCTGTGGTCATAAGTCCCCTAGAACTTAGAACTACTTAAACCTAACTAACCTAAGGACAGCACACAACACCCAGCCATCACGAGGCAGAGAAAATCACTGACCCCGCCGGGAATCGAACCCGGGAACCCGGGCGTGGGAAGCGAGAACGCTACCGCACGACCACGAGATGCGGGCACACGCGACTTTCAGCCTTATTGCATTCGTTTTATTGTTTCACCAGTACTAGTCCGGTTTTTTTCTAGCCACACCTCGTATAACATGGTGGGGAAATCTACTGGAAATATTTTCCAAATTATCCTTCAGGTGCTCAGCCACAACAGCTGCTGAGCCAGGGGGCCTATAGAGACATCCAATTACCATGTCTGAGCCTGCTTTAACCGTGACCTTCACCCAAATTATTTCACATTTCGGATCTCCGTCAATTTCCTTCGATACTATTGCACCTCTTATCGCTATACACACGCCTCCCCCTTCACTGTCCAGCCTGCCTCTGGGGTATACATTCCAATCTGAGTTTAGAATTTCAACACTGTTTGCATCTGGTTTCAGCCACCTTTCTGTCCCTAGTACTATGTGGGCATTGTGACCGTTTATTAATGAGAGCAGTTCTGGGCAGAAGAGAAGGGCAGTACTAATGATCGCAGGTTTGTTTGACTCATGGGAGAGAGTCACGGAGATACAGAAAGAACTCTTGAAAATACACGCAAAGAATCCTGCGGAAATCTCCTCAGGAAGTTTGAAGAACAGACTAAGGTGATGAATGTCAAGGTGTACTACAACCCCTTACGCAACTCTCCCGGAACGATCCCGAGGACAAAGTGCAGTAATTACGCTTTGCACAGACGCGCTTAAGGAGAGGTTTACTATCTTTGGCACGAATAAAGCATGTTCTTTTGATAATTTTTTTCTCGGGATGTGTTATAGATATCTATGTCAAATTTGGTCAAAATGTTTATTGGTATTTCCTCTACAAACTAGAATTTTTTCGACCGGAAATGTCGAAGAGCAAAGGTGGAAGTGCCGTCGGAACGAAACAAAATTTCGATGTAGACCTCCACGCGCGGTATGTCACAGGTCAGCCGGCTCGTCTGAAATCAAAATTGAGTCGACGTTAGCGAAGTATATGACATTCTTTAGGAGTTGTACCTCGCTTAAGTTATTTGGGCCATAGGAAACGAAATGGCGGCGATTTGAAAAAAAAAAAAAGATTTTTTTCACCGATATTTCGACTTCGTCGGCCAAGTAAAAATATTTATAGTTGATGGACCGGAATAAAAGTGGTACAACTCCTAGACAATTTAGTTAGCTTCGTCTGAAACAAATAATCATGCCAATCTGTTCAGTAGATTTGAAGTTACCATACTGCGCGATAAAAAGAAAGTCATTTCGAGAAAAACGCGTTTGAAGTTTTGACTACATATAAATGCAATATTACGCAACGTACGTTCAATCTGCTATTCCGGGTCTACAAACTAGTCCTTCCTCCATCTGGGCCATCCTGCGCTCTCCAGAGCCGTTCGTACGGCCGGTGACAAGCGGTTCTCGGCCGCATGAATCCGGTGGTCGTCCGAATGCTTGGCGAACTGCGTCAAATAGAGTCCCAGGGTAGCGTCCATCGTTGTCACGGTCTTCAGAATTGCTGAATACCCTTCGTTGAAGCTGCTCACTGCCAGGAATGTCGCAATCTCCACAGTCTTCGCACCAGAATGCAGATGTTTGGGGGCTAAGTTCCAAACACAGGCGTTCAAAGTTATATTTGAATTTTGTGTGTTTCCTCCCAAGCACCGGTACAATAATTCGTCCTCCGAAAGAAAAAAAAAACTGGTGCATGAAAAAGGCCGATTTCAGACAGGTGCATTAATTTGTTCAACCGCGAATAACAAACATTTTCGTTCCGTATTCGGAACAACCGTTTCACGGGTGGATTTAAACACTTTTATGGATCCAAAAATGCAATTAAAAAAATCGATTTTTTAACCAAAAGATGTTGTTGTGGTCTTCAGTCCACAGATTGGTTTGGTGCAGCTCTCCATGCTACTCTACCCTGTGCAAGGTTCTTCATCTCCCAGCACCTACTGCACCCTACATCCTTCTGAATTTGTTTAGTGTATTCCTCTCTTGGACCCACTCTACGATTTTTACCCTCCACGCTGCCGTCCAGTACTAAATTGGTGATCCCTTGATGTCTCAGAACATGCCCTACCAACCGATCCCTTCTTCTAGTCAAGTTGTGCCACAAATTCCTCCCCAATTATATTCAATACCTCCTCATTGGTTATGTGATCTACCCATCTAATCTTCAGCATTCTTCTGTAGCACCACATTTCGAAAGCTCTTCCTGTCTAAGCTATTTATCGTCCATGTTTCACTCCCATACATGGCTACTCTCCATACAAATACTTTCAGAAAAGACTTCCTGACACTTAAATCTATACTCGATGTTAACAAATTTCTCTTCTTCAGAAACGCTTTCCTTACCATTGCCAGTTTACATTTTATATCCTCTCTACTTCGATCATCAGCAGTTATTTTGCTCCCCAAATAGCAAAACTTCTTTACTACTTTAAGTGTCTCATTTCCTAATATAATTCCCTCAGCATCGCCCGAGTTAATTCGACTAAATTCCATTATTCTCGTTTTGCTTTTGTTCATGATCATCTTATATCATCCTTTCAGGACACTGTCCATTCCGTTCAGCTGCTCTTCCAGGTCCTTTGCTGTCTCTGACAGAATTACAATGCCGTCGGTGAACCTCAAAGTTATTTCTTCTCCATGTATTTTAATTACAACTCCGAATTTTTCTTTTGTTTCCTTTACGGCTTGCTCAATATACAGGTAGAATAACATCGGGGATAGGCTACAACACAGTCTCGCTCCCTTCCCAACCACTGCTTCCCTTTCGTACCCCTCGACTCTTATAACTGCCATCTGGTTTCTGTACAAATTGTAAATAGCCTTTCGCTCCCTGTATTTTACCCCTGCCACCTTCAAAATTTGAAAGAGAGTATTCCGGTCAACATTGTCTAAAGCTTTCTCTAAGTCTACAAATGCTAGAAACGTAGGTTTGCCTTTCCTTAATCTATTTTCTAAGATAAGTCCTAGGGTCAGTAATGCCCCACGTGTTCCAGTATTTCTACGGAATCCAAACTGATCTTACCCAAGGTCGGCTTCTACCAGTTTTTCCATTCGTCTCTAAAGAACTCGAGTTAGTACTTTGCAGCCATGACTTATTAAAGTGATAGTTCGGTAATTTTCACATCTGTCAACACCTGCTTTCTTTGGGATTGGAATTATTATATTGTTCTTGAAGTCTGAGGGTATTTCGCCTGTCTCATACATCTTGCTCGCTAGATTGTAGAGTTTTGTTAGGCCTGGCTCTCCCAAGGCTGTCAGTAGTTCTGATGGAATGTTGTCTACTCCTGGGGCCTTGTTTCGACTTAGGTCTTTCAGTGCTCTGTCAAACTGTTCACGCAGTATCATAGCCCCATTTCATCTTCATCTACATCCTCGTCCATTTTCATAATATTGCCCTCAATTACATCGCCCTTGTATAGACCCTCTATATACTCCTTCCACCTTTCCGATTTCTCTTCTGTGCTTAGAACTGGGTTTCCATCTGAGCTCTTGATATTCATACAAGTGGTTCTCTTTTCTCCAGAGGTCTCTTTAATTTTCCTATAAGCAGTATCTATCTTACCCCTAGTGATATGTGCCTCTACATCTACAAAAGATAGTAAACCTCCCCTTAAGCACTCTTCTGGCTTTCCATTCATGAATGTAGCGGGAATAAGTGGTACAATAGTAAGCCATGTACTTCACAGAGGTTTGGTGATGACAGATGTAAATTGGTTGGTTGATCAGGGGGAGGGGACCAAACAGCGTGATCATCGGTCCCACCAGGTTAGGCAAGGATGGGGAAAGATGTCCGCTGTGCCCCTTCAAAGGAACCATCCCGGCATTTGTCTGAAGCGCTTTAGCGAAATCATGGAGAACCTAAATCAAGATCGCCGGACGCGGGATTGAACCGTCGTCCTTCCGAGTGCGAGTCCAGTGTGCTAACCACTGCGCCACCTCGCTCGGTAGGTGTAGATGTGAATGTTATTTCATCAAAGTGCAGAGGAACAAATTATATTCTTTAAGATGAGACGCGCGATAAAGGCATCGGTTTGTATCGCTGTCTTAGGAGCTGTATGTGACCCACAGAGTTCTGGGGCCTATCTCTTTGACACGATATCTGAAATTAAAAAAAAAAAAAGTAACAATAAACACTGGAACAGCTATCCACCTCGTTCTCTTCCCAGCTCAGAATCTGCATCTACATCTACATTTATACTCCGCAAGCCACCCAACGGTGTGTGGCGGGGGGCACTTTACGTGCCACTGTCATTACCTCCTTTTCCTGTTCCAGTCGCGTATGGTCCGTGGGAAGAATGACTGCCGGAAAGCCTCCGTGCGTGCTCGTATCTCTCTAATTTTACATTCGTGATCTCCTCGGGAGGTGTAAATAGGGGGAAGCAATATATTCGATACCTCATCCAGAAACGCACCCTCTCGAAACCTGGACAGGAACCTACCCCGCGATGCAGAGCGCCTCTCTTGCAGACTCTGCCACTTGAGTTTGCTAAACATCTCCGTAACGCTATCAGGCTTACCAAATAACGCTGTGACGAAACGCGCCGCTCTTCTTTGGATCTTCTCTATCTCCTCTGTCAATCGACCTGGTACGGATCCCACACTGGCGAGCAATACGCAAGTATAGGTCGAACGAGTGTTTTGCAAGCCACCTCCTTTGTTGATGGACTACATATTCTAAGGACTCTCCCAATAAATCTAAACCTGGCACCCACCTTACCAACAGTTAATTTTGTATGATCATTCCACTTCAAATTGTCCGCACGCATACTCCCAGATGTTTTACGGAAGTAACTGCTACCAGTGTATGTTCCGCTATCATACAATCATACGATAAAGGATCCTTCTTTCTATGTATTCGCAATACATTACATTTGTCTATGTTAAGGGTCAGTTGCCACTCCCTCCACCAAGTGCCTATCCGCTGCAGATCTTCCTGCATTTCGCTACAATTTTCTAATGCTGCAACTTCTCTGTATACTACAGCATCATCCGCGAAAAGCCGCATGGAACTTCCGACACTATCTACTAGGTCATTTTTATGTATTGTGAAAATCAACGGTTCCATAACACTACCCTGTGGCACGCCAGAGGTTACTTTAACGTCTGTAGACGTCTCCCCATTGATAACAACATGCTGTGTTCTGTTTGCTAAAAACTCTTCAATCCAGCCACACAGCTGGTCTGATATTCCGTAGGCTCTTACTTTGTTTATCAGGCGACAGTGCGGAACTGTATCGAACGCCTTCCAGAAGTCAAGCAAAATGGCATCTACCTGGGAGCCTGTATCTAATATTTTCAGGGTCTCACGAAAAAATAAAGCGAGTTGGGTCTCACACGATCGCTGTTTCCGGAATCCATGTTAATTGCTACAGAGTAGATTCTGGGTTTCCAGAAATGACATGATGCGCGAGCAAAAAAACATGCTCTAAAATTCTACAACAGATCGATGTCAGAGATATAGGCCTATATTTTTGCACATCTGCTCGACGACCCTTCTTGAAGACTGGGACTACCTGTGCTCTTTTCCCATCATTTGGAACCCTCCGTTCCTTTAGAGACTTGCGGTACACGGCTGTTAGAAGGGGAAGCAAGTTTTTCAAAATCAGTGGGGAAGATAAAAGCAAAGACGAAAATATTGTCCTGATTGTTCCCACAATATTCCGAAGCGGTAACTTGGTGGGCAGTTGCTCCAGTAAAAGAGAAATGTCGTTTGTATTTTCTATAGAATCAAAAGGAAGCTTTTTCTCAGTTTCTTATCACTATATGCACAGCGTTAGTCAGGTGAGACGCAACAGCGCTTTTATTTCGTTAAGTGTTCCAGGTATCGAAACGGTTTCCTGCAAATGATGGTACGCTAAGGAGGCACGTACTTTTGTTATGTGATAAAGAGTTTTAACTCCTGTATCGATCGAGATAATGAAGCAAGAGTGATTTTTTTACAGAACTTGATATGCTTTCTTAACGATATCCGAAAGCGCTTGAAAAGATGAGTACAGCGATATGAAACTTGTTAATTTTGACGGCGAAACTCTTCGCCATGGAATGTGAGAAACGCTCTAAAACTGAAAGGCATGTCGACCGGAATCGACCACCGTGTTGTAAACATGCTGTACCAAGCCTTTCGACTGTCTACTTGTTCGCACTGCAGAACTAGCAGGAGCTGTGTCGGTTATCGGCCGGTCATTTCTGCTTCAAAATTCCCAACATGTACACCAATGAGGAGAAGGTAGACATGCTTCTTTTGTTCAGTGAACGTGAGAGAAATGCTGTCAAAACGGTACGGCATGCAGGGATGTCCAACTTGATCGTAGCTGTCTGTCGCTAGGCAGTTTGCTCAAATTATTATGTCAAAAATGGTTCAAATGGCTCTGAGCACTATGGGACTTAACTGCTGAGGTCATCAGTCCCCTAGAACTTAGAACTACTTAAACCTCACTAACCTAAGGACATCACACACATCCATGCCCGAGGCACGATTCCAACCTGCGACCGTAGCAGTCGCGCGGTTCCACACTGTAGCGCCTAGAACCGCTCGCTCACTCCGGCCGGCTTATTAGGTCACTGTTGCGTAAAGGCAGCTTAAGGGGACCACACGCTGCCTATCTAACCCATGTTAATTTAGACAAGTATTTGACCCATTTCTGAAAAAGCTATTTGATGCAGGACCTTAATATTTTTACACTATGTTTCGTGATGCTAATAGAATCTAAATCTACTTTATTCATTTTATAGTTTTTAAGAAATACTTTTTAAAATTTATTATCCAATAATATTAAGTTTATCCTGTAGAAAATATTTTTTGTGAACTTCCTAATGGGGGAATATTAATGAATGTAGTACCAGAGGTTGCTTTTTATGTTATGCAGAGTCTCTGAAAATTTCATTCATTTATCTATGATAGTTTCTGATATAATGGGGCATATGTACTAAAAATTTTAGTTTGCAGGAAATTGACTTTAAAGAAAAAACTTTTGAAATTTGTTACTTACAGTTAATTAAAACTGTCCTGCTGCATATGATGGCTCTTCTTTGGCCTCTAGCAGGTCTTCCAGCTTCTTTTTCACCTTGCTGGATGTTTGCCTTGCTTTCTTGGCCATATTAGATGCAGACCTGTCTGCATCGGCTATCCCCATTTTATCCCAATGTTGCAGCCCAGTGATCATATTTTCACCAGGATTGACTACCAGCTTTTTCAGTACCCAACACTTGCCGATATTGCCACAACTGAATGTAATAACAGCATCATGAACTCCTAGTTTCATTGTATGTGTGCCCAGAAATACCATTTTAGGCAGGCGGTTCCAAATTATGCTGTTGAAACATTCATTTGTGTTCTGTGTCTACCCTTCAAGACATTTCCTTAGAAGGTCAGGATGAGCCAAGTCTCTGAAAATAGGTTTAATTGCTGTAATAACAACAGCAGGATGAGAATGCTGGTGAGAATAAGATTCTCCAGTTGCCTGAGCCCTATTGTATTTGCACCACGAATTTTCTCCTGATGGACACATTCCATGACATGGTTTATCATCAGTAGAGGACTTACGGAAGAATATGGCCCAAACATCTCTCTTCATTGCCTCCAGATTTTCTTTATTTCTCCTAATTGCCTGCCCATAGTATACCTGCAAGTTTTCTATTTTAGTTTTAGTTAACTGACCCTGTCCAGCCAACAATTTTCCATCTCTAATTTTTTTCCTCTCATATCAACAGTTTTCTCAGCCTTGTTCCCAAACGTTTTTTAACGTGGCCTACACATTCTATTTTGCTAATAATGGCATCTCCATATGGGTTAGAGTTCACCACATTGTTGTATGCCTTACTGTCACCATCGCCCAAATATTTGCTGTACCGTACGCCTCTTGTTTCTACAGAGTGATGAAATATTTGTTGTACTTCATGAACTTCCATACCACCACTTGTTCCTCTAAAATTAGCCACGCAGTTGTGTTCTTTATGTTCATTGAATTTACAACATTTGCAATATTTATACATTATCTCCACATCTAACACTTTACTGGTGTCCACACTCGTGGCAGTCACTACTCCATTCAGAGAAGTATGTCCTCTTTTCTGCCAACTTCCATCACGTGCAACTGCAATATACAAACATCCATCATTTTCTTCCACTGCTTCCCTAGCAGCCAGTTTCATACTTTCCTCACTGACCTCACATACAGCTTTCTCTAATATTGCAGCCAGTTTTTCAAATGTATTTGGTGGTTGATGTAAGTTCATCACTGAACAAAACGTTCTCCCTGCAGCCATGCCCTTGCCAATGGATCGTAAGGCATAAACTAATCTAGTATTGAGTTCATAAGGGCCACTTGCATCTGGTTGTGAAGAACTCACAAATGAAATCACAGCTGACCATTTAGTACAAATTAAATCCAAAGGAACTGCTAGGCCTTTTCTCCCACTGGCACTCTCACAAATTTCCACACTCTGTGACTCACCACACTGTCTACATTGTACAAATTTAGAAATTACATCTGATAATATTCTCAAATTTATAATAATGTTACTGCACCCTTTGTCATTTACAGTAAATTCGTTGTAACTCTCTCGAAATGGTCAGAACTTCTTTGATGATGCACTTGTTGAAGAATTACAATTAGAAGCATCGTTGCCAGGCGACTTAATCTCTTGTACATAAAGCTTTCTAAACTAGTTTCCTCAAAATTGTCGTTTCTTGCCAGCCGAAGTGGCCGTGCGGTTAAAGGCGCTACAGTCTGGAACCGCAAGACCGCTACGGTCGCAGGTTCGAATCCTGCCTCGGGCATGGATGTTTGTGATGTCCTTAGGTTAGTTAGGTTTAACTAGTTCTAAGTTCTAGGGGACTAATGACGTCAGCAGTTGAGTCCCATAGTGCTCAGAGCCATTTGAACCATTTTTTGTCGTTTCTTGAAAATGCCTTTACTTTTCGTCATCTTCAATAAACACATGAAAACACACGTAAACAAGCACTGCAAACGTAAGTATAACAACTACTCGCAATCACACTTGAACAAAAGTAACCGCGTGTTTGAAAGCGTGTTGTTTACAAACAGCAGAAACAAAAGAATACCGGCCGCTGCATTCCAATGACAGCCAACACACTCGGGAGTAAAAAATAAATCCCTAACGTGCAATTTAGGGGATATAAAGATCTAAAATATATGCAGAAAAGTGGGTGACAGAAAAGTGGGTGTGGCACATAAACACACGTGGTAGGAAAATGCTCTTCAAATGCTCGGAAAAAAAAAAAATCAGCAAAATCCTTCCCAAAGCACTTACATAAAACCTTAATCTTTCGAAATATGATGAAAACCGAAAACATATTTTCTTCTACCTGAACCACGGTGTGGTCCCCTTGCGTCATATGGAGGTCGAGGATGAAGATAGCAACTGGCAGAACACACGATGAAGCTGTTCAGCCTACGACGCTTATAAATCCGCGTGACGCACCAAACCAAGGAATATGGGATCAGCCATAAGGGTGTCATTCGCTAGCTCGCATCGACGTAATCTGCAGCCTTATCATCCGTCACTACATCATGCAGTCGGAGGGCGTGACTTCGAACGCGGTACAGAATTTTTGTCGGTTTGTCCTGCATCGCCTGGGAAACGACAGTACTGTTTTCCAACGTGTGCACTTTAAAGGCGAAGCTACGTTTACGAGACACAGTGATGTAAATTATCGCAGCATGCTCTATTAGGCAGCCGAAAATCTGCGCTAGCTTCTCCAGGTACAAGTTTATGCCACGATGATGATGATGTTTGGTTTGTGGGAAGCTCAACTGCGCGGTCATCAGCGCCCGTTAAGTCCAAATTTTTGCGCAGTCCAGTTTTTACACAGTCTAATCTAGCCTCTGTCGCGAATGATGATGAGGAGGATGAAATGACGAGGACAACACGAACACCCACACCCCGGGCAGGGAAAATCCCCAACCCGGTCGGGCATCGAATACGGGGCCCCGTGATCCACAAGCAGCAGTTTATGCCGTATCCATACGGGTGAGGAGATTACATATCAGGGGAGTGCTGCTAAAAATGAAAATTACACTACTGGCCATTAAAATTGCTACACCACGAAGATGACGTGCTACAGACGTGAAATTTAACCGACAGGAATAAAGATGCTGTGATATGCAAATGATTAGAGCATTCACACAAGGTTGGCACCGGTGGCGACACCTACAACGTGCTGACATGAGGAAAGTTTCCAACCGATTTCTCATACACAAACAGCAGTTGACCGGCGTTGCCTGGTGGAACGTTGTTGTGATACCTCGTGTAAGGAGGAGAAATGCGCACCATCACGTTTCCGACTTTGATAAAGGTCGGATTGTAGCCTATCGCGATTGCAGTTTATCGTATCGCGACATTGCTGCTCGCGATGGTCGAGATCCAATGACTGTTAGCAGGATATGGAATCGGCGGGTTCAGGAGGGTAATACGGAACGCCGTGCTGAATCCCAACGGCCTCGTATCACTAGCAGTCGAGACGACAGGCATCTTATCCGCATGGCTATAACGGATGGTGCAGCCACGTCTCGATCCTTAACAGATGGGGACGTTTGCAAGACAACAACCATCTGCACGAACATTTCGACAACTTTCACAGCAGCATGGACTATCAGCTCGGAGACCGTGTTTGTGGTTACCCTTGACGCTGCATCACAGACAGGAGCGCTTGCGATGGTGTACTCGACGACGAACCTGGGTGCACGAATGTCAAACGTAATTTTTTCGGATGCTGTTTACAGCATCATGATGGTCGCTTCCGTATTTGGCGACATCGTGGTGAATGCACGTTGGAAGCGTCTATTTGTCATCGGCATACTGGTGTATCACCGGGTGTGATGGTATGGAGTGCCATCGGTTACACGTCTCGGTCACCTCTTGTTCGAATTGACGCCACTTTGAACAGTGGACGTTACATTTCAGATGTGTTACGACCCTGGATCTACCCTTCATTCGATTCCTGCGAAACCCTACATTTCAGCAGGATAATGCACGACCGCCTGTTGCAAGTCCTGTACGGGCCTTTCTGGATACAGAAAATGTTCGACTGCTGCCCTGGCCAGCACATTCTGCAGATCTCTCACGAACTGAAAACGTCTGGTCAATGGTGGCCGAGCAACTGGCTCGTCACAATACGCCAGTCACTACTCTTGATGAACTGTGGTATCGTGTTGAAGCTGCATGGGCAGCTGTACCTGTACACGCCATCGAAGCTCTGTTTGACTCAATGCCGAGGCGTATCAAGGCCTTTATTAAGGCCAGAGGTGGTTATTCTGGGTACTGATTTCTCAGGATCTATGAACCCAAATTTCGTGAAAATGTAATCACATGTCAGTTATAATATAATATATTTGTCCAATGAATACCCGTTTGTCATCTGCATTTCTTCTTCGTGTAGCATAACCAATGGACCCCCATACCATCACCCCGGCTGATAACGCCAGTATGGCGATGATGAATACACGCTTCCAATGTGCGTTCACCGCGATGTCGCCAAACACGAATGCGACCATCCTGATGCTCTAAACAGAACCTGGGTTCATCCGAAAAAATGACGGTTTACCATTCGTGCACCCAGGTTCGTCGTTGAGTACACCATCGCAGGCGCTCCTGTCTGTGATGCAGCGTCAAGTGTAACTGCAGCCACAGTCTCCGAGCTGATAGTCCGAGCTGCTGGAAACGTCGTCGAACTGTTCGTGCATATGGTTGTTGTCTTGCAAACGTGCCCATCTGTGGACTCAGGGATCGAGACTTGGCTGCACCATCCGTTACAGCCGTGCGGATAAGATGCTTGTCATCTCGACTGTTAGTGATACGAGGCCGTTGGGATCCAGCACGGCGTTCCGTATTACCCTCCTGAACCCACCGATTCCATATTCTGCCAACAGTCATTGGATCTCGACCAACGCGAGCAGCAATGTCATCATACGTTCAACCGCAATAGTGATAGGCTACAATCCGACCTTTATCAAAGTCGGAAACGTGATGGTACGCATTTCTCCTCATTACACGAGGCATCACAACAACGTTTCACCAGGCAACTCCGGTCAACTGCTGTTTGTTTATGAGAAATCGGTTGGAAACTTCCCTCATGTCAGCACGTTGTAGGTGTCGCCACCGGTGCCAACCTTGTGTGAATGCTCTGAAAAGCTAATCATTTGCATATCACAGCATCTTCTTCCTGTCGGTTAAATTTCACATCTGTAGCATGTCATCTTCGAGGTGTAGCAATTGTAATGGCCAGAAGTGTAAATTTAGTGACTTCCTTGTATTTCAGGAACCACTGTAGCCATTTATATGAAATTTTTGTAGGACATCAAACTGTATATTCTTAGTCTACTGAACTACAATCATTGAATTTCAGCCACTGTTTTCGGAAATACAATTTTTTAATTACACGTTTAAAATTTTGTGTACTTTTTTTGTACGTTATCCTAAATAATTGTAATTGTTGTTGTTTTGGTCTTCAGTCCAGAGACTGGTTTGACGCAGCTCTGCATGCTACTCTATGCTGTGCAAGCTTCATCTCCCAGTACTTACTGCAATCTACATCCTTCTGAATCTGCTTAGTGTATTCATCTCTTGGTCTCCCTCTACTATTTTCACCCTCCACGCTGCCCTCCTTGATCCCTTGATGCCTCAGGATATGCAGTACAAACCGATCCCTTCTTCTAGACAAGTTGTGCCACAAATTTCTCTTCTCTCCAATTCTATCAATACCTCCTCATTCGTTATGTGATCTACCCATCTAATCTTCAGCATTCTTCTGTAGCACCACATTTCGAATGCTTCTATTCTCTTCTTGTCTAAACTATTTATCGTCCATGTTTCACTTCCATACATGGCTACAATCCATACAAATACTTTCAGAAACGACTTCCTGGCGCTTAAATCTATACTCGATGTTAACAAGTATATCTTCTTCAGAAACGCTTTCCTTGCCATTGCCAGTCTATATTTTTTGTCCTCTCTACTTCGAGCATCATCAGTTATTTTGCTCCCCAAATAGCAAAGCTCATTTACTACCTTAAGTGTCTCATTTCCTAATCTAATTCCCACAGCATCACCCGATTTAATTCGACTACATTCCATTATCCTCGTTTTGCTGTTGTTGATGTTCATCTTATATCCTCCTTTCAAGACACTGTCCATTCCGTTCAACTGCTCTCCCAAGTCCTTTGCTGTCTCTGACTGAATTACAGTGTCATCGGCGAACCTCAAAGTTTTTATTTCTTCTCCATGGATTTTAATTCCTACCTCGAATTTTTCTTTCTGCTTGCTCAGTATACAGATTGAATAACATCAGGGATATGCTACAACCTTGTCTCACTCCTTTCCCAACCACTGCTTACCTTTCATGCCCCTCTACTCTTATAACTGTCATCTCGTTTCTGTACAAATTGTAAATAGCCTTTCGTTCCTTGTATTTTACCCCTGCCACCTTCAGAATTTGAGAGTATTCCAGTCAAAATTGTCAAAAGCTTGTCTACAAATGCTAGAAACGTAGGTTTCCCTCTCCTTAATCTATTTTCTAAGGAAAGTCATAGGGTCAGTATTGCCTCACAGGTTCCAACGTTTATATAGAATCCAAACTGATCTTCCCCGAGGTCGGCTCCTGCCAGTTTTTCCATTCGTCTGTAAAGAATTCGTGTTAGTATTTTGCAGCCGTGGCTTTTAAAACTGATAGTTTGGTAATTTTCACATCTGTCAACACCTGCTTTCTTTGGGATTGGAATTATAAACATTATGTTCTTATTTTAGTTCAGTAGACTCAGGATATGTGTTATTACGAGGTGTATTGAAGTTCTAAGGTCTCCGATTTTTTTTCTCCGGACTGGAAAGAGATAGAAACATGCACATTGTTTTAAAATGAGGTCGCGTTCAGTGTCAATACGTCCCAGAGATGGCAGCACCGTACGGCAGATGGAATTTTACCGACAGCGGCGAGAATGAGAACTGTTTTAAATACTTAAAATGGCGACGTTTTCCTTCCTTGAACAGCGTGCAATCATTCGTTTTCTGAATGTGTGTGGTGTGAAACCAATTGAAATTCATCGACAGTTGAAGGAGACATGAGGTGATGGAGTTATGGATGTGTCGAAAGTGCGTTCGTGGGTGCGACAGTTTAATGAAGGCAGAACATTGTTTGACAACAAACCGAAACAACCTCGGGCTCACACAAGCCGGTCTGACGACATCTCCGTGGCCGCACATTCACCAGCCGTTCTGCTATTGCCTCAGCGATTTTCCAGTGGTTAAAACAGACTCCTAAAGAAGCCTTCGCCGCTGCCATGGGATCATGGCGTCAGCGTTGTGAAAAATGTGTACGTCTGCAGGGCGATTACGTCGAGAAGTAACGCCAGTTTCATCGATTTTGGGTGAGTAGTTAATTAGAAAAAAAATCGGAGGCCTTAGAACTTGAATGCACCTCGTACTGCCCGAAAATTGGAATATTCTACTCGAGGTGTTTTCTGAGATTTAGGGAATAATGCAACAGAAAAATGTAAATTTTCAGGAACGGCTTCTAAAGTTTCAAAAGACAGTAACTCACTCAATATATGCTTAATTTCTTATTTTTAGCCACTCAGAAGCACCCTGCACCATGCTGTATATCATCCTCCTGATCTTTTTCCAAGTTTTTTTCTTCTTTCTGGACTCTTCAGTGGCCAACTGTGCTGCATATTCTGCTTTATCAATGCGAACCTTGTCCATCTGTTCAAGTTCTCTGATGCAGTTTGCTGCAGGATTAATTCACATATGCTGCAGCTCTTTCACCGTACCAATGTTGCTATCATTAAAAGCAATAACAGCATCACTGACCCCCACTTCATTGTCTTCATTAAAAAAAAAAATAAAAAAAAATAAAAAAAAATAAAAAAATAAAAATTTTGCTATGCGAGTCTATATAGGACTATTGAATGACTCATTGGGATTGCGAGTTTGACCGTGCAGACACTTCTTTAGTAAGTCAGGATTTGCCAGATCTCTGTAAATAGTTTTTATGATATTCATGACTGCTGCTGATAGCTCTATGAGCTGTTTGAGTACTGGGCATTGTGGTAATTGCACTATGAATGAGGTCCTGGAGAGTGAAGGTTCGCGGGGCTTCCCCTGTCGGAGGTTCGAGTCCTCCCTCGGGCGTGTGTGTGTGTGTGTGTGTGTGTTGTCTCTAGCGTAAGTTAGTTTAAGTTCGATTAAGTAGTGTGTAAGCCTAGGGAGCGATGACCTTAGCTGTTTGGTCCCATAGGATCTTACCACAAAAAAGAGCGAAGGTGGTGTACTGGTGTTTCATCAGTTAACAGTCTGTGGAAGAAGGTAGCCAATACTGCGTGCTTCACTTTCAACAAATCCTCAGTATTATTTCTAATGGCCATCCCATAATACTGCTGTAGTTCATCAATCATTTTGTCTGTAAGCCTGCCTCTTATGGTTTTACCATCAGAGAGTTTCTTGTGTCTCAAACTTTGCTTCAACTTCCTCAACCTGGTGCTCATCCTCTTCTGAACATGACCTTTATAGCACATCAATCCACAGCCTTCTATATAAAAAAATTACCGATTTTATTAGATTTCTAGATTATATTTGAAGAAGTAAAATAAAATACTTCCCATGTGACTCTATAAGTGATATATACATCATTTTACTCGGAAAATTGCAAATTTTATAATGAGATAAAAATATGAAAAAATTTTTTCCTTGTAACTCCCCTTAAGGGGGGTAGAACGTCAAACGGGCCAACTTGGAGCGAGAGAGGCACCACAGGAAATTTTAATTTCCACTGCCTATATTTTCACAAATAAATTCATAAAAAATTGTCAGCATGACAAGGAAAGGTTCAGGATTCACACTCAAAGCAGTGAAAATTCAAAAACATAACAAAATATTTTTTTTAGATGTGACATTTCATCATTTTCTTCTCTTACTATTGGCTGCATTTGTTGCTATAGGTACACTTTTCTTCATAAGTAAGAGAGATTCTTCGACGAATGTCACACAGCGTACAAACCATACTTACGGAATTTTTAAAACATAAGAAGAAGTGAAACATGGACGATAAATAGTTTGGACAAGGAGAGAATACAAGCTTTCGAAATGTGGTATTACAGAAGAATGCTGAAGATTAGATGGGTAGATCACGTAACTAATGAGGAGGTACTGAATAGAATTGGGGAGAAGAGGAGTTTGTGGTACAACTTGACAAGAAGAAGGGACTGGTTGGTAGGACATGTTCTGAGGCATCAAGAGATCATCAATTTAGTATTGGAGGGCAGTGTGGAGGGTAAAAATCGTAGAGGGAGACCAAGAGATGAATACACTAAGCAGATTCAGAAGGATGGAGGCTGCAGTAGGTACTGGGAGATGAAGAAGCTTGTACAGGATAGAGTAGCATGGAGAGCTGCATCAAACCAGTCTCAGGACTGAAGACCACAACAACAAGAAGAAGACAAGAAACAATAAAAGCAGGCGATAAAACGGCGACTTAAATTGTAAAACGGCGGAAAATTGTGGAAAGTTAAAACATTAAACAACGAGTTAGCGATTCTCATAAAATACACAGGAAGACAGACCAAATTCTGTTTCCGCCGATCCGCGTATTAATATGTAACGCAGCCAATGAGATTGCTGCTAACGCAGAACCTTTTCTCATCGCGGATCACACTCGCGCAGTGATACATGAACGCTCGAGGTATTATAACAAGCGTACAGACCTTAGTCTGCAGTCCAGTTTCAGTTTGCGCCTAATAAGATTATCATATTCCTGTACATAGCCATGAAGATAAATGTATAGACACTTTGTCAAGTATTAGAGATATGTGAGAATAAGATTAACGTACCAAGACCAAAGGAACTTCAGATTGTCAATTGTAAATAGTATCCAGAACCAAGTTAAGTTATTTTTATGCTAATTATGTATTTAATAAATGTGTGTGAAAATTAATCAAGTTCTGTTTAAAGTTGGTCACCGTCAATCTGCTACTGTAAGCGTGCAAGTGGCGTTTCTATCGTCTGACCTAACGGCAGAAGATAAACACGCCACGATAAGACCACGAGACATATTGCTTACACTCGCCTACTTCGTTAGAGCGACAAGTCAAATAATCTGATGGTGTTTGTACCGAAGGTCTTACAGTACGCACACCACAGAAATACAGGAAGAGCTGCAACGAATTGACGCATGGTGCAGGGAATGGTAATTGAATCTCGATGTAGACAAGTGTAATGTGCTGCGAATACATAGAAAGAAAGATCCTTTATCATTTAGCTACAAAATAGCAGGTCAGCAACTGGAAGCAGTTAATTCCATAAATTATCTGGGAGTACGCATTAGGGGTGATTTAAAATGGAATGATTATATAAAGTTGATCGTCGGTAAAGCAGATGCCAGACTGAGATTCATTGGAAGAATCCTAAGGAAATGCAATCCGAAAACAGAGGAAGTAGGTTACAGTACACCTGTTCGCCCACTGATCGAATACTGCTCAGCAGTGTGGGATCCGTACCAGATAGGGTTGATAGAAGAGAGAGAAGATCCAACGGAGAGCAGTGCGCTTCATTACAGGATCATTTAGTAATCGCGAAAGCATTACGGAGATGACAGATAAACTCCAGTGGATGACTCTGCAGGAGAGACGCTGAGTACCTTGGTACGGGCTGTTGTTGAAGGTTCGAGAACATACCTTCACCGAGGAGACAAGCAGTATATTGCTCCCTCCTACGTGTATCTCGCGAAGAGATCATAAGGATAAAATCAGAGAGAATAGAGCCCACACAGAGGCATACCGATAATCTTTCTTTCCACGAACAATACGAGACTGGAATAGAAGACAGAACCGATAGAGGTACTCAAAGTACCCTCTGCCACACACCGTTAGATGGCCAGCGGAGTGTGGATGTAGATCTGTACGACCTGACAATGCCGGAGCGTCAGTACGTTACCCTGTTTACTTCATGCGGCGACATGACTGGTAGATGGCGAAAGGTGAGACGTGGAGGCGGCACCTGTGAATTGATCGCGGCCATGAAGGATGAAACTAGCGATCGAAGTCCGGAAAACAATTTATTGGAATGTTCAATTAACCAAAACAAATTCTCCAATTATAACACCAACACGAAACAGTGATCCGTCTTTGAATCACAACTACATACAAGAATAAGATAGAAAACAACTGAAATAATTTCCTACTAGTCTCCGCCAGAGACTTCTCTGATATACCGATCCTAATCCAGAGATCAGCGAGGAGATCCAAGCCGGCTGCTGGGGCGGCAGCTATCCAAGTCTGCTGGCGGTCGATGAACTGGAGATGTGCAGACGAGCGCCGGTCTTTATAGCGCTTCGGCGGATGAGTACCTCGGAACTATTTTCCAACACGTGGTTTGACGTGTGAAAATAGTTCCGGGATCTGCAGCGACCTCTTCCTTATGTTTATGTGGGCCAGTAGTGGCCCCTGGTGGCCGCTGGTGTCTTTGCGGTGGTGTTGTTGTTGTGGTTGTTGCTGGTCATCAATATTGCCTGTCGGTTGTGTAGTGCTTCGGTGTGCCTGCGAGGCGGGCAACCCGCAACTGCAGGCTGTCAGTTTGGTTCCTGACACTCTAGGCGCTGTGATGTCTGGTGGAGAGGGCCACAGCAAAGGAAATGCAAAAATCTCACGGTCTAGCGATCAGGCAGATGTATCGCAATTTACTCTCTACTAGAGCCCTGAAATCATGGTAGATTTCAGTGTGTGACACACCCATTCGCTGGTATCCAAGGACCAATTTGGCTCACTCACACGACAGAGCACACAAGGACATCAAACGTCAAGACTGGTAAACCAAAAACCAATAAGTGTGCCCTCGGCAAACGAGTAGTCCGAGACGTTTGAAATCACACTGTCGGTACAGTGAGAACTTCACCACAGGCTCCCCAGTCCAAACTACTCGCAAGTGAGGTCAGTCTCAGGACAGGTCCCAGCTACCAACCACACATGCCAGAGCTTCGACCAGAAGTCCTTACTAGACCACAGTCCTGCACCTGAGTGCCTTGCTCCTCTCCAGAAAAAAAAACTCCGCTTTCCCACAAAGTGCACAAATGATGCCACCTTCACACTAACTTGAGCCAAACACAGGGCTCTAGAGGCGCGAAATCTCCCCTCCCACACGACAACACAAACTCATGTCGAACCAGGGCAAGAGTTAAGAAATATGCAATAAAAAAAAATAAAATAAACTGCCAATTACAGGCGTTTTTAAGTTTTTGAAGAGGGGGAAGAGATGATTCTCTGAAGTCGCGTCACTTCCCACAGCAACAAGCAAACAGATACAATCTCAAAGATCTTGATCTAAATCGCCTGTGCCTTGTAGCTTGTTAGTCTTAGCTATGAGGTGCAATAAAGATTCTGTCCCTAAACGTTTCTCAGACGCCGGAGTTTTCTTACACAACCGAGGCAGCCAAGGGAAGTGGTCCACTGGTCTATTTGCACTATCGGCAAACACGAAAACGTGAATTTTTATTACACATTGCTCTGCACAGAGTGCCCAGTTTACAGCTCCACTGTGTAGATACGTTACTTCAGACTGTCACCCCAGCCTAGGCTTCTGCTGGCACCGCAACAGGTATCGCGGCAGTGTTCTGCTGGAGACCTGTCCCAACGAGGGGCTGCCCTGTCTGCCCTGTACGGCTGTGGGCCTGTCCGGCATGATTTACTGAGGGATGGGCTCATCACCAATTGCTTTCAAGTCCCAACAACCCACTTCTACGAGCTAACAATCGTAAAAATACCACATGCTTTTACTGCCCTACCAGGCTCCACAACGTCTGCTCAGATCATCAACTTTCTAGAGTCTCACTCAAGGTGCGCCAGGTTGTAATAAAATCTTTAATAACTTTCTGTTTCAGTCCGGAACCGCGCAACTGCTACGGTCGCAGGTTCGAATCCTGCCTCGGGCATGGATGTGTGTGATGTCATTAGTTTAGTTAGGTTTAAGTAGTTCTACGTTCTAGGCGACTGATGACCTCATATGTTAAGTCCTATAGTGCTCAGAGCCATTTGAACCATTCGAATAGCTTTCTCTATGCAAAAAATAGGTGAGAGAGTAACTTGTCCTCTCTCATGCTTAAATGAGAGATTGTATATTTTTAATCGTCTATATGTCCCACTCTCTACCCCACCGCCTCTCTCATCTTCTCCTCCCTCTTAGTTTTCCATCTCCTCCTGTGCCCCAGCTCTCTCCATCTAATCTTCACAACTCTCTCTGTCCACCCCTTTTTCCCCTTCGGTCTGACCTTGAGCCTTATTTATTGTCATTGAAAATTCAGACTTCATAATACACTTACAATTATAAACCGATAAGCCATAAATACTACTTTCCATTTTTCTGTGAAACCGAACTGCAAGGAAAGTAACAAAACTGCAGAGAGTCATAGCAGAGCACAACACATCATTTTCTTTCGTGCAGTTAGTTCTGACAGAAAACCTGCAACTTGTTGTTTAAAAATATATATTCTCCATGGATTTCTGTATGTTTATTAGGTGATTTGTAAAAATTTCAAGTAAAGCTGTGAAGAACTTGTTTTTCTGTTATACAGGTATATTACACATAAGGGGTATCAGTGCAGATATTTTTATATGTGGTACTTTAATATGTGTGCACATCAATGTGTTCGCTATTTCTTCTGTGTCGAACAGTCTTCCCACAAACACCTCAAAAACTTCATGACCTGATGTCTTCAGCACAACCGTAACTGCACCACTAACATGGACTACATCTGTCAGTACAGACCGATCGTTTTATCTTTTATGTCAGTGCATCCACAACTCAACAACTGAGTGACTCTCCGTGGTAAAATAAGCATTAATGGCTTGCTCTGCCACATGCCCGTGGATGTACTAACGGACCCACAAATGTATGACTTGTAATAGGTACAATTATTAGCCTTCACATGATGTAAATATTGATGAAACTTTGTTCAGTACACTGTCCTCATTTAGCAACAGAAATGTCTGCACTTACACCTGTCGGACTGTGTATATTAAAATACACTAATGTTTAGAAAAAAACGGAACACCTTGAATGACTAGATATAGGACGTTCATACTCACAGAACAGATACATTGGTATGTTCTGCAGAAATGATTACTATTTCAGTCACCTCAGTTCAGCACATGTACTGCTGCCTATAGGCACAGTGTGTGCCATCGGGCCTGATAACTTGTTCCATGCGTGATTGCATCGACGCGTATAAGGCATCGATGCTGCATGCACCTGGTTGCAAAGTTCGTCTGCGGTGGTTGGCACTAAATCACAGCGCTGCACCTGTCGTTTCACCATATGCCACACATTTTCGATTGGCGGGCCAGGCCAAAAGGCCGACATCCTGTGATACCAGGAAGGCACGTCACTGTGCAGCAACATGTGGTCATGCATTGTGTTGCTGAAAAATGGCGTCTGGGCTGGTGTACTGAAAGGGTGTGGCTGCAGGTCATAGGATGCCATTTGCGTAGGTCACAATGCTGATACTCCCCTGGACACACACCAACTGTGATTTGTGGTTGTACCCTGTAGCGCCTGACACCAAAAGGGCTCGACTTGGAGCTGTATGTTTTGTGTGAATGCAGTCACTGTGATGCCGCTCCCCATGTCTGCAGTGAACCAAAATGCGGTCACCATTTTCAAACAGAATAGGGATTCATCCGAAAACACTGTCTGATGGCATTTCTGTCCACAGTGATGTCGTTCCAAACACCATTGCCGTCTACCATGTTATTGCACATTCGTCAAAGGTTGGTGGAGAAGTGGGCGATGCATACGTAACCCTAGCTGTAATTACCTGCGATGGACTGTCACTCCTGGTAGTGTACAATGCCTTCCACTGTTCCACTAGAGCCGAGGAGGACGCTGGTCCATCCTGCAATGCCATTCGGATGAGGTATCGATATTATTGGCGGTGGTTCGTTTGGTGCACCTTGACCCATCCTGTCCTGTTCTTCAGCCTTTCATGAACCATTATGTGCACTCCCGTTGCGCAACGAAAACACTTCATCTCACATGATCAACAACTCCCCAGATGGATGCATCAAATTGTCTCATGCCAATAATACGTCCCCTTCCAAACTCAGTGATTTGATAATACAGTTCGTGCATACATCTGTCAGGCATCCTCCACTTCTGCTGTAGTCACACTGATCCATTACCTGCGGTTTATAGCGTCAACGAGAGCTGTAGGCACATTTTACTGGTAGGTAGTGTTGTGCAGTGATACTGGTCTTTACTTTGCAACCATGGGGGGAGGGGGCTATGTTCAAATGGTAACCATTTCTGCAGAATATACTAATGTATGTCCTGTGAATACGAAATATAAGACCTATGTATGTCTAAGCGGTTTTATTAGACTGACGTGTAAGACTTGGAGGTATATCTGTGAACAAGTTTTCGAGATTTTTGGTAACAATATATATCACATATCTATTCATATTAGAAAATCTATAGCCTATCTCCAATCGGATGTTCACTAGAGTATTGTGTAAAAATTGGAAGTAAATAGGTCAAAATACTTTTCGAGATTTTTGTTACAACATTAAACAATAACTTGTTATGTACACTATGTGATCAAAAGTATCCAGACACACTGCTGAAAATGACTTCGTGGCGCCCTCCACTGGTAATGCTGGAATTCAATATGGTGTTGGCCCACTCTTAGCCTTGACCACAGCTTCTACTCTCAATCAGGTGCTAGAAGATTTCTTGGGCACTGGTAGCCCATTCTTCATGGAGTGCTGCACTGAGGAGAGGTATCGATGTCGGTCAGTGAGGCCTGGCACGAAGTCGGCATTACAAAATCTGCTGAATGTCTTCTGTAGGATTCAGGTCAGGACTCTGTTCAGACCTGTCCATTACAGGAATGTTACTGTCTTGTAACCATTCAGCCACAGGCCGTGCATTATGAACAGATACTCGATCTTGTTGAAAGATGCAAACGAATTGCTCTTCAACAGTGGGAAGCAAGAATGTGCTTAAAGCATCAATGTAGGCCTCTGTTGTGATAGTGCCACTCAAGACAACATGGGCTGCAAGCCCCCTCCATGAAAAACACGACCACACCATAACACCACCATCTCCGAATTTTACTGTTGGCACTACACACGCTGGCAGATGACGTTCACCAGGCAATCGCCATACCCACACCCTGCCATCTGATCGCCACATTGTGTACCGTAACTCGACACAACGTTTCTCCACTGTTCAATTGTCCAATGTTTACACTGCTTACACCAAGTGAGGCGATGTTTGTCATTTATTGGCGTGATGTGTGTCTTATGAGCAGCCGCTCGACTGTGAAATCCAAGTATTCCCAGCTCGAGCCTAGCTGCCATAGTACTTGCAGTGGATCCTGATACAGTTTGCAATTCCTGTGTGATGGCCTGGATAGATGTCTGTCTATTACACATTATGACCCCCTTCAACTGTTGGCGGTCTCTGTCAGTTAACGGACAAGGTCGGCGTGTCCCTTCACGTTTGCACTTCACTATCACATCGGAAACAGTGGACCTAGGGATGTTTAGGAATGTGGAAATCACGCGTACATACGTATGACACAAGTGACACCCAATCACCTGAAAAAGTTCGAAGTCTGTGAGTTCCACGGAGTTGCTCTCTCATGATGTCTAATGATTACTGAGGTCACAGATGTGGAGCGCTTGGCAATAGATGGCAGCACAATTCACCTAATATGAAAAACATATGATTTTAGGGGTGTCTGGATACTTTTGATCATATAGTGTAGTAGTCTAGCTATACTGTATGTATTTTAGGAGCAGAACTGTAACAAGCAGAGTTGTAGCAACTGCATTCGTGCCAATGTTTCCAGGACGGCGCGTAGCTCTCTGCTGCAGACTGACCACGACGCACAGCACCCCTCACCCCCTTGCAAGCCTCGCTGCCCTCTCGCTCAGCAGCTGACACCAGGCAGAGCATCAGCTGCAGGCAGGCATGTCGCCCCCTACTTCGCCCCCCACCGGCCTACCCCCCACCTTCGTGCCCGGCTTCCACGACGAGGCGGCGGTGCGCGCCATGCGCTACAACCCACTGGGCGAGACCGGCCTCTACGTGTCTCACCTCGGCTGTGGCGGCGGCGTCCTCAGCAGCCTATATGGGTATGTCCTACCTGACACTCTGACCGCCATTTTACATTATAAGAATAAATCAGATGCAAACAAACACAAACACGACGACTGGGCAGCAGCAGTAGCACATGTATACTGGTGTTATTACACTCTTGGAAGTACGTCTTACTTACGTACTCTACACCTTATTACTATGTTGTGCTAAATCAAACCTTAAGATACTGTGGAGGTAAAATAATTCCCCATTTGGATCTCCGGGTGGGAACTACTCAGGAGGATGTCGTTACCAGGAGAAACAAAATTAGCATTCTCCAGAGCACAGCGAGTAATGTCAGATCCCTTAATCGGGCAGGTAGTTTAGAAAATTTAAAACGGGAAATGGATAGGTTAAAGTTAGATATAGTGGGAATTAGTGATGTTCGGCGATAGGAGGAATGGGGCTTGTCATCAGGTGAATACAGGGCTGTAAATAAAATATCAAATAGGGGTAATGCAGGAGTATGCTTAGTAATGAGTAACAAAATAGGAATATGACTTATTGATTTATTGATCCATTTTCATGTACAGCTGCAAAATGTACAAGATATATTTGGATTTTTATGTTAATATTAGCAGTTTTACATATAATATACCTTTGTACATAATAACACACATTAATATATCAATTAATGATGAATACTTAAATAAATGTTGTTACGCTATATACAGAGAAATAAAATACAAATGTTCTTCTGAATGAGACTACAATGGGTTAACACAGAAAAATTTAGTTTTGTAGGTATTCATTTACTGTATAAAAGCAGTGATCGACCAAGTACGACGCCAGTTTAGATTTGACGTGACAAATGTTTTGTATGTGTTTAATGGTATCTGGTAAGGCATTGTATAGTTTGATTCTAGGATGGATAAGGCTGTTTTGAAATAACTTTGTGTTGGCGCTTTGAACATGTACATCTAGTTTTTGTCTTGTATCATAGCTGTGTATTTTGTGATTTTGAGTGATGAGTGGTCTTTTTGTATGTAAGTTTTGCCTTAAATAAAATATATTTTCAAGTATGTATATGCAAGGAAGTGGTCTACATGATTTGAGATTATCTACCCCTTCCATTATTCTTATAATTTTTTTTTAAATTTTGAATGTTTTGATGGCTTCTCCAGAATTTCCCCAGAACATTATCCCATACCGGAGGTGAGATTGTACAACTGCATAATATACACACTGAAGGGTGTTGTAGCTGGTACAATTTTTTAATGTATGAGACACAAAACAAGAAGTACTTAATGTTTTGTTCATTTGCTTAATATGTTCTTTCCATTTGAAGCTGTCTAGCAGATGAAGTCCAAGAAATTTGGTACAGGGTGTTTTGGCAATCGTTTGTCCATATAGCTCTACATTGGGTGACATCAGATTTTTTGTTTGTTCTGTGTGTATATCCATAGCTACAGTTTTTCAGTGTTGATTATTAAGTCATTGTCATCAAAGTAACATGTTAGCTTGTCAGTGGCTTTATGTTTTTTACAAGAGTTTCCTGTCATTAGAACACTCATATCATCAGTAAATTCAAATATTTTACTGCTGTCACTGCTTATGTTTGGGTCATTTACATAGAGTAAGAACAGAACAGGACCCATTACTGATCCTTGTGTCACTCCATATTTAAAGTCATAAGGTACTGTGAACAGCATAGTGAACGTATTATTGCAGCCATGACAGACACGAAGTCCACACCTACCAATGTAGTACAAGTTTATATGCCAACTAGCTCCGCAGATGAGGAGGAGATTGAGGAAATGTATTATGAGATAAAAGAAATTATTCGGATAGTTAAGGGAGACGAAAATTTAGTAGTCATGGGCGACTGGAATACGATTGTAGGAAAAGGATGTGAAGGAAAAGTAGTAGGTGAATATGGACTGGGGAAAAGGAATGAAAGAGGAAGCTACCCAGTAGAATTTTGCACAGAGCGTAACTTAATCACAGCTAACACTTACTTCAAGACAATGAGAGAAGGTTGTATACGTGGAAGATACCTACAGACGCCGGAAGGTTTCAGATTGATTATACAACGCTAAAACAGAGACTTTGGAACCAGGTTTTAAATTGTACAACATTTCCAGGGGCAGATATCGAATCTGTCGACAATTTATTGTTTATGAATTGTAGATTAAAACTGAAGAAACTGCAAAAAGATGGGAATTTAAGGAGATGGGACCTGGATAAATTGAAAGAACTATAGGTTGTAAAGTCAGAGGGAGCGTTAGGGAACGAATGACAAGAACAGGGGAAAGGGAAACAGTAGAAAAAGAATAGCTTTGAGAGACGAAATAATGAAGGCAACAGAGGACCAAGTAGGTAAAAAGATGAGGGCTGGTAGAAATCCTTTGATAACACAAGAGATACTGAATTTAATCGATCAAAGCAGAAAGTAAAAAAATGCAATAAACAGGCGTATGAAAGGGAATAAACAGGACTAAGACATGAGATAGGAAGTGCAAAATGGGTAAGCAGGAATGGCTACAGAACAAATGTAAGAATGTACCAGCATATATCACTGGTGGTAAGATAGGTGCTGCATACAGGGAAATTAAAAAGTCCTTTGAACAAACGAGAGCCACCCGTATGAATATCAAGAGCTCAGATGGAAAACCAGTTCTAAGCAAAGAGGGGAGTGCACGAAGGTGGAAGGAGTCTATAGACAGTTTACACAAGCGCGATGAACTTGAGGACAGTATTATGGAAATGGAAGAGAACGCAGAGGAAGATGGGAAGGGACATATGATACTGCGTGAAGAATTTGACAAACCACTTAGACTTAAGTCAAAACAAGGCCCGAGGAGTAGGCAACATTCCATTAGAACTACTGATAGCCTTGGGAGAGGTTCCATCTGGTTAGCAAGATGTATGAGACAATTGAAATACCCGCAGACTTTAAGAAGAATATAGTAATTCTAATTCCAAAGGAAGCAGGTGTTGGCAGATGTGAAAATTACCGAACTATCAGTTTAATAAGTCATGGTTGCAAAAGACTAACACGGATTCTTTACGGAAGAATGGAAAAACTGGTAGAAGTTGACCTCGCGGAATATCAGTTTGGAATCTGGAGAAATGTAGGAACACGTGAGGCAAGACAGACCCTATGACTTCTCATAGAAGATAAGTTATGGAAAGATAATCCTACATTTATAGCATTTGTAGACTTAAAGAAAGCTATGACAATGTTGACTGGAATACACTCTTTCAAACTGTAAGGTGGCAAGGATAAAACACAGGGAGCGAAAGGCTATTTACAATTTGTACAGAAACCAGATGGCAATTATAAGAGTCGAGGGGCACTAAAGGGAATCGATGTTCGAGAAGGGAATGAGGCAGGGTTGTAGCCTATCCAAGATGTTATTCTATCTGTATATTGAGCAAGCAGTAAAGGAAACAAAAGAAAAATTCGAGGTAGGAATTGAAATCCATGGAGAAGGGATAAAAACTCTGAGGTTCGCCGATGACATTGTAATTCTGTCAGAGAAAACAAAGGACCTGGGAGAGCAGGTGAACGGAATGGACAGTGCCTTGAAAGGAGGATATGAGATGAACATCAACAAAAGCAAAACGAGGGTAATGGAATGTAGTCGAATTAAGTCGGTTGATGCTGAGGGAATTACATTAGGAAATGAGACACTTGAAGTAGTAGGTGAGTTTTGCTACTTGGTCGAAGCAGGAAGGATATAATATGTAGAGTGGCAATGGCAACAAAACCGTTTCTGAAGAAGAGAAATTTGTTAAGATCGAGTATAGATTTAAGTGTCAGGAAGTCCTTTCTGAAAGCATTTGTGTGGAGTGTCGCTATATATGTAAGTGAAACAATGTAGACAAGAAGACAATAGGGGTTTCTGAGATGTGGTGTTACAGAAAAATGCTGAAGATTAGATGGGTAGATCACATAACTAATGAGGAGGTAATGAATAGAATGGGGGAAAAGAGAAATTTATGGCTCGACTAGAAGAAGGGATCGGTTGGTAGGACATGTTCTGAGGCATCAAAAGATCACCAATTTAATACTGGAGGGCAGCGTGGAGGGTAAAAATCGTACAGGGAGACCATGGCATGAATACATTAAACAGATTCAGAAGGATGTAGGTTGTGGTAGTTACTCGGAGATGAAGAGGCTTGCACAGCATAGAGTAGCATGGAGAGCTGCATCAAACCAGTCTTTCGACTGAAGACCACAACAACAACAAGATATTGTAATGTATGACAGCCATCAACATGTTCTTAATCATCTAACACGGCTCCTCTCTTTTCTACCTCCCAACTGTGGAGTTTCGAGATGATTGGGTACAAAATCTGCCAGTGTTAATGTACCCAACGGAAGCTTTATATCAACACGATCTTTAAATCTGGCCCTGTCATTCATAAATATGCCACGTGGCTAGTGTTAGACCACAAATTAAAAGAATAACCATGTCCGTGAAAGAGAGTATCCGCTATCACGGTTAAAGTTCTTCTTGTGAACGGTATGACGCCATTAATAAATATAGACCTTAATCAGAAGCACATAGCTAAGGTAGAATATTCCAAATTTTTAGGTGTGTCCATTGATGAGAGATTAAATTGGAAGAAACACATTGATGATCTGCTGAAACGTTTTTGTTCAGATACTTATGCAATAAGGGTCATTGCAAATTTTGGTGATAAACATCTTAGTAAATTAGCTTACTACGCCTATTTTCACTCATTGCTTTCATATGGCATCATATTTTGGGTAATTCATCACTGAGGAATAAAGTATTTATTGCACAAAAACGTGTAATCAGAATAATGGCTGGAGTCCACCCAAGATCATCCTGCAGACATTTATTTAAGGATCTAGGGATATTCGCAGTAGCTTCTCAGTATATATACTCTCTTATGAAATTTATTATTAACAACCAAACCCAATTCAAAAGTAATAGCAGTGTGCATAACTACAATACTAGGAGAAAGGATGATCTTCACTATTCAAGATTAAATCTAACTTTGGCACAGAAAGGGGTGAATTATACTGCCACTAAAGTCTTGGGTCACTTACCAAGTAGTATCAAAAGTCTGACAGATAACCAACAAGTATTTAAGAAGAAATTAAAAGAATTTCTGAATGACAACTCCTACTCCATAGAGGAATTTTTAGATACAAATTAAGAAAAAAAAAACAAACAAAAAAGTTATAAAAAATAAAAATAAAAAAAATAAAAAATCACAAAAAATAAAAAAGTTGTTATATTAACTTAAGTATGTTGTTAAATTAACTTAATTATGTCATGTATTGGAAAATCTAACTCGTTCCACATCATTACGAAATATCGTATTCATGATCCATGGAACTAGTATTAATCTAATCTAATCCAATCTAATCTCGCTCATTCGTATTTCAACAGCCTCCTTAACAACAGAATCCCAGTATATGGAGGCATGGGACAAAATTTTTGTTTCATCAAACAGTATTTTATGTTTGTCAGCGAGGCTGTGCTCCACAATTGCCGATTTCTCTAGTTCTCCATTTTTAATGTGCCATTGGAGTTCTGCACAGCGGTCGCAAATGATACGAATGGTCTGACGTATGTAGTTGCTTCCACACTCACACGGGGTACTATAAATTCCAGGGACCCTGAGGCTGAGACTGTCCTTAACAGGGCGCATTATCTCCTTTTATCCCGAACTGACGCGGCAAGAACACCCAGAATGTTTTACATACCAGTGTCGTCACGAAAGACTTCGTTCTCAACGTAAATCTGAATGGATGGGCGCGCGTTTGAACCGTCATCTTCCCAAATGCGAGTCCAGTGTGTTGATCACTGCACCACCTCGCACGGTGCTGTCGCCGGCGACTAATCGTGTAAAGCCTGATGTGAAGGTTCTGCTCATCTCACTCTCCCAGACTAGCCATCACTACACCGACGGCGTTTATTAACTTACATACTTACGCCTGTCACTAAACTATTTGACACTCGTGGTTATCCTACATCTTTTGCCCTTTGTAGTCAGACTGCCTCTCTCTTGATTTTCCACTCCTGTAGGAGGTGTGCGTGGCTCGTGTTCCCGCTATCATGTGTTTTACAGACTGTTTTTAACGTACTTCCACCTCACTACGCTAATTCAGATAACTACTGTCACTAAGTTGCTGCTTTGCCCGACCATGACCGGCGCTACCAGCGCTATCGATATGTCCCCTCTCGTAGTATCTTTGCTCGACTGCTATTACACTACTGGCCATTAAAATTGCTACACCAAGAAGAAATGCAGACGATAAACGGGTATTCATCGGACAAATATACAGGGTGATTCAAAAAGAATACCACAACTTTAAAAATGTGTATTTAATGAAAGAAACATAATATAACCTTCTGTTATACATCATTACAAAGAGTATTTAAAAAGGTTTTTTTTCACTCAAAAACAAGTTCAGAGATGTTCAATATGGCCCCCTCCAGACACTCGAGCAATATCAACCCGATACTCCAACTCGTTCCACACTCTCTGTAGCATATCAGGCGTAACAGTTTGGATAGCTGCTGTTATTTCTCGTTTCAAATCATCAATGGTGGCTGGGAGAGGTGGCCGAAACACCATATCCTTAACATACCCCCATAAGAAAAAATCGCAGGGGGTAAGATCAGGGCTTCTTGGAGGCCAGTGATGAAGTGCTCTGTCACGGGCTGCCTGGCGGCCGATCCATCGCCTCGGGTAGTTGACGTTCAGGTAGTTACGGACAGATAAGTGCCAATGTGGAGGCGCTCCATCCTGCTGAAATATGAATTGTTGTGCTTCTTGTTCGAGCTGAGGGAACAGCCAATTCCTGGGCTGCGAACAAATGCTTGCTGGATGCTTGCTACATTTTCATCACTCGTTCTCGGCCGTCCAGAACTTTTCCCTTTGCACAAACACCCATTCTCTGTAAACTGTTTATACCAACGTTTAATATACCACCTATCAGGAGGTTTAACACCATACTTGGTTCGAAATGCACGCTGAACAACTGTCGTCGATTCACTTCTGCCGTACTCAATAACACAAAAAGCTTTCTGTTGAGCGGTCGCCATCTTAGCATCAACTGACGCTGACGCCTAGTCAACAGCGCCTCAAGCGAACAAATGTACAACTAAATAAAACTTAAACTTTATAGCTCCCTTAATTCGCCGACAGATAGTGCTTAGCTCTGCCTTTTGTCGTTGCAGAGTTTTAAATTCCTAAAGTTGTGGTATTCTTTTTGAATCACCCTGTATTATACTAGAACTGATATTTGATTACATTTTCACGCAATTTGAGTGCACAGATCCTAAGAAACCAGTACCCACAACAACCACCTCTGGCCGTAATAACGGCCTTGATACGCCTGGGCATTGAGTCAAACAGAGCTCGGATGGCGTGTACAGGTACAGCTGCCCATGGAGCTTCAACACGATACCACAGTTCATCAAGAGTAGTGACTGACGTATTGTGACGAGCCAGTTGCTCGGCCACCATTGACCACACGTTTTCAGTTGGTAAGAGATCTGGAGAATGTGCTGGCCAGGGCAGCAGTCGAACATTTTCTGTATCCAGAAAGGCCCGTACAAGACCTGCAACATGCAATAGTGCATCATCCTGCTGAAATGTAGGGTTTCGCAGGGATCGAATAAAGGGTAGAGCCACGGGTCGTTAACTCAACTGAAATGTAACGTCCACTGTTCAAAGTGCCGTCAATGCGAACAACAGGTGACCGAGACGTGTAACCAATGGCACCCCATAGCATCACGCCGGGTGATACGCCAGTATGGCGATGACGAATACACGCTTCCCATGTGCGTTCACCGCGATGTCACCAAACACGGATGCGACCATCATGATGCTGTAAACAGAACCTGGATTCATCCGAAAAAATGGCGTTTTGCCATTCGTGCACCCAGGTTCGTCGTCGAGTACACCATCGCAGGCGCTCCTCTCTGTGGTGCAGCGTCAAGAGTAACTGCAGCCACAGTCTCCGAGCTGATAGTCCGTGCTGCTGCAAACGTCGTCGAACTGTTCGTGCAGATGGTTGTTGTCTTGCAAACGTCCCCATGGGTTGAGTCAGGGATCGAGACGTGGCTGCATGATCCATTACAGCCGTGCTGATAAGATGCCTGTCATCTCGAGTGCTAGTGATACGAGGCCGTTGGGATCCAGCACGGCGATCCGTATTACCTTCCTGAACCCACCGATTCAGTATTCTGCTAACAGTCATTGGATCGCGACCAACACGAGCAGCAATATCGCGGTACGATAAACCGCAATCGCGATAGGCTACAATCCGACCTTTATCAAAGTCGGGAACGTGATGGTACGCATTTCTCCTCCTTACACGAGGCATCACAACAACGTTTCACCAGGCAACGCCGGTCAACTGCTGTTTGTGTATGAGAAATCGGTTGGAAAACGTCGCTCATGTCAGCATATTGTGTGAATCCTCTGAAAAGCTAATCATTTGCACATCACAGCATCTTCTTCGTGTCGGTTAAATTTCGCCTCTGTAGCACGTCATCATCGTGGTGTAGCAATTTTAATGGCCAGTAGTGTACTTCCCAGTCGTCGTCTGTCGTAAGCGAGTTCGAGTGGCGATTCTGTGTGGCGAGTTCGGCCTGCCAGTCAGTTGGAACGTGTCAGGAGCGCAGTCTGGACTTGCCATGCGGCACTGGTGCAGTCGGGTTGGAGCAGTGAGGTCAGCGTCGACATGGCTCGCCCGACCGTTGCAGCCACGCATCTCTTGAGCTGGGCCACAGTGTTGGTGGATCCTCGGTCGGTCTTCCTACCCGACGACGCGTTTTGGCTCGCCGATCGTGCATGAGTCTGCTGTATGTGTGTGCATTGACTCCCGAATTGTCTTCGTGCGTGCTTATTTACTATGTTGTCGGCATTCTGAGAGCAGTCAGTTGCTGCGGACCAGGGATTTATCTCCGCGTGGTGCAGTCGGGTGGGTCTGTTGGCCGGTTTGGTTTAAAGGTGTTATTAAATTACAATTTTGAGTGCACCTGACCGACACCTAATTTGACCCTTTCCACAATCCTAATCACCTGTTCTGTGTAGTGGATTTAGCGGGCGTGTCACTGTAGTTGCTTCTCTTTCAGTACATTCATCTACATCTACATCTACATCCATACTCCGCAAGCCACCTGACGGTGTGTGGCGGAGGGGACCCTGAGTACCTCTATCGGTTCTCCCTTCTATTCCAGTCTCGTATTGTTCGCGGAAAGTAGGATTGTCGGTATGCTTCTGTGTGGGCTCTAATCTCTCTGATTTTATCCTCACGGTCTCTTCGCGAGATATACGTAGGAGGGAGCAATATACTGCTTGACTCTTCGGTGAAGGTATGTTCTCGAAACTTTAACAAAGGCCCGTACCGAGCTACTGAGCGTCTCTCCTGCAGAGTCTTCAACTGGAGTTTATCTATCATCTCCGTAACGCTTTCGCGATTACTAAATGATCCTGTAACGAAGCGCGCTGCTCTCCGTTGGATCTTCTCTATCTCTTCTATCAACCCTATCTGGTACGGATCCCACACTGCCGAGCAGCACTCAAGCAGTGGGCGAACAAGCGTACTGTAACCTACTTCCTTTGTTTTCGGATTGTATTTCCTTAGGATTCTTCCAATGAATCTCAGTCTGGCATCTGCTTTACCGACGATCAACTTTATATGATCATTCCATTTTAAATCGCTCCTAATGCGTACTCCCAGATAATTTATTGAATTAACTGTTTCCAGTTGCTGACCTGCTATTTTGTAGTTAAATGATAAGGGAACTATCTTTCTGTGTATTCGCAGCCCATTACACTTGTCTACATTGAGATTCAGTTGCCATTCCCTGCACCATGCGTCTATTCGCTGCAGATCCTCCTGCATTTCAGTACAATTTTCCGTTGTTACAACCTCTCGATACACCACAGCATCATCTGCAAAAAGCCTCAGTGAGCTTCCGATGTCATCCACAAGGTCATTTATGTATATTGTGAATAGCAACGGTCCTGCGACACTCCCCTGCGGCACACCTGAAATCACTCTTACTTCGGAAGACTTCTCTCTATTGAGAATGACATGCTGCGTTCTGTTATCTAGGAACTCTTCAATCCAATTACACAATTGACCTAATAGTCAATATGCTCTTACTTTGTTCATTAAACGACTGTGGGGAACTGTATCGAACGCCTAGCGGAAGTCAAGAAACACGGCATCTACCTGTGAACCCGTGTCTATGGCTCTCTGAGTCTCGTGGACGAATAGCGCGAGCTGGGTTTCACATGACCGTCTTTTTCGAAACTCATGCTGATTCCTACAGAGTAGATTTCTAGTCTCCAGAAAAGTCATTATACTCGAACATAATACGTGTTCCAAAATTCTACAACTGATCGACGTTAGAGATATAGGTCTATAGTTCTGCACATCTGTTGGACGTCCCTTCTTGAAAACGGGGATGACCTGTGCCCTTTTCCAATCCTTTGGAACGCTAAGCTCTTCTAGAGACCTACGGTACACCGCTGCAAGAAGGGGGGCAAGTTCCTTCGCGTACTCTGTGTAAAATCGAGCTTGTATCCACTCAGGTCCAGCGGCATTTCCTCTTTTGAGCGATTTTACTTGTTTCTCTATCCCTCTGTCGTCTATTTCGATATCTACCATTTTGTCATCTGTGCGACAATCTAGAGAAGGAACTACAGTGCAGTCTTCCTCTGTGAAACAGCTTTGGAAAAAGACATTTAGTATTTCGGCCTTTAGTCTCTCATCCTCTGTTTCAGTACCATTTTGGTCACGGAGTGTCTGGACATTTTGTTTTGATCCACCTACCGCTTTGACATAAGACCAACATTCGGAAGAAATGTTGTAACAAAGTACTCCGCTGTTTGCAGGGGCATCACAGAGGAGGAGTGCATCGCCACCATCAGAGAGGCCGTCTGCCAGGGCGTCAACTACATCGACACGGCCCCCTGGTACGGGCAGGGCCGCTCCGAAGACATCCTGGGTAAGGTAAGCCACCAGCCAATAGTCCAGGCCGGCCCAGCCTAGCTAAAAAGCAACAAAACATACTAACCCAACAAGCTGTTGTTTGCGTTAGGTTGTCTGTGGAAGGCAACATTAAATAGACTACCACGGTAAATCCTATATCTAAATCTAACACATAGTCCACAAACCACCTTACAGTGCAAGGTGGAGCTTACCAATTAGCACTACTAGTCTTTTCCTGCAGAGCTGACAAGTGCGAGAATTATCGCACAATCAGCTTAACAGCTCATGCATCGAAGCTGCTTACAAGAATAATATACAGAAGAATGGAAAAGAAAATTGAGAATGCGCTAGGTGACGATCAGTTTGGCTTTAGGAAAAGTAAAGGGACGAGGGAGGCAATTCTGACGTTACGGCTAGTAATGGAAGCGAGGCTAAAGAAAAATCAGGACACTTTCATAGGATTTGTCGACCTGGAAAAAGCGTTCGACAATATAAAATGGTGCAAGCTGTTCGAGATTCTGAAAAAAGTAGGGGTCAGCTATAGGGAGAGACGGGTCATATACAATATGTACAACAACCAAGAGGGAATAATAAGAGTGGACGATCAAGAACGAAGTGCTCGTATTAAGAAGGGTGTAAGACAAGGCTGTAGCCTTTCGCCCCTACTCTTCAATCTGTACATCGAGGAAGCAATGATGGAAATAAAAGAAAGGTTCAGGAGTGGAATTAAAATACAAGGTGAAAGGATATGAATGATACGATTCGCTGATGACATTGCTATCCTGAGTGAAAGTGAAGAAGAATTAAATGATCTGCTGAACGGAATGAACAGTCTAATGAGTACACAGTACGGTTTGAGAGTAAATCGGAGAAAGACGAAGGTAATGAGAAGCAGTAGAAATGAGAACAGCGAGAAACTTAACATCAGGATTGATGGTCACGAAGTCAATGAAGTTAAGGAATTCTGCTACCTAGGTAGTAAAATAAGCAATGACGGACGGAGCAAGGAGGACATCAAAAGCAGACTCGCTATGGCAAAAAAGGCATTTCTGGCCAAGAGAAGTCTACTAATATCAAATACCGGCCTTAATTTGAGGAAGAAATTTCTGAGGATGTACGTCTGGAGTACAGCATTGTATGGTAGTGAAACATGGACTGTGGGAAAACCGGAACAGAAGAGAATCTAAGCATTTGAGATGTGGTGCTATAGACGAATGTTGGAAATTAGGTGGACTGATAAGGTAAGGAATGAGGAGGTTCTACGCAGAATCGGAGAGGAAAGGAATATGTGGAAAACACTGATAAGGAGAAGGGACAGGATGATAGGACATCTGCTAAGACATGAAGGAATGACTTCCATGGTACTAGAGGCAGCTGTAGAGGGCAAAAACTGTAGAGGAAGACAGAGATTGGAATACGTCAAGCAGATAGTTGAGGACGTAGGTTGCAAGTGCTACTCTGAGATGAAGAGGTTAGCACAGGAAAGGAATTCGTGGCGGGCCGCATCAAACCAGTCAGTAGACTGAGGGGGGGAAAAAAAAAAAAAAGTCTTTTTCTGTTCCACTCGCAAATGATGCGGGGGATAGACGCCTGTCCTTACGCCTCTGTCTTTTTTGGTTTTTTGAGGTCATCAGTCTTCTGACTGGTTTGATTTGGCCCACCACGACTTCCTCTCCTGTGCCAACCTCTTCGTCTCAGAGTAGCACCGGCAACCTAGGTTCTCAATTATTTGCTGGATGTATCCCAATCTCTATCTTCCTGTACATACCAACTGAAATCGGGGCTCACCTGACGAGGCTACCATTTTCCTGTAACCTAGGGTGCAACGCTGTGGTCACGAGCCCAGGACAGGTGCAGCGGGTGATGTCGTGCTGTTAGTAAAAGCAGTCTTGTCTGTCGCCTGCTGCTGCCACAGCGAAATTTCGCCGCTCTGTGCTAACGGCTACGTTCGTTGTTCGCCTCACATACATTTCTGCTGTTATTTCATGCTGTGTTGCTTGTCTGCTAGCACTGACAACTCTACGTAAACGCCATTACTCTCAGTCGTTAAGTGAAGACCGTTAGTCTCTGCGTTGTTTGTGATGAGAGGTAATGCCTGAAATTTGTACTTATTGCCATGTACACTGTTATTAAGTGGACTACAAACAATACATATGTCAAGTCACACAAATACACTACTGGCCATTAAAACAGCTACACCACCAAGCTGACGTGCTACAGACGCGAAATTTAACCGACAGGAAGAAGATGCTGTGATACGCAACTGATTAGCTTTTCAGAGCATTCACACAAGATTGGTGCCGGTGGTGACACCTACAACGAGCTGAAATGAGGAAAGTTTCCAGCTGATTTCTCATACACAAACAGCAGCTGACCGGCGTTGCCTGGTGAAACGTTGTTGTGATGCCTCGTGTAAGGAGGAGAAATGTGTACCATCACGTTTCCGACTTTGATAAAAGTCGGATTGTAGCCTATCGCGATTGCTGTTTATCGTATCGCGACATTGCTGCTCGCGTTGGTCGAGATCCAATGGCTGTCAGCAGAATATGGAATCGGTGGGTTCAGGAGGGTAATACGGAACACCGTGCTGGATCCCAACAGCCTCGTATCACTAGCAGTCGAGATGACAGGCATCTTATCCGCACGGCTGTAACGGATCGTGCAGTCACGTCTCGATCCCTGAGTCAACAGATGGGGACGTTTGCAAGACAACAACCATCTGCACGAACAGTTCGACGACGTTTGCAGCAGCACGGACTATCAGGTCGGAGATCGTGGCTGCGGTTACCCTTGACGCTGCAGTACAGACAGGAGCGTCTGCGATGGTGTACTCGACGACGAACCTGGGTGCACGAATGGCAAAACGTCATTTTTTCGGATGAATCCAGGTTCTGTTTACAGCATCACGATGGTCGCATCCGTGTTTGGCGACATCGCGGTGAACGCACATTGGAAGCGTGTATTTGTCATCGCCACACTGGCGTATCAGCTGGCGTGATGGTATGTGGTGCCATTGGTTACACGTCTCGGTCACCCCTTGTTCACATTGACGGCCCTTTGAACAGTGGACGTTACATTTCAGATGTGTTGCTACCCGTGGCTCCACCCTTCATTCGATTCCTGCGAAACACTACATTTCAGCAGGATAATGCACGACCACATGTTGCAGGTCCTGTACGCACCTTTCTGGATACAGAAAATGTTCGATTGCTGCCGTGGCCAGCAGATTCTCCAGATCTCTCACCAATTTAAAACGTCTGCTCAATGGTGGCCGAGCTACTGGCTCGTCACAATACGCCAGTCACTACTCTTGATGAACTGCATGGGCAGCTGTACCTGAACACGCCATCCGAGTTCTGTTAGAGTCAATGCCCAGACGTATCAAGACTGTTACGGCCAGAGGTGGTTGTTCTGGGTACTGATTTCTCAGGATCTATGCACCCAAATTTCGTGAAAATGTAATCACATGTCAGTTCTAGTATGATATATATGTCGAATAAATACCCGTTTATCATCTGCATTTCTTCTTGATGTAGCAATTTTAATGGCCAGTAGTGTACGTACTACCACCATCTGCCACTCTGTTAGGTCCTTGGTCAGCCGTTAATTATGTTTACCCTGGCCCATGATTACTGTCATGTCCATGCTAGTACTTTAGTAAAGATCAATAAAACACGAAAGAGTAAACTCTTTTAGTTTTCAGTGTATGTGGCTGGACATCTCTATTGTTTCCAGCCGGCCGGTGTGGCCGTGCGGTTCTAGGCGTCTCAGTCTGGAGCCGAGTGACCGCTACGGTCGCAGGTTCGAATCCTGCCTCGGGCATGGATGTGTGTGATGTCCTTAGGTTAGTTAGGTTCAAGTAGTTCTAAGTTCTAGGGGACTGATGACCACAGATGTTAAGTCCCATAGTGCACAGAGCCATTTGAACCATTTTTATTGTTTCCAGTCTACTTAATAACATCGTAAATAACAATAAGTACAGCGTTTGTCGCATCGTGGTACGCCGTCACAACGCTATTGGAGCAACGTCGGCTTGACGCTTGCATCTCGGGATGTGCAGTAGCGCCGTGTTTCGTTTATTTCAAGCGTCGGCTTCGCTTTTCAATTTCCAGAAATGTAATTATCGTATGCGATGGAACGAATGTCATTATTTTTGTGATTTTTCATGTTATTGATGGCACGACAAATAATACAGGTACCCCTTTTCAGAAGAAAACACAAGTTTGTGTTGAAAATAATATTTGCTTGCATTTTAGAATATCATATAGTATTTACTTTCATGGACCCCTGCCTTACATTCACACCTGTGGAAGTGTTTGTCTGTATCTATAGTTGTTCCAGATGTATTTGCGCCGAAATGTTTAAGTGGGCCACCGTGTATACCGCGAGAAGAGTTTCACAGAGCACTAAAGGACCTAACTCCAAGCAAGAGGACCGAGCGAGGTGGCGCAGTGGTTAGCACACTGGACTCGCATTCGGGTGGACGACGGTTCAATCCCGTCTCCAGCCATCCTGATTTAGGTTTTCCGTGATTTCCCTAAATCGTTTCAGGCAAATGCCGGGATGGTTCCTTTGAAAGGGCACGGCCGATTTCCTTCCCAATCCTTCCCTAACCCGAGCTTGCACTCCGTCTCTAATGACCTCGTTGTCGACGGGACGTTAAACACTAACCACCACCACCACCACCATCTCCAAACAAGACCCATGGAGCACTACTGATATCCATGGGAGAGGCAGCCTTGACAAAACTATTGCAGCTAGTGTTCAAGACGTATGAGACAGGCACAATACGTTCAGACGTCAAGAAGAATGTAATAACTCCAGTTACAAAGGAAGCAGGTGCTCGCAGGAGTGAATATTACCGTGCTATCTGTTTAGTAACAAATGCTTGCAAAATAAGAGGATGAGTCAAATGAAAACCTTATATTTGTAATAACAAATCGAAATTTCGCGCTGTTGTGCTGTAAGTTGGTAAGCGTGCTACAAGCAGCATGCAGAATTGCCTGTAGGTGGCAGCATAGTGCAGATGCACACATACCATCGCAGTATCAGTATAAAGATGGACGCCCCACTTGCGACTTGCACCAGGGAAGAACAGCGTTCTGTTATTCGGTTTTAGTGAAGGTGTGAAACCTATAGAAATTCATCGACGAATGAAGGTTCAGTACGGTGGTGCATATTTGTCACAGCAGCAAGTCTACGAATGGAGTAGGAAGTTCGCAAATGGTGCGACTCCAGTGGAAGATGCTCCTCGTCCAGGTCAGGCACAACGAGTTGTGACTCCACACAACATTGCAGCAATTGAAGCCATACTGAAGGAAAACCGCCGAGTGACACTGAATGACACTGCACCATGTTTACAGATTAGTCATGGGTCAGCACACCACATTGTGCACGATGTGCTCCAGTTCCACAAAGTGTCTGCAAGATGGGTTCCACGGCAGCTGACTCCTGAAATGAGAGAACGACGTGTTGATGCTTTTGAAGAACTTCTTCGGCGCTTTGAAAGAGAAGGTGAGGGCTTCCTTGCAAGAATTGTTACTGGGGACGAAACCTGGGTTCACTTCCACCAACCGGAAACGAAGAGAGCAAGCAAGGAATGGCGCCATTCTTCATCATCAAAACCAAAGAAGTTTCGAACAGAATCATCAGCAGGGAAAGTTATGCTGACTCTCTTTTGGGACGAAAAAGGCGTCATTTTGGATCATTACGTGCCTAGAGGGACCACTGTCACCAGTGCATCATACACAGATCTCCTAAAATATCGTCTGCGGCCTGCAATCAAATCAAAGCGACGTGGACTGCTGTCTGCAGGTGTCGTTTTGCAACATGACAATGCGAGGCCCCACACTGCCCGTGCAACAGTTGCAACAATCACAGCCCTGCATTTTGAGTGTCTTCCTCATCCACCATACTCACCAGACCTTGCCCCAAGTGATTTCCATATGTTTGACCAATCAAAGACGCAATGGGAGGACAGAAGTTCCGTTCTGATGAAGAGGTACGCCACGCGGTGCATGAGTGGTTGCGCGGACTACCAAAAGAATTTTTTTCTAAAGGAAGTTATGCACTTTGTAAGCGCTGGAGGACTTGAATTGAGCGTGGGGGAGATTATGTTGAAAAGTGATACAGCTTTGTATCACTTCTGCACAATAAATAATATTTAAAAAATATTTAAGTTTTTCATTTGACTCACCATCGTACTAACACCGATTTTTGCAGAAGAATGCAGAAAGTCGTAGAAGTCGATCTCAGGGAAGATCAGTTTAGATTCTGGGAAAATGTGTAGGAATACCTGAGGCAGTACTGACCCTACAACTTAAATCAGAAGCTAGGTTAAGGAAAGCGAAACCTGCACCTATAGATATTGTAGATTTGGAGAAATTTTGGCAATGTTGACTGGAAAAGTCTGGAATTCTGAAGACAGCAGGAGCAAAATACATCGAGAGGAAGATCCAGACTACAGTTATAAGAGTCAAGGACAATGAAAAGGGAGCAGTGGTCGGGAAGGGAGTGAGGCAGGGTTGTACGCTATCCCCCATGTTATTCAATCTGTATCTTGAGCAAGCAGTAAAGGGAACAAAAGAAATATTTGGTGAAGGAATTAGAGTTCAGGAAGAAAGTTTGCCAGTGCCGTTAAAATTCCGTCAGAGTCTGCAAAGAACTTGTAAAACAATTTTGAATGGACTAGGTAGTGTCTTGAAAAGAGAAAACGAGATGAATATCGACAAACGTAAAACGAGGGTAATGGAAAGTAGTCAGCCGATACTGAGGGAAATAGACTAGGAAATGATACATTAAAAGTGGTAGATTAGTTCTGCTCCCTGGGCAGTAAAGTAACTGATGGTGGACGAAGTAGGAAGGATGTAAAACATAGACTGACAATAGCAATAAAAGCGTTTCCGAAGAAGACAAATTTGTTAACATGGAATATAAATTTAAGCGTTATGATGTCCTTTCTGAACATGTTCCTCTGCAGCGTAGCCTAGAATGGAAGAGATACATGAACAATAAAGTTTTACACAAGAAGGGAGTAGAAGCTTTTGGATGTGGTGCTACAGAAGAATGCGGAAGATGAGATAGGTAGATAGAGTAACTAATGAGGAGGCACTGTACAAAATTGAGGGAAAGGAAATTTGTAGCCTAATTTGGCTAAAACAATGGATCAATCGATAGGACACATTCTTAGATGTCAAGGGATTATAAATTTATAGTAGTCTTGGAGGGAAGTGTGGGAAATAAAATTTGTAGAGGGGGACCAAGAGATAAATACCGTAAGCAGATTCAAAAGGATGAGGTTGCAGTAGTTATTTAGAGATGAAGGCACTTGCACAGGATAAAGTGGCGCGTAGAGCAGCAGCAAAGCAAACTTCGGACTGAAAACCACAACAACAACAACAAATTTCTCTTATCGCGAAACGTTTGTTTTTTGGTATTGCCAATCTGCCCTCGTTACTTCGCACATCGTGTACTATTCTGCTCCCCAAAAAGCGAAAGACGTCTACTTGTTTTAGTGACTCATTTTCTAATGTAACGCTCTCAGCATCACTTAATTTTACTTTACTCCATTATCTTTATTTTTATTTTGTTGATGTTCATCTTATAACCCCTTTTCAACACACAAATCATTCCGACTAACTCCCCTTCCAAATCATTTACCGTCTTTTTCAGAACTTAAATGTCGTCGGTAACCTCAAGGCTTTTTTCTTCCTCCTGAATTTTTAATTCCTTCTCCAAATTTTCCTTTGGGCTCCTTCACAGCCTGCTCAACATACAGACTGAATAACACCAGGGATAGGCAACAATCTTGTCTTGCTACCTTCTTAACTACTATTTCCCTAACATGTGCTTTTACACCTATAACTGTGCATGGGGGCTTAATTATAAAAGATGAAAATAATTTTAATTTTTTGATTTAGTAGCTGTCTGTTCGATTACTAAGTCTCGTAAACGGTTGGCCCTGACTAGTATTATTACGCAATCTGACTGCATAGAACAACAAAGAATGCAATGGAAATTTTCATTAACACAATTAATTAATTAAGTCCCCAGCAACTATAAAACCTACGAAACCAAAGCACAAGTGTAACTGTTCTGTGTGTAGGAGTATGACTCAACGTACGCATCTGGCACGGTTCTTCTTCAACAACACAAGAAATTTTAAATATCATTTATACTGAATTAATTAAAGGAAATAGAATTACCATAATTACTCAAGAAAACCAGAATTACACTCTAATCCCAGAACACAAGCCAGATGATTTGTTGACTGAACCGGTAATGCTGCATTATTTAAGACATTGAGATAGTAAAAAGACAAGGAAAAGTTTTTTTCTTTTACCTTCATATATTGACCAAAATCACTCTAATCATTACAATATATCTCCACACCGACTCGCTATTACCACATCTCAACAAGAACTTTTCAGTATCACATCTCAGCAAGCACTCCCTACTAGCACATCTCAACAAACACTCTCTGCTACGAGTTCTTAACAAGCACTGACTACCACGAGCTCTCCCCAAGCACTGACTGCTACGACATCTCAATAATCACTGCCAGTGGAGGCGGCGGAACAATACTCTCTAGCTCAGTGTAGCCACCTTTCAACTGCCATTGATTATTGTAGAAGTTGTAGACAATCTTTCGTTTATATCTCTTACCTTCAGAATCTCGAACACTGTGCTCATCTTAAATTTTTAAAAACGTTCTCTAAGTTTACAAATTTTATAAAGATAGGTTTGCCCTTTTTTTAACCCATCTTCTAAGATGAGTCGTAGGGTCAGTACTGCGTTGCATGTTTCTACATTTCTCTGTAACCCAAACCAATCATCCCTGAGGTCGATTTCTGCATTTTACCTGTGAATTATTCGTATCAGTAGTTTGCAGAAGTAAGTTCCCAAACTGATGGCTCAGTAATATATAAACCTATCAGAAGGTGCCTGCTTTGGAATCTGGTTTCTTAAATTCATGTTTAAGTCGGAAGGTATTTTTCTTGTCTGATATGTTTTGCATTCATAGATATAGATGCCGTTACATGTATATAAATGTAGATGTAAATGCAAACAGAGATGTATATGTTGGTGAAGGGCCAGGTGCAGATGTAGATGTGGATGTAGACACAGACATGGGTATAGATATAGATCCAGAAGCCTCATGTTATGCCATTAAGTTTTGCATCATTTCCATGTGGTACATTCCATGTGGTATGTTTTTTATCCTTCGTTGCTGACTCCCTCACTGAGTGGCGCCTTTTCAGGCCCTGAAGGAAGTCCCCCGCCAGGCATACTACATAGGGACCAAGGTGGGCCGCTATGAGCTGGATCCTCGCCATATGTTCGACTTTTCAGCGAGTAAGACCCGGCAGAGCATCGAGAAGAGCCTCAAGCTGTTGCAGCTGGACTATGTCGACATTTTGCAGGTGAGGGACCTTTCTGTACAATTCATACATGTTATCAGATGAATGGATGGATGAATAGATAGGGTGGGTGGACGGGCAGGGGATGGGTTGGTAGATGGATCTATGTATGCATGGGATGGATGCATGGACTGATCGACGGATGGATCAGTGTGTGGTTGGGTGGGTATGTGGATTAGTGGATATTTTTGGAAATTTGTGGTAAGTTCCCATGGGACCAAACTGCTGAGCTCATCAGTCCCAAGGCTTACACACTACTTAATCTAACTTAAACTAACTTTCACTAAGGACAACACACACACCCATGCCTGAGGGAGGATTCGAACGACCGACATGGGGAGCCACGCGAACTGTGGCAAGGCGCCTCAGACAGTGAGGCTACCCCATACTGCGATTGGTGGGTGTTGTTGTTGTTGTTGTGGTCTTCAGTCCTGAGACTGGTTTGATGCAGCTCTCCATGCTACTCTATCCTGTGCAAGCTTCTTCATCTCCCAGTACCTACTGCAACCTACATCCTTCTGAATCTGCTTAGTGTATTGATCTCTTGGTCTCCCTCTACGATTTTTACCCTCCACGCTGCCCTACAATGCTACATTTGTGATCCCTTGATGCCTCAAAACATGTCCTACCAACCGATCCCTTCTTCTAGTCAAGTTGTGCCACAAACTTCTCTTCTCCCCAATCATATTCAATACCTCCTCATTAGGTATGTGATCTACCCACCTTATCTTCAGCATTCTTCTGTAGCACCACATTTCGAAAGCTTCTATTCTCTTCTTGTCCAAACTGGTTATCGTCCATGTTTCACTTCCATACATGGCTACACTCCAAACAAATACTTTCAGAAACGACTTCCTGACACTTAAATCTATACTCGATGTTAACAAATTTCTCTTCTTCAGAAACGCTTTCCTTGCCATTGCCAGTCTACATTTTATATCCTCTCTACTTCGACCATCATCAGTTATTTTACTGCCTAAATAGCAAAACTCCTTTACTACTTTGTCTCATTTCCTAATCTAATCCCCTCAGCATCACCCGATTTAATTTTACTACATTCCATTATCCTCGTTTTGCTTTTGTTGATGTTCATCTTATATCCTCCTTTCAAGACACTGTCCATTCCGTTCAACTGCTCTTCCAAGTCCTTGGCTGTCTCCGACAGAATTACAATGTCATCGGCGAACCTCAAAGTTTTTACTTTTTCTCCATGAATTTTAATACCTCCTCCGAATTTTTCTTTTGTTTCCTTTACTGCTTGCTCAATATGCAGATTGAATAACATCGGGGAGAGGCTACAACCCTGTCTCACTCCTTTCCCAACCACTGCTTCCCTTTCATGTCCCTCGACTCTTATAACTGCCATCTGGTTTCTGTACAAATTGTAAATATTGGGTGTATGGATGCATATATGGGTGGTGGATGGATGGATGGATGTGTGAATTGGTGGATAGGTGGGATGTACGGGCAGATGGCTGGCTGCATGATATCTGTCTCATTTACGCCCTTACTGTTCTTCCATCAAGCGAGTAGCATTGAATATGAAATGACTACTTGTTCAAACAACTTATGGGAATGTGGCCTGGAAGCGGTTACCAAGGCAGCCGATATTCCGACATGTGAAAAGCCACTCATTTTCAAGGAAGAAAAAGCGAGAGAGAGACAGAGAGAGAGACGTGCAAAGCAATTTAAAAACTTAATGGGAGGGCCAACAGCCAGGAAACAAGAGACCACACACGGAGAAAATACGCACAATAACATGACCAAAGACAGCCAATGGCAACCGTTATAGATAGTAAAACATCAACAGGGCAGTAAATAGCAGTAACCTGATCCTCTTTTGTCTGACCAGGTATAGAGCAAGATTCCACACAGAATTAATTAAAAAGAAAAAAGAAAACCTCTGTCTCCATTTATAAAGTCATTGGGTAATTTAATCTCAACTAAGTCCTTTATCACATAATACCAGAAAATGAAAGGCCACACTAGTTGCTGATATGAACCTTGTTAATTCCAAGACCTGTTTTGGCATGTTACAGGAAATGAAAAAAAAACGAAGCTTACATATGTACAGTATAAATACAGCGAGAATATATAACTTAGATTGAGATACTGAGAAGCAACGCCCAATGACAAAAAAATGTAAGAAAGTTGGGTAGACTTAAAAAGTTAGGTGTCATTGATAATGAAAGAAAAATGGGGGCATCATGATCATAAAAACTGTGGACAATAGAGAGAAATGAGTGTGATAACCCATATGGGTACGTCATTCCCCACTCCTTCGTCTCAGTGTCAGAGTCCACCAGTCGTAGTGGCTGCCGAGTGGTGGCGGGCCAGTCTCTCAGCAACCTCTGGGTGAGCAATCCGGCGTATTGGCCAGGGCAACCGTCGAACGCTCACTGTGTTTTAATCTACCATGAAGTTTCATACCAGTGCACACTCCGCTGCAGAGTGAAAACCTCATTCTGGAAACATCCCCCAGGCTGTGGCTAAGCCACGTCTCCGCAATAGCCTTTCTTCCAGGAGCGCTATTTCTGCAAGATTAGCAAAGAGCTTCTGTGAAGTTTGGAAGGTAGGAGACGAGGTACTGACAGAAGTAAAGCTGTGAGGACGGGGCGTGAGTCGTACTTGGATAGGTATGTTGGTAGAGCACTTGGCCGCGAAAGGCAAAGATCCTGAGATCGATTCCCGTTCTGGCACACAGTTTTAGTCTGCCAGGAAGTTTCATGTCAGTGCACACTCCGCTGCAGAGTGAAAATCGCATTCTGGCCATCAAAAATGTTGCAAATTGGCCAAAAACACTCTCAACAGGTCAGTATGTGCTTGAAGATGTTTCTCCTTTTTAGATGAGAGTATCTTCTCGCAAACAAACAAAGATTTACCAATGAGAAATCCCGTTGTTAATGTGTCGTTATATACAAAACTAGTGACCCACCATGGCTTCGTATGGGGAGAGCTATAGTAACTATCTACAACTAGATAACTTGTCTGTGGTAGCGGTGATGTGTTCAGCTACAAATAAAATTCAGAGAACGTTGTTGTGTAACTGAATATCTTCACTTTAACATAAGTAAGCACTACATGGCACGAACATTCTCAGAAGGCAAAAAACGTTCTCTGTTCAATGTTTAATCGGTGTTTTGCGTGATATCTGATGGCAGTGTTGGTATCTGAAACCTAGTGCACCACCCGTTCTGGCTGACTGCAGTGGCAGTCTGGTGCGAGCTGCTACACTTTCTATGTAAACTTTCCCCACATTTCCCTGCACACCACGTAAACATTAGCTCTACACTATGCAATTTGTTCTTGTCAGTTTAATATCCAATACGTCCAGAATCCAAGGTCATTTAGGAAGTTGGCGGTAGCGCACACCAGTCTTGCTACAGAGGTAGCTCGCGCCGGTTTGGTGCGACTGTCAGGCAGCCATACACCTATCACCACTAGATGGCAACAGTGTCATTTTCATGGCAGCTGGGTACTTGAATGGACCATACTGCAGCCAGCACGAAATGTTTATAAATGATACACATAAACCTTCCTCATGAATCAGTCTATTTGGTAGAGAAAACCACATCAAAAACCCTACAGCAGTTCCTGAGATTAACTTGTACGTACAGCCAGAAACTTAGGTGTCAAACTTTAATTTATACACTATGTGATCAAATTATAAAGGTGGCAGGGGTAAAATACAGGGAGCGAAAGGCTATTTACAATTTGTACAGAAACCAGATGGCAGTTATAAGAGTCGAGGGACATGAAAGGGAAGCAGTGGTTGGGAAGGGAGTAAGACAGGGTTGTAGCCTCTCCCCGATGTTATTCAATCTGTATATTGAGCAAGCAGTAAAGGAAAGAAAAGAAAAATTCGGAGTAGGTATTAAAATCCATGGAGAAGAAATAAAAACATTGAGGTTCGCCGATGACATTGTAATTCTGTCAGAGACAGCAAAGGACTTGGAAGAGCAGTTGAACGGAATGGATGGTGTCTTGAAGGGAGGATATAAGATGAACATCAACAAAAACAAAACGAGGATAATGGAATGTAGTCGAATTAAGTCGGGTGATGTTGAGGGTATTAGATTAGGAAATGAGACACTTAAAGTAGTAAAGGAGTTTTGCTATTTGGGGAGCAAAATAACTGATGATGGTCGAAGTACAGAGGATATAAAATGTAGACTGGCAATGGCAAGGAAAGCGTTTCTGAAGAAGAGAAATTTGTTAACATCGAGTATAGATTTAAGTGTCAGGAAGTCATTTCTGAAAGTATTTGTATGGAGTGTAGCCATGTATGGAAGTGAAACATGGACGGTAAATAGTTTGGACAAGAAGAGAATAGAAGCTTTCGAAATGTGGTGCTACAGAAGAATGCTGAAGATTAGATGGGTAGATCACATAACTAATGAGGAAGTAATGAATAGGATTGGGGAGAACAGAAGTTTGTGGCACAACTTGACCAGAAGAAGGGATCGGTTGGTAGGACATGTTCTGAGGCATCAAGGGATCACCAATTTAGTATTGGAGGGCAGCGTGGAGGTAAGAATCGTAGGGGGAGACCAAGAGATGAATACACTAAGCAGATTCAGAAGGATGTAGGTTGCAGTAGGTACTGGGAGATGAAGAAGCTTGCAGAGGATAGAGTAGCATGGAGAGCTGCATCAAACTAGTCTCAGGACTGAAGACCTCAACAACAACACCATGTGATCAAAAGTATCCAGAAACCCCCGGATACATACGTTTTTCATATTAGGTGCATTGTGTTACCCCATACTGCCAGGTACTCATATCAGCGACCTCAGTCGTCATTAGACATCGTTAGAGAGCAGAACGGGGCACTCCACGGAACGCACTGACATCAAATGTGGTCAGGTGACTGAGTGTCACTTGTGTCATACGTCTGTACTCGAATTTCCACACTCCTGAACATCCCTACGTCCACTGTTCCCGATGTGATAGTGTAGTGGAAACGTGAAGGGACACGTACAGCACGAAAGCGCACAGGCCGACCTCGTCTGTTGACTGACTGACAGGGACTGCTGACAGTTGAAGAGGGCCATAATGTGTAATAGGCAGACATCTGTCCAGACCATCACACAGGAATTCCAAACTGCATCAGGATCCACTGCAAGTACTACGACAGTTAGGCGTGAGGTGAGAAAACCTGAATTTCATGGTCGAGCAGCTGCTCATAAGCCACACATCACACCTGTAAATGTCAAACGACACCTCGCTTGGAGTAAGGAGCGTAAACACTAGACGATTGAACAGTGGAAAAATGTGACGACTCAAGGTACACCATGTGGCGATCCGATGGTAGGGTGTGGGTATGGCGAATGCCCGGTGAACGTCATCTGCGATCGTGGGTACTGTTAACAGTAAAAGTCGGAGGCAGTGGTGTCATGGTGTGGTCGTGTTTTTCATGGAGGAGGCTGGCACCCCTTGTTGTTTTGCGTGGCACTATCACAGCACAGACCTACACTGATGTTTTAAGCACCTTCTTGCTTTCCACCGTTGAAGGGCAATTCGTGGATGGCGATTGTATCTTTCTAAACAATCTAGCACCTGTCCATAATGCACGGCCTGTGGCGGAGTGGTTACACTACAATATCCCTGTGATGGGCTGGCCTGCACAGAGTCCTGACTGATTCGTATAGAACACCTTTGGGATGTTTTGGAACGCCGACTTCTTTCCAGGCCTCACTGGCCGACTTTGATACGTTTCCTCAGTGCAGCACTCCGTCAAGAATGGGCTGCCATTCCCCAAGAAACCTTCGAGTACCTGATTGAACGTATGCCTGCGAGAGTGGAAGCTGTCATCAAGCCTATGGGTGGGCAAATACCATACTTAATTCCAGTATTACCGATGGAAGGTGCCACGAACTTGTATGTCATTTTCAGCTACATAGTCAGAAGACGATATAAACAACCTTAATTCTGTGTTATACAGTTGTACTGAAATGCTAATCATTCATATACCTGAAAATACACACTGTCCAGTCACATCAATGTGACCGCTTGTCCAAAACTTGAATAACCACCCTCTGCAGTGCGAGATTAGCAGGAAGCGAGTCTGCGTGGTTCTGGAAGGTACGAACAAGCATGTGGATCCATGCCAATTTAAACTCATCCTGGTGCTCTTCAGACCTGCAGATACACTGTCAGCTGTGTGACACAATGCGTGGTCTGGTTGGTAGATGGTGTTGAGGAAAAACAAACTGCGTACATGTGCTCTAAGAATAGATGTATGCTGGTCTTGATCGATTGTGACTTCCAGAATAACACGACCGTCCAGGGAATTACATAGAAACATCCCCCTGCCTGTGGCAGAATGTTTGCTTTCATATGTCTCATGCATTATATACCAACAGCTATCCATCCAATGGAACCTAAAACATGATTCATCTGAAAAGTCCACCTGTCGTCATTCAGTGGACGTCCAGTTGAGGTATTCGTGAGCAAATTTCAGCTTTCATCGCCAGTGTATTGCAGTCAGCGTGGGTGCATGGACTAGGCACCTGCTGCGTAGGTCTTTACGCAGCAACATATGCTGAATGGTTGTTGAGGAGGTGACACTTTCGTTTGCCTCTTGGTTCATCTGGGTTGTCAGTTGCTTAACAGCTGCACACCCATTCACCTGAACACATCTCCACATTGGTCCATGTGCATCTCGTGGTCTGGTGGCTAGGGTTGCTGCCTCTGGATCACAGGGTCCCGGGTTCGATTTCCGGCTGGGTTGGGGATTATCTCTGCCCGGGGACTGGGTGTTTGTGTTCACCTCATCATTTCATCATCATCGTCATATTGACGCTCTAAGACTTGGTAACTTGAACAAATCAGCATTTGCAGCCCATATTGCTGAAGAAAACCATTCAGTGGGAAACATTGAGGACAACTTAAAGATTTTACATCTAACAGAAAAAGGAGCCACTATGAATATATTAGAAGAATTAGAAATACACACACACAAAAACAGCACCCCAGACTGTATCCTTAACGAACAAACAGAGTTGGCTAACACCCCTTTCCTGAAAAATTTCCAAAAATTACTTTCCAGCCTCCAAAGCAAATAATATTAATACACCTATCTGCAGATCAAGTAGAAAATTTATATGTTACTATAATTCTCATGCTGCCAAATGTAATAAAATAATATACTATTTTACCTATACAGTTCTAAGTATATATAAAAAACTTTATGATTAAATTAGCAATAACAGATTTATATATAAAAAAAATCTCTCTGTACTAATGTAAAAGACATTACAGTTTTGTAAAAGAATGTATGATCCTTTCCAAACATGGGACGTCATCGTCAAATGTTACGATATATCATAGCATCTGTGACACCCATATGTTTGTAAGCTCTTTGTATGTACCAAAACATGTGGTGCGTGGTTGGAATGATCTCACCGACAAATCTAAAGTGTAACAGTGAGAACTATTACGTGTGCAACAACGAGGATGCAGTGGGAACGTATTTACATCGATTGGATGAACGTTGTGGAAACAATCACTCGAAACCGACGTTTCACGTAAGTCACATGCAACGAAAATCTGCAACGCAACCATCTGTGTGTGGCGTGTTTGTAATTATGTTTTATTTATATTTTAGGATAATTAATCTATAAAAACACACCAAATGTCAGAAAGAAAGCGTGTAAACCGTCTGATGATGAATCGCAACGATTCGAAACCGGTAACGGTTTCCTTTGAATAAAGGAACTCAAAGTAAATTTGTGGCTGGTTGCTGTCCTAACACCAACAACATTTGTCTTCAAAAACAGCCACGGTCTCCAACATGTCATCATATGACAAAATTGCATCATCGTCATCATTTGTGACAGTGGAAAAATTGGACTGTGTAGAAACTGGAACATTGTGTGGGCACTGATGACCACACAGTTGAATGCCCCACAAACTAAACATCATGATCCACATTGGTCGTTCACCCTTGTCATCTATGGCTTCTGGTGCGCCACAGTTGCCTCGGCGCCAGTGTATTTTACCCATAGCAGCACACCAACAGCTTACAAATGTAACCATTCAGAAATGGTTCCAGTCTAGGCCAAAAAGCTAATGGTCATACCCTTTTGGATGTTGGGTATATAATTTTGTTTCCACTTTATGACAATTGCTACAGTGTGTATCTGTGTCCTTCCCCTTCCCACGCCTCTTTATATACCCTCCACTGTAGTCTGTCACCTGTTGTCTTTGAGTGGTTATTGCATGTTCACATTGAACATAGGTGCTGGTCACATCAGTGTGACTGGACTGCACAGCACACAATCTCAGTTTGGTGGCTGTTGCATGCCTCTTTGTGGTGTTGCACTTTTAATGGTTAGCACTGTTCATATAAACGTTTACCACCATCTGTGCTTTCCTGTTTGCAGGTGCACGATGTGGAGTTTGCTCCAGATCCGGAAATGGTAATAAACGAGACGCTGCCTGCGGTTAAGGAGGCGGTGGAGGCGGGCAAGGCACGGTTCATTGGGATCACAGGGTACCCTGTGTCTGCTTTGAAGGACATCATCACCAGGAGTAAGGACATCAGGATCAGCACAGTCCTCTCCTACTGCCGAGACACCCTCGTCGACAGCACTCTCCAGGAGTACATGCCCTTCTTCAAGGTGAGTCTGTCGCAGCGTCCTGTGCTGGGTACGCCATGCTGATAGGAACAGAAAGCTTTATACTAGGAGGCACCAGTGCGATATATATCAAACTTCAGGCTGATCTTCCTCACTAATTTTGAAATTCTGACTTGCTTGATGTGGCCTGCCACAAATCCCCTCCTGTGCAAACCTATTCATCTCGGAGGAACACTAGCAACCTACATTCTCAGTTATTTGTTGGATATGTTCCAATCTCTGTGTTTCCCTATAGAGTTCCCCTCTACAGCTCCTTCAGGTGTCGTGGTAGTTATTGCCCGATGTGCTTTTTTGTTTTTTTTGTCATCAGTCTACTGACTGGTTTGATGCGGCCCGCCACGAACTCCTTTCCTGTGCTAACCTCTTCATCTCAGAGCAGCACTTGCAACCTACGTCCTCAATTATTTGCTTGACGTATTCCAATCTCTGTCTCTCTCTACAGTTTTTGCCCTCTACAGCTCCCTCTAGTACCATGCGAGTCATTCCTTCATGTCTTAGCAGATGTCCTATCATCCTGTCCCTTCTCCTTATCAGTGTTTTCCACATATTCCTTCCCTCTCCGATTCTGCGTAGAACCTCCTCATTCCTTACCTTATCAGTCCACCTAATTATCAACATTCGTCTATAGCACCACAGCTCAAATGCTTCGATTCTCTTCTGTTCCGGTTTTCCCACAGTCCATGTTTCACTACCATACAATGCTGTACTCCAGACGTACATCCTCAGAAATTTCTTCCTCAAATTAAGGCCGGTATTTCATATTAGTAGACTTCTCTTGGCCAGAAATGCCTTTTTTGCCATAGCGAGTCTGCTTTCGATGTCCTCCTTGCTCCGTCCGTCATTGGTTATTTTACTGCCTAGGTAGCAGAATTCCTTAACTTCATTGACTTCGTGACCATCAATCCTGATGTCAAGTCTCTCGCTGTTCTCATTTCTACTACTTCTCATTACCTTCGTCTTTCTCCGATTTACTCTCAAACCGTACTGTGTACTCATTAGACTGTTTATTCCGTTCAGCAGATCATTTAATTCTTCTTCACTCAGGATAGCAATGTCATCAGCGAATCGTATCATTGATATCCTTTCACCTTGTATTTTAATTCCACTCCTGAACCTTTATTTTATTTGCATCATTGCTTCCTCGATATACAGATTGAAGAGTAGGGGCGAAAGGCTACAGCCTTGTCTTACACCCTTCTTAATACGAGCACTTCGTTCTTGATCGTCCACTCTTATTATTCCCTCTTGGTTGTTGTACATATTGTATATGACCCGTCTCTCCCTATAGCTTACCCCTACTTTTTTCAGAATCTCGAACAGCTTGCACCATTTTATATTGTCGAACGCTTTTTCCAGGTCGACAAATCCTATGAAAGTGTCTTGATTTTTCTTTAGCCTTGCTTCCATTACTAGCCGTAACGTAAGAATTGCCTCTCTCGTCCCTTTACTTTTCCTAAAGCCAAACTGATCGTCACCTAGCGCATTCTCAATTTTCTTTTCCATTCTTCTGTATATTATTCTTGTAAGCAGCTTCGATGCATGAGCTGTTAAGCTGATTGTGCGATAATTCTCGCACTTGTCAGCTCTTGCCGTTTTCGGAATTGTGTGCATGATGCTTTTCCGAAAGTCAGATGGTATGTAGCCAGACTCATATATTCCACACTCCAACGTGAATAGTCGTTTTGTTGCCACTTCCCCCAATGATTTTAGAAATTCTGATGGAATATGTTAATACGGGTAAATATCCTCTCATCCTCTCCTGCCTTCTTGTCAGTCTTTTCTGCATGTTTCGCTCCTCAGCGATTCTACAAAGAACCTCTTTCTTACCATATCAGTCTACTTAATTTTCAACATCCTTCTGTAGTACCTCATGCCGAACGCTTCGATTCAATTCTGTTCCGTTATTACCACAGTCCATGATCCGCTTCCACACAATGCTGTGTCCAGATGCACATTCCCCGAAATTTTTTCCCCAAGATAAGGCTGATGTTTGATACCACTAAGCTTCTTTTGATCAGGAATGCCTTTATCAGCTGTGCTATTCTGTTATGTATGCCCTCCCTGTCTCATCCATTTTGTCTTATTTTCCGTCCAAACTAGCAGAACTCCTTTACTTCATCTGCTTCATGGCACAAGATTTTCGTATTAAGTATTCCTAATCTCATTCCTGGTACTCCTTATCACTTTCGTCTTTTGTCGGTCTACTTCCAGTACTTAGTACTCAAGAGACTGTTGATTCCTTTCAAAAAGTGTTGTCATTCTTCCTAACTTCCAGTGAGGATATCATTATCATTAGCGAAAATTATCGTTGATATCCTTTCACCCTAAATTTTAATCCCACTCCTCAAACTTCCTTCTGTTTTCGTCATTGTTTGCTTCATGTATAGATGAACGGTAGTCCAAATACTACATACCTGTCTAAAACTCTTTCTGATCCAAATAGTTCTTTCTTGATCTTCCATTCTTATTCTACCAGCCCACCGAGCGAGGTGGTGCAGTGGTTAGCACACTGGACTCGCATTCAGGAGGACATCAGTTCAAACCCCCATCCGGCCATCCTGATTTACGCTTCCCATGATTTCCCTAAATCACTTCAGGCAAATGCCGAGGTGGTTCCTTTGAAAGGCCACAGCCGAAATCCATCCTCACCCTTCCCTGATGGGACTGTAGACCTCACTCTTTGAGACATGAGCCACAAGGGCATAAAGGTCCTCGTGTATTCACTCTGGGCTGGAAGTCTACAACCACTGAATGTCATCTTGAGAAATTTCTAGCCATTGCTATAGCAGATACTGTTTCAGTTGATGAAGGATGCTGGCTGAAATATGGAGTGTAAGCATATGTCTTTCTGTTACATCCCATACATTTTCTAAGGGGGACAAAATAGGGGACCGGACAGTCCAGTCTAGGTCCACTATAACCATCAAGGTGTCAATGGGCTGAGCTGCAGTGCAATGGCGTGCATTATCCTGCTGGAATATGTTGTTTGGTACGCTGTGTAAGATGGGTATTACACCTGGGTTTCCTGGCCGGCCGAAGTGGCCGCGCGGTTCTGGCGCTGCAGTCTGGAACCGCGAGACCGCTAAGGTCGCAGGTTCGAATCCCGCCTCGGGCATGGATGTGTGTGATGTCCTTAGGTTAGTTAGGTTTAACTAGTTCTGAGTTCTAGGGGACTAATGACCTCAGCAGTTGAGTCCCATAGTGCTCAGAGCCATTTGAACCATTTTGAACCTGGGTTTCCCATTAATACCAGATTCTGGCAAGTATTCAACTTCCTTACTTCCTTTCAAAGATTACCAAGTCTGTCCTATTGTATTATCCAGTAGTTCCCCATGCGAGGAGACAGTTAATTCAAGACATAAACATTCATTTAAGACTTGCAAAATATAATGCTGTACTAACATTTTTCCTTGTTTCATTTGTCGATTTGATTTAATAAGTCAAAATGAAATATTTTGATGTAGACAGGAAAGCTCTGTAAATGTAGCTTGAAATGATAACTGTTAGTAGCGTGGAGAACTAATTGTGTAAATATTTTTTTATTTTTGGTTTGTGTGCAGTTGTAATTCTCTTTATTGTTTCCTTAAAATAATCGGCTTACAGAAAGGAGAATTTGTTGTATGAAAGCAAATGAATGTGTAAATTAATTGTGTAAAGATGTCAAACAGAACTGTAATGGGTTGGCCACAGAGTTTTATGGTTGTTGAAAGAGTAGAATCTGACAGATGGTTTGAGAGACTGAAGAGTAGAGAAGTGAAGCAGTGGGCACGCATATGTCTACCTTGTGGTATTTGGAGGAAAACACGTATCTGGATACTTATGGAGTGGGGATGCTGACAGAAGAGATTTGCCACTATGGATCTTTTAATACAATACTAGCACTTAAAGCGTGAGGGAGCAAACGAGAAAAAGTCAAGCTGCTACTGAAGGTAAGTCAGTCACCCTCTGCAACACATCAGCAAAGTGTGAGAACTTGTTCTGAAGTGCAGCTTCTCAACGACTCGTTTCGAACTTGTTTAGATTTTGAGTAGTTAAAAGACATTGTAAATGACTTACTTTCTTACTCATTTTATCTACAACCTGCCATCAAACAGTAGTAATAATAGTCATTACTTGAAAAGACAGATATTTATTATTTTGGCACTAAAGTAAAAAAAGGACTTTGCAAAAAATCTTCTAATACCTCAAAAACCATTGTAGTAATGTGATAGGTTTTACTAACTGCGCAGTGTTGTTTGTTGATATTGATGTTGTTTAGAGCATATTACGATAGTAAGTTTATATATATATATATATATATATATATATATATATATATATATATATATATATATAGCGCGTGATCAAAAAGTCATTATAAATTTGAAAACTGAATAAATCACGGAATAATGTAGATAGAGAGGTACAAATTGACACACATACTTGGAATGACATGGGGTTTTATTAGAACCCAAAAAATACAAAAGTTCTAAAAATATCCGACAGATGGCGCTTCATCTGATCAGAATAGTAATACTTAGCATAACAAAGTAAGACAAAGCAAAGGTGATGTTCTTTACAGGAAATGCTCAATATGTCCACCATCATTCCTCAACAATAGCTGTAGTCGAGGAATAATGTTGTGAACAGCAATGTAAAGCATGTCCTGAGTTCTGGTGAGGCATTGACGTCAGATGCTGTCTTTCAGCATCCCTAGAGATGTCAGTTGATCACGATACACTTGCGCTTCAGGTAACCCCAGAGCCAATAATCGCACAGACTGAGGTCTGGGGACCTGGGAGGCCAAGCATGACGAAAGTGGCGGCTGAGCAAGGAGGTGTGCAAGTGATCTTTCACATGTCTAGCAATATGGGGTGTTTCTAATAAAACCCCATGTCATACAAAGCATGTGTGCCAATTTTTACCTCTCTATCTACATTATTCCGTGGTTTATTAAGTTTTCAAATTTATACTGACTTTTTGATCACCCGGTATATATATATATATATATATATATATATATATATATATATATATATATATATATGTTTGTGTGTGTGAACGCTTAATTATCATTATAATGCCATTTTTGCATTACATGAGTCAGTACTATAGGATATTACACCATTAGCAGTATCTACGATTGATACATCCATTGTCAATGGTTTATTTTTTTTCTAATTTCAATTCCATATTTCTTGAGAGTAAACGTAAAATATTGTTACCATGTGTACTGAAAATTTTTTGTTGAAACATTGGTGTTAAGGGTCCAATGCTGATTGTCGTTTTTCAGAATTAAATAGGGTAATCGGGTAGAGCGATCCTAATGGCTGCGTCATACTCACTCCAAATTTTCAGGAGTTAGAGAGGCACGGGTTTGGAGAGTCACTGCTTTTGGCGCCCTTTGCCAGGTAGTCGATGTTACGTACACGGAATGTAAAACTGAAATTATAAATAAATAAAATATTGAACATTGTTGGAAAATTGGCATAGGTACTGCTAATGATGTAATTCCCTTAGGAATAGCTCACATAATAAAATATGGCACAATAATAATATAAGGCGTGTTTTTTAAGTAAGTACCGTTTTGAAATTAAAGAAAAGACGTGCTAAGATATCTCAATAATTTTATTTTTACATGAAAGCCTGTACCTTTATCTGCGCACTGACGCCATTACGGTCTGATTCTTCCTTGTTTACGTTGTGTACTGAGTGTTTAAGATGCCTCCGATAATCGTGAGTCCCGCCGACTGTGAAGTACGGGCTGTTATAAGATTTCTTGGTGCTAAAGGCCTAAAAGCCATGGATATTCATCATGAGATCTGTGCAGTTTACGGAGAAAACATTATGAGTGGGTGAGAGCATTTAAAGATGGCCGCACAAATGTGCACGATGAACAACGGAGTGGGCGTCCTTCAGTCGTTAATGGAAGTTTGGTGCAGGAAGTGGACACTAAGGTGAGAGAAAACAGACGCTTTACGACTTCCTCCTTGCGGGATGACTTTCCTAATGTTTCTCGTAGTGTTTTGCACGGCATTGTGACCAAGCATTTGAATTACCGAAAATTGTGCGCTCGTTGGGTACCGAAAATGTTGACAGATGTACACAAAACCAGACGTTTAGACAGTGCATTGATTTTCATTGAGCGGGACCACAACGACGGTGGTGATTTCTTAAGCCAAATCGTTACGGGCGACGAAACGTGGGTGACGTACGTCACACCAGAATCAAAGCAACGGTCCATGGAAGTCGAGCAAGGGCATCGTTTTGCTGCAAGACAATGCCCGTCCGCATGTGGCGAATCAGACCAAAGATCTCATCACATCTTTCCGATGGGAAACTCTAGATCATCCTCCGTACAGCCCCGATCTTGCGCCCAGTGACTACCATCTGTTCCTGCACTCGAAGAAACACCTGGGCGGTCAGCGTCTTCGAGACGATGACGAAGTCAAAACAGTGGTGATGCAGTGGTTAACAAGTCAGGCGGCAGACTTCTATGAGGAGGGTATTCAAAACCTGGTACAACGTTATGACAAGTGCCTCAGTATTGACGGAAATTATGTAGAAAAGTAGAGTAAGGTACAGGCTTTCATGTAAAAATAAAATTATTGAGATATTTTAGGACGTCTTTTCTTAATTGCAAAACTGTAATTACTTAAAAAAAACACGTCTCGTAATAATTAAGCACCCATGCACCCCTATATAAGTGTTACTATAGTAACCACGCACTAAACGACATAAATTTTTATACAAGCTATACCATGCAGCTAATAAAACTTACTGAATTAGTGTAATGCTTTTTGAGATATTCTAAAAGATTTCCGTCAAAGTGAATTTGTATGACTTTAGCGCCAAAATAATAACTACTTCAACTTTTTTTTTCAAATAAAGACTACGATTGCTACCGTTGAATGACAAGTTGTGAACAAGAAGGCAAGTTCATAACGCAGGTACCTGCTGTAGTGTAACCCATCCGCTTGCTAGAGAACAACCCGCACACACGGAAAGACAAAGAAACTACACACTGGCCAGTCAGCTGATGCAGTTTTTAATAAGCACTACATGTGGACACACAGAGTATACTTTAAAAGTACGACACTGCTGTAATATGTGTACCCGTATTGTAAATAAGAAAACATTGTTGCAGTTACTCCACTGGTAACATACAGGGTGATTCAAAAAGAATACCACAACTTTAAAAATGTGTATTTAATGAAAGAAACATAATATAACCTTCTGTTATACATCATTACAAAGAGTATTTAAAAAGGTTTTTTTTCACTGAAAAACAAGTTCAGAGATGTTCAATATGGCCCCCTCCAGACACTCGAGCAATATCAACCCGATACTCCAACTCGTTCCACACTCTCTGTAGCATATTAGGCGTAACAGTTTGGATAGCTGCTGTTATTTCTCGTTTCAAATCATCAATGGTGGCTGGGAGAGGTGGCCAAAACACCATATCCTTAACATACCCCCATAAGAAAAAATCGCAGGGGGTAAGATCAGGGCCAGTGATGAAGTGCTCTGTCACGGGCTGCCTGGCGGCCGATCCATCGCCTCGGGTAGTTGACGTTCAGGTAGTCGCGGACAGATAAGTGCCAATGTGGTGGCGCTCCATCCTGCTGAAATATGAATTGTTGTGCTTCTTGTTCGAGCTAACATCTCCAGATACTGTAGTGCAGTTACTGCTTGCTGGATGCGTGCTATAATTTCATCACTCGTTCTCGGCCGTCCAGAACTTTTCCCTTTGCACAAACACACATTCTCTGTAAACTGTTTATACCAACGTTTAATACACCACCTATCAGGAGGTTTAACACCATACTTCGTTCGAAATGCACGCTGAACAACTGTCGTCGATTCACTTCTGCCGTACTCAATAACACAAAAAGCTTTCTGTTGAGCGGTCGCCATCTTAGCATCAACTGACGCTGACGCCTAGTCGACAGCGCCTCAAGCGAACAAATGTACAACTAAATGAAACTTTATAGCTCCCTTAATTCGCCGACAGATAGTGCTTAGCTCTGCCTTTTGTCGTTGCAGAGTTTTAAACTCCTAAAGTTGTCGTATTCTTTTTGAATCACCCTGTATAACATCCATAGTGATAGTTGCTGGCTTCTCTCTGTTATACTCACGCAGACATTCAACTGAAAACGGTTGACCAAACGACCAGCATCCATTATTCTTGTGTCCATTTCTTCACTGCCAGCTCCAGCAAGAAGAAAAGTTAACGTTAGCCCAGGTGTGTGAACTCTGTGATATTGCAGGAGAATCACGTCTTCTTAATAACGTCATTTTTAAGTGAGTGGTACGCTATGATGCGTTTTTGAACAGGTCTTGAGGAGAGGAAGTGGATTACAGAATGAATAGTATACGGTGCTATTTAAGAAGTTCTACCGTTTGTATCTTTGTAACAAAGGAAGTTGCAGTAAAGGCAGAGATGCTGTTAATGTTCACCTGGTAGCTAAACTACATTTTCTTAGTATATTTTTATTTTTCTTCTGGCCAAAATGTCATTTGGTATGTTCAAGACATATAGGAAATCATGTATATACTATTGCTATTATTATTATTATTATCATTACACACGTTACAGGCCTTTCATCAGTACTCCTTCATTCGTTCACTAAAGGCTCTCTTCCGTTCTTCAGTGCACTTTGGACCTTTGAGCTTTAGATGCTGTTTTCTCTGACATCACTTCCCACTTGTTCACCCTCTGTCTACAGGGTGGTCCATAGATAGTGACCGGGCTAAATACCTCACGAAAACGAAAAAAACTACAAAGAACGAAACTCGTCTAGTTTGAAAGGGCAAACCATATGGCGCTATGGTTGGCCTGCTAGATGGCGCTGCCACAGGTCAAACGGATATCAACTAAATAGGAACCCCCATTTTATTACATATTCGTGAAGTACGTAAAGAAATATGAATGTTTTAATCGGACCACTTTTTTCGCTTTGTGATAGATGGCGCTGTAATAGTCACATACGTATAAGTACGTGGCATCACGTAACATTCCGCCAGTGCTGACGGTATTTGCTGCCTGATACATTACCCATGTTAAAATGGACCGTTTACCAATTGCGGAAAAGGTCGATGTCGTGTTGATGTATGGCTATTGTGATCAAAATGCCCAACGGGCGTGTGCTATGTATGCTGCTCGGTATCCTGGACGACATCATCCAAGTGTCCGGACCGTTCGCCGGATAGTTCCGTTATTTAAGGAAACAGGAAGTGTTCAGCCACATGTGAAACGTCAACCACGACCTGCAACAAATGATGCCCAAGTAGGTGTTTTAGCTGCTGTCGCGGCTAATCCGCACATCAGTAGCAGACAAACTGCGCGAGAATCGGGAATCTCAAATACGTCAGTGTTGAGAATGCTACATCAACATCGATTGCACGCGTACCATATTTCTGTGCACCAGGAATTGCATGGCGACGACTTTGAACGTCGTGTACAGTTCTGCCACTGGGCATAAGAGAAATCACGGGACGATGAAAGATTTTTTGCACGCGTTCTATTTAGCGACGAAGCGTCATTCACCAACAGCGGTAACGTAAACCGGCATAATATGCACTATTGGGCAACGGAAAATCCACGATGGCTGCGACAAGTGGAACATCAGCGACCTTGGCGGGTTAATGTATTGTGTGGCATTATGGGAGGAAGGATAATTGGCCCCCATTTTATCGATGGCAATCTAAATGGTGCAATGTACGCTGATTTCCTACGTAATGTTTTACCGATGTTACTACAAGATGTTTCACGGCATGACAGAATGGCGATGTTCTTCCAAGATGATGGATGTCCGGCACATAGCTCGCGTGCGGTTGAAGCGGTATTGAATAGCATATTTGATGACAGGTGGACTGGTCGTCGAAGCACCATACCGTGGCCCGCACGTTCACCGGATCTGACGTTCCCGGATTTCTTTCTGTGGGGAAAGTTGAAGGATATTTGCTATCGTGATCCACCGACGAAGCAATGCATGTGCGAACATTATGGAAGGCGAACTACTCGCTGTTGAGAGGAATGTCGTTACACGTAGTGCTAAATCCATTGAGGTTGATGGACATCATTTTGAGCATTTATTGCATTAATGTGGTATTTACAGGTAATCACGCTGTAACAGCATGTGTTCTCAGAAATGATAAATTCACAAAGGTACATGTATCACATTGGAACGACCGACATAAAATGTTCAAATGTACCTATGTTCTGTATCTTAATTTAAAAAAAGCTACCTGTCACAAACTGTTCGTCTAAAATTGTGAGCCATATGTTTGTGACTATTACAGCGCCATCTATCACAAAGCCCCCCCATGAACCATGGACCTTGCCGTTGGTGGGGAGGCTTGCGTGCCTCAGCGATACAGATAGCCGTACCGTAGGTACAACCACAACGGAACGGTATCTGTTGAGAGGCCAGACAAACGTGTGGTTCCTGAAGAGGGGCAGCAGCCTTTTCAGTAGTTGCAAGGGCAACAGTCTGGATGATTGACTGATCTGGCCTTGTAACAATAACCAAAACAGCCTTGCTGTGCTGGTACTGCGAACGGCTGAAAGCAAGGGGAAACTACGGCCGTAATTTTTCCCGAGGGCATGCAGCTTTACTGTATGATTAAATGATGATGGCGTCCTCTTGGGTAAAATATTCCGGAGGTAAAATAGTCCCCCATTCGGATCTCCGGGCGGGGACTACTCAAGAGGATGTCGTTATCAGGAGAAAGAAAACTGGCGTTCTACGGATCGGAGCGTGGAATGTCAGGTCCCTTAATCGGGCAGGTAGGTTAGAAAATTTGAAAAGAGAAATGGATAGGTTAAAGTTAGATATAGTGGGAATTAGTGGAGTTCGGTGACAGGAGGAACAAGACTTCTGGTCAGGTGACTACGGGGTTATAAACACAAAGTCAAATAGGGGTAATGCAGGAGTAGGTTTAATAATGAATAGGAAAATAGGAATGCGGGTAAGCTACTACAAACAGCTTAGTGAACGCATTATTGTGGCCAAGATAGATACGAAGCCAACACCTACTACAGTAGTACAAGTTTATATGCCAACTAGCTCTGCAGATGACGAAGAAATTGAAGAAATGTATGATGAAATAAAAGAAATTATTCAGATAGTGAAGGGAGACGAAAATTTAATAGTCATGGGTGACTGGAATTCGAGTGTAGGAAAAGGGAGAGAAGGAAACATAGTAGGTGAATATGGATTGGGGCTAAGAAATGAAAGAGGAAGCCGCCTGGTAGAATTTTGCACAGAGCACAACTTAATCATAGCTAACACTTGGTTTAAGAATCATGATAGAAGGTTGTATACATGGAAGAACCCTGGAGATACTAAAAGGTATCAGATAGATTATATAATGGTAAGACAGAGATTTAGGAACCAGGTTTTAAATTGTAAGACATTTCCAGGGGCAGATATGGACTCTGACCACAATCTATTGGTTATGACCTGTAGATTAAAACTGAAGAAACTGCAAAAAGGTGGGAACTTAAGGAGATGGGACCTGTATAAACTGAAAGAACCAGAGGTTGTACAGAGTTTCATGGAGAGCATAAGGGAACAATTGACAGGAATGGGGGAAAGAAATACAGTAGAAGAAGAATGGGTAGCTTTGAGGGATGAAGTAGTGAAGGCAGCAGAGGATCAAGTAGGTAAAAAGGCGAGGGCTAGTAGAAATCCTTGGGTAACAGAAGAAATATTGAATTTAATTGATGAAAGGAGAAAATATAAAAATGCAGTAAATGAAGCAGGCAAAAAGGAATACAAACGTCTCAAAAATGAGATCGACAGGAAGTGCAAAATGGCTAAGCAGGGATGGCTAGAGGACAAATGTAAGGATGTAGAGGCGGGTCTCACTAGAGGTAAGATAGATACTGCCTACAGGAGAATTAAAGAGACCTTTGGAGATAAGAGAACCACTTGTATGAACATCAAGAGCTCAGATGGAAACCCAGTTCTAAGCAAAGAAGGGAAAGCAGAAAGGTGGAAGGAGTATATAGAGGGTTTATACAAGGGCGATGTACTTGAGGGCAGTATTATGGAAATGGAAGGGGATGTAGATGAAGATGAAATGGGAGATACGATACTGCGTGAAGAGTTTGACAGAGCACTGAAAGACCAGAGTCGAAACAAGGCCCCCGGAGTAGACAACATTCCATTAGAACTACTGACGGCCTTGGGAGAGCCAGTCCTGACAAAACTGTACCATCTGGTGAGCAAGATGTATGAAACAGGCGAAATACCCTCAGACTTCAAGAAGAATATAATAATTCCAATCCCAAAGAAAGCAGGTGTTGACAGATGTGGGAATTACTGAACAATCAGTTTAATAAGCCACAGCTGCAAAATACTAACACGAATTCTTTACAGACGAATGGAAAAACTAGTAGAAGCCGACCTCGGGGAAGATCAGTTTGGATTCCGTAGAAATACTGAAACACGTGAGGCAATACTGACCTTACGACTTATCTTAGAAGAAAGATTAAGGAAAGGCAAACCTACGTTTCTAGCATTTGTAGACTTAGAGAAAGCTTTTGACAATGTTGACTGGAATACTCTCTTTCAAATTCTAAAGGTGGCAGGGGTAAAATACAGGGAGCGAAAGGCTATTTACAATTTGTACAGAAACCAGATTGCAGTTATAAGAGTCGAGGGACATGAAAGGGAAGCAGTGGTTGGGAAGGGAGTAAGACAGGGTTGTAGCCTCTCCCTGATGTTATTCAATCAGTATATTGAGCAAGCAGTAAAGGAAACAAAAGAAAAATTCGGAGTAGGTATTAAAATCCATGGAGAAGAAATAAAAACTTTGAGGTTCGCCGATGACATTGTAATTCTGTCAGAGACAGCAAAGGACTTGGAAGAGCAGTTGAACGGAATGGATGGTGTCTTGAAGGGAGGATATAAGATGAACATCAACAAAAACAAAACGAGGATAATGGAATGTAGTCGAATTAAGTCGGGTGATGTTGAGGGTATTAGATTAGGAAATGAGACACTTAAAGTAGTAAAGGAGTTTTGCTATTTGGGGAGCAAAATAACTGATGATGGTCGAAGTAGAGAGGATATAAAATGTAGACTGGCAATGGCAAGGAAAGCGTTTCTGAAGAAGAGAAATTTGTTAACATCGAGTATAGATTTAAGTGTCAGGAAGTCATTTCTGAAAGTATTTGTATGGAGTGTAGCGATGTATGGAAGTGAAACATGGACGCTAAATAGTTTGGACAGGAAGAGAATAGAAGCTTTCGAAATGTGGTGCTACAGAAGAATGCTGAAGATTAGATGGGTAGATCACATAACTAATGAGGAGGTAATAGGATTGGGGAGAAGAGAAGTTTGTGGCACAACTTGACCAGAAGAAGGGATCGGTTGGTAGGACATGTTCTGAGGCATCAAGGGATCACCAATTTAGTATTGGAGGGCAGCGTGGAGGGTAAAAATCGTAGAGGGAGACCAACAGATGAATACACTAAGCAGATTCAGAAGGATGTAGGTTGCAGTAGGTACTGGGAGATGAAGAACTTGCACAGGATAGAGTAGCATGGAGAGCTGCATCAAACCAGTCTCAGGACTGAAGACCACAACAACTATCACAAAGCGAAAAAAGTGGTCCAACTAAAACATTCATATTTCTTTACGTACTACACAAATATGTAATAAAAATGGGGGTTCCTATTTTTAAAAAAGCTGTTGATATCCGTTTGACCTATGGCAGCGCCATGTAGCTGGCCAACCATACCGCCATCTGGTTTCCCCCTTCAAGCAAGACAAGTTTCGTTCTGTGTTGTTTTTTCGTTTGACTCTTATTTCGCGAGATATTTGGCCTGGTCACAATCAATGGACCACTCTGTATAGACGCCTTTGGCCATGACGTCCGCTGAATCTATGTGAGCTCTTTCCAGATCAGTTTTGTGTAGTGGTCTTGACTCCCTGGATGTACCTGTTGGTGAGTCTAGTCTGTGGAAGTCTGCTGATGTGTTCATAAAATTTTAGTCGCCTCTTTCTAATGTCCGCTGCGATGTTGAAGAAATGTTGTGTGGTGTCTCTGGAGTGAAGCCTATATCCTTCGTCCATGAGTTTTGGTCCAATAATTCTCCTAATGAATTTTCTTTCCTGTGTGAGAATGTTCTCAGAGTCGGCCTTTGTATGTAACATCAGTGTTCCACTGGCGTATTGCACCTCAGGTTTGATTACAGTGTTGTAGGTGCAGGTGGACAGACATTTCTTGTTGTATACACCTTGTGTGTTGTATAAGGCGCTTCAGTCCGGAACCGCGCGACTGCTACGGTCGCAGGTTCGACTCCTGCCTCGGTCATGGATGTGTGTGATGTCCTTAGGTTAGTTAGGTTTAAGTAGTTCTGAGTTCTAGGGGACTGATGATCTCAGAAGTTAAGTCCCATAGTGCTCAGAGCCATTTGAACCATTTTTGAAGGCTAGTCAGCCGACCTCCAGCTTGTCCTTCGGTCATCCAAGTCGCACTGGCTTCCAATGGCCTTGTATTTGCAGCTCTTTCTGCCATTTCCCGATGACCTTGTTCAGCAGTAGCTGGAAGAGGAGCGGTGAGAGTCCGTCACTTTGGCGAGCGCCTGTCTTGATCTCTAAGGGTTTGGAGATTTCCCCCTTGAACTTCACCTTAGATGCCGTGTCTGTCAGTATCTGTTTGATCAGTCGCAGTGTCTTGCCGTCCAAACCTTTTTCATCTAGAATGTTGGACAATGACTGGCAATCGACGGAGTCAGATGCCTTCGTGAAGTCAACGAAGGTGCATATGATTGGGCTGTTCCCGAGGGCTTTGATTTATGGGGTAGTCTCCGGATTGAAGATTTGCTCTGCACGGGAGCAACCAGGGTGGAAGCCCACCTGGTACTCGCCGATCTTGTGTTCCGGTTGGTTCCGTGTCCTTTGGAGTAGGCATGCTGACAAGGGAACCTCCCCATCGCACCCCCCTCAGATTTAGTTAAGGCACAGTGGATAGGCATTGAAAAACTGAACACAGATCAATTGAGAAAACTGGAAGAAGTTGTGTGGAACTGTGAAAAAATAAGCAAAATATACAAACTGAGTAGTTCATGGGAAGATATGCAATATCAAGGACATTGGAAACGCAGGACCGCCGTGGTCTCGTGGTAACGTGAGCAGCTGCGGAACGATAGGTCGTAGGTTCGAATCTTCCATCGAGTGAAAAGTTTAATTTTTTATTTTCAGTTTATGTGACAAACTCTTATGTTTTCATCACTTTTCTGGGAGTGATTATCACATCCACAAGAAAACCTAAATCGGGCAAGGTAGAAGAATCTTTTTACCCATTCGCCAAGTGTACAAGTTAGGTGGGTCGACAACACATTCCTGTCATGTGACGCACATGCCGTCACCAGTGTCGTATAGAATATATCAGATGTGTTTTCCTGTGGAGGAATCGGTTGACCTATGACCTTGCGATCAAATGTTTTCGGTTCCCATTGGAGAGGCACGTCCTTTCGTCTACTAATCGCACGGTTTTGCGATGCGGTCGCAAAACACAGACACTAAACTTATTACAGTGAACAGAGACGTCAATGAACGAACGGACAGATAATAACTATGCAAAAATGAAGAAAGTAAAATTTTCACTCGAGGGAAGACTTGAACTAAGGACCTCTCATTCCACAGCTGCTCACGCTACCACGGGACCACGGCACTCCAGAGCTCATGATGTCCATGATGTTGCCTATGTGGGGCATGGACTACTCAGTTTGTATATTTTGCTTATTTTTTCACAGTTCCACACAACTTCTTCCTGTTTTCTCAATTGATCTATGTTCAGTTTATCAAGGCCTATACACTGTGCCAACTTATAACTAAATCTGAGGGGGGTGCGATGGGGAGGTTCCCTTGTGAGAATACCTCGTCTGTCACTTGTATTAGTGAGACGCCCCTGTAATGGTTCACATCTGTGGGGTTACCCTTTTTCTGCACAGGATGGGTCAGTGCACATTTCCAGTAGTCTGGCAATTTTTCTGACCTCCATATGTCTGTGGTGAAATATGTGAGTTATTATTATTACGAGGGTCACTCCAAAAGAAATGCACACTATTTTTGTAAAAATACAGTTTTCATTCTGCATGTATGATAGTTTTGCAGTGTGTAGACACATCCTTCCCGCTTTTATTCAAACTTAGTTCAACCTGTTCCCGTGAGTGGCGCCGTCACAGCATGTCTTCAAGATGGCTGCTACACTTGACGCTCGTCAGAAGCAACGTGCTGTCATAGAATTCCTGTGCTGTGAAAACGAGACAGTGGGAAACACCCACAAGACGTTGAAAAAGGTGTACGGAGATGCTGCTGTCGATCGCAGTACAGTTAGTCAGTGGGCGAGCAGGTTACGTGACGAAAGCGGGCACGGCGATATTGAGGATTGTCCTCGCAGCGGCAGGCCTCGTACTGCACACACTCCAGACAATGTGCAGAGTGTTAACGAATTGGTGACTGCTGACAGACGCATCACATTGAACCAATTGTCATGCTACGTTCGGATAGTGGAAGGAAGTGTTTGCAGAATACTGAAAGTGTTGGCGTTAAAAAAGGTTTGTGCCAGGTGGGTTCCCAGGATGTGAACAGTGGCTCACAAAGAAACAAGAATAACGGTATGCAGCGAACTTTTGGAACAGTACGAGAATGGTGGAGATGAATTTCTTGGAAGAACTGTGACAGGTGATGAAACGTGGTTCCATCATTTTTCACCAGAGACGAAGAAGCAATCAATGGAGTGGCATCATGCAAATTCACCCAAGAAAAAAAATTCAAAACCACACCTTCTGCTGGAAAAGTTATGGCTATGGTGTTTTTCGATTCCGAAGGACTCTTGCTTCTGGACATCGTGCCAAGTAAAACCACCATACATTCCGATGTATATGTGACGACACTGAAGAAACTTCAGGCTCGACTGAGTCGTATTCGACCACATCGGCAAAAGCAGGATGTTTTGCTGTCGACCACATGTCAGTCAAAAAACCGTGGAAGTGATCACAAACCTCGGATGGAGAGCACTGAAACACCCGCCTTACGGTCCTGACCTGGCTCCATGTGACTACCATCTCTTTAAGAAACTGAAAGATTCTCTTCGTGGAACAAGGTTTGAAGATGATGACTCCCTTGTGCACGCTGCCAAACAGTGGCTCCAACAGGTCGGTCCAGAATTTTACCGTGCGGGTATACAGGCGCTGGTTCCAAGATGGCGTAAGGCAGTTGAGAGGGATGGAAATTATGTTAAGAAAGGAAAATATTGTTCCTGAAGGATGTATCTACACACTGTAAAACTTTCAAACATGTAGAATAAAAGATGGATTTAAAAAAAATTGTGTGCAATTCTTTTGGAGTGACCCTTGTATTATTGTTATTATTATTATTATTATTAGTTGGTTCGAGATGCTGTACAATTATGCAAGGCTTTCTTCCTGAACTTTCATGTTTCCTGTCTGTATCTTGTGTCCGCTGTGCCTCTGGTTTCTTCAGGTGTCCCTACTCTGACTTCCCAATACACTTGTGTATCTTTTATCCGAAGATATTTACCTCTTGAGTTTCTGTTGGATCATTATGTGATTCCTCTAGGTCAAGTTTGATTTGTGTGACCCGTAGTGTTGTTGGCTTATCTCCTTGTATGTATGTCAGAATTCTGTTGGTGATTACTGCTGATGTGTCCATAGAATTTGGATCTTTTTTGTCTGACATCTGCCGATAGGTTTGACATCTCCTTTGCGATTTTCGTAGAGACTTATTTGTTCATCTCCTCTGTCAGCTTTGGGTTGAGGATTTTTCTCACTATTTTGCTTTATTCCTTCAGCATTTCTGTATCAATTTTTCATATGAACTGTTAATGTCTCGTTTGCATACAGTATTTAAGGCCTAGTTACTGTGTTGTAGTGTCTAACGTTTGAGTTACTGGGCATGAATTTCTTATTATGTGTCCTGTATCTACGCAATAGCCTTGCAGCAGTGGATACACCGGTTCCCGTTAGATCACCGAAGTTAAGCGCTGTCGGGCGTGGCCGGCACTTGGATGGGTGACCATCCAGCCGCCATGCGCTGTTGCCATTTTTCGGGGTGCACTCAGCCTCGTGATGGCAAGTGAGGAGCTACTCGACCGAATAGTAGCGGTGAAAGAAAACCATCATAACGACCGGGAGAGCGGTGTGCTGACCAACTGCCCATCCTGTCTGCATCCTCAACTGAGGCTGACGCGGGGGTCAGATGGTCCCAATGAGCCACTTGTGGCCTGTAGACGGAGTGCTGTCATATGTCCTGTACCTCGCTGTACGATTTCTTCATTTTGTGTTGTCGAGTCTTCTGTATCTTCTCACCTGCAGTGGTTTCGAGGATTTGACCTAGATATTTGAAATGTGTAACTCGGTTCATCTTGTATTTTGAGTCTAATTTTTGTATCTTTAATTGTGAGTAAAAGAACCGAGACTTCTGGAAAGAGGTTTGCAGGCCAACTTCTGTGCATTCTTTTAGTACTTCTGTTTCAAGACGCAAAGTAATTAATGATATTTAGGTGCTAGTGGGCATTGACTTACATCAAGGGGGAAGTTAAAAACTAGTGCTGGGTCGTGATTCGAACCCAGGTATCCCGCTCACTAGATAGATGCTCTGACCACTTTTCTTCTTTTTTATCTCATTTTGTTCGCTGTGTTTGTTCGGAGTGGACATCACATGACGCTAGTTCAAATTCATCGTTGAGCCAGTAACTAAGTTTTTTGTATTACAGAGGGCAGCTAACTCTCTGACTGTACACGCTGAACACTAAGCGATCCAGACACAGTGGCCATGGTAACAGCATGTATTACCCTAGCACGCCTCCTGTCAGTCCTGGACTGTCAACTTACCGACACACTACTGCTGCAGTGCCCCTTGCCCATTATCCTCATTACTCACTGCGTTTCGCCGTTTCCCGTAAGTGTTCGAGTGTGCTGTGCATCTGCACTGAAGGGATCATTGAGTAGTCTAATCTTGACTCCAGAATGAGATTTTCACTCTGCAGCGGAGTGTGCGCTGATATGAAACTTCCTGGCAGATTAAAACTGTGTGCCCGACCGAGACTCGAACTCGGGACCTTTGCCTTTCGCGGGCAAGTGCTCTACCATCTGAGCTACCGAAGCACGACTCACGCCCGGTACTCACAGCTTTACTTCTGCCAGTATCTCGTCTCCTACCTTCCAAACTTTACAGAAGCTCTCCTGCGAACCTTGCAGAACTAGCACTCCTGAAAGAAAGGATATAGCGGAGACATGGCTTAGCCACAGCCTGGGGGATGTTTCCAGAATGAGATTTTCACTCTGCAGCGGAGTGTGCGCTGATATGAAACTTCCTGGCAGATTAAAACTGTGTGCCCAACCGAGACTCGAACTCGGGACCTTTGCCTTTCGCGGGCAAGTGCTCTACCATCTGAGCTACCGAAGCACGACTCACGCCCGGTACTCACAGCTTTACTTCTGCCAGTATCTCGTCTCCTACCTTCCAAACTTTACAGAAGCTCTCCTGCGAACCTTGCAGAACTAGCACTCCTGAAAGAAAGGATATAGCGGAGACATGGCTTAGCCACAGCCTGGGGGATGTTTCCAGAATGAGGTTTTCACTCTGCAGTGGAGTGTGCGCTGATATGAAACTTCCTGGCAGATTAAAACTGTGTGCCCGACCGAGACTCGAACTCGGGACCTTTGCCTTTCGCGGGCAAGTGCTCTACCATCTGAGCTACCGAAGCACGACTCACGCCCGGTACTCACGCTGCAGAGTGAAAATCTCATTCTGGAAACATCCCCCAGGCTGTGGCTAAGCCATGTCTCCGCTATATCCTTTCTTTCGGGAGTGCTAGTTCTGCAAGGTTCGCAGGAGAACTTCTGTAAAGTTTGGAAGGTAGGAGACGAGATACTGGCAGAAGTAAAGCTGTGAGTACTGCGCGTGAGTCGTGCTTCGGTAGCTCAGATGGTAGAGCACTTGCCCCCGAAAGGCAAAGGTCCCGACTTCGAGTCTCGGTCGGGCACACAATTTTAATCTGCCAGGAAGTTTCTTAGTCTAATCTTAATTATACAGGGTGGTCCATCTAAAGTTTCGGATGAGATTATCTCGAAAACTATACAGCGGGTAAAAATAGTGGATAAGACAAGTTCGTAAGCTCAAAGGGAGATACTGCACGAGACCTCCAGCCCCCGCCCCCTTGGGTGGAGTGGGGGGCAACTTTTACATCTTAAATGGAAACACCCATTTTTATTGCAGTTTCCGATTCTCCATAAAAAAAGTAATCCAGTATTGTCTGAAACATTTTTTTAATTGACAGATGGCGCTGAAATCGCGAAAAAAGTAAGATGGGGGAAGAACTCTGATTTATTAAGAATTATCCAAGAAAGACGCATCAAATGGATAGAAAATGTGCACCAGTTCTTTCGTTATACCAAATTAAGCTATTTTTGTACAAAATGTGAAGTGTTGGCAAAAGTGCCAACACCGTTTCTAGAGGAGGCCGAAATGCACGCGTTTAAATACACGCAGACTGGCGTGAGGTCTGGAACAGGACAATGTCTTGAGAATTGCAATTAAGTACGAAAATCTTGTAATACTTAACTTTAATCCACATTTGTAGAACATCGGTCTGTCGGTACAGGCATGACAAGATAAATAACCAATGTTAATAGCGCCTTGCTAGGTCGTAGCAAATGACGTAGCTGATGGCTATGCTAACTATCGTCTCGGCAAATGAGAGCGTATGTAGTCAGTGATCCCCTTCTGGCAAAGTCGTCTGTACAACAGGGGCGAGTGCTAGTACGTCTCTCTAGACCTGCCGTGTGGTGGCGCTCGGTCTGATATCACTAACAGTGGCGACACGCGGGTCCGACGTATAGCAACGGACCGCGGCCGATTTAAAGGCTACCACCTAGCAAGTATGGTGTCTGGCGGTGACACCACAAAATGTACTGTATTTTACTTTTACCGTCGCCCAGGAACAACGGCATGGACATAGTAGAATGATGTTCCCATGGGGTGCTTCATTAGCGTGAATCCCCTTACCTCTCACAATCTGGGATGCTTAATTAATGAAATTAGCCACTAAGAGATTGTTCATAATTATCCCCATTTGCTTCAATGCAGAAAGTCAATCGTCTGTGGCAGTTGTCCACAGTTTTGAGCAGCACATCCCGTGATTGCTGCACACGTTCTCGAATGCGTTGCTCCATATCGTTTCGGGTTGTGGGCTGTCTCTCACAAACAATGTTTTTTAAAAAACCCCGCAAGAAAAAAATCAGGAGATGTTAGGTCTGGTGAACGTGGAGGTCAGTGAATTGGTCCGCCGCGTCCTATCCACAGACCAGGGTATCGCAAATTTAAATCATTCCGCACATTTTTAGTATAATGGGGAGCTACTCCGTCCTGTTGGAACCACATTCGTTGCCTGATTTGTAAATCACATCTTCCAACAAATCATCGCGGAGAAGTTGTAAATAAGATTCCCCAGTTACATTTCGGTCAAAAAAATACAGTCCTATCAAGTAAGCGTTTAAAATTCCACACCAGACCATGAACGACCATTTGCGATGATTGTCAATGAGTCTGTGCCAGTGTGAATTGTCAGAGGACCAATCATGACGATTTAATTCGCCATTGTTTTTGGATGTGGCTTCATTGGTGAACATAACGTATCTAAAAACATCATTTTCACTTCTTATAATTTCCGAGGCCCATTGGCAGAAATGCACGCGTATTTGCATATCTTTTGGCGTTAATGCCTGAGTCAGTGTGATATGATACGCATGATATTTATGTGCCTTCAAAATCCTCAAAACAGTTGATTTCGGTACTCCAGTTTGTCTCTGAATCGCACGACTAGTAATTTCGGGATCCAGTTGAACACGGGCAAGAACGGTAACGATAAGAGCGTCATTTTCATTGTATTCGCGACGACGAGGTGGACGGCGCATGTATCCATTTCGAGCTCGTTGAGAGCAATTTCGGATAATGTTTCCGCTTGGACGTCTGTTTCGGAAACGATCCGCATACAATTGCGCAGCTGCAGCGTAACTGTTGTGCCATTCACCTAAAATTAACATCATATCAACAATCTCTGTAGGAGGATAGTGAGCCATGTTTCGCTAAAGAATAATTTACTTTCCTCAGTTGATGTTTACGGCCCACAATCTGAAAGTGAAGTGACGTCTGATCTTTTTTTTTTTTTTTTTTTCTTTATTGTAATTTTAAGCACCTCATACAAGGCGGGCTGGCAGCAGCATAATACGCTGCTCTTCAACCTTAAGGGGTACAATAATACGATATATAGGTGACACAGACAATACAAAAAAATGGCGGGCAAAAAATGTAGATACAAAAACAATAAACACGAAGCCGTTCACGCTGGACGAAAATACACTAACACTCGTTGACACGGCGCACAGAAGACGGACGACGGCGACGGCACACGTGAACAGATGAGGCGTGTCGACGAAAGAACACTAAAACAGGCGAAGGCACACACACGAGACACTGATGGCGATGATCTCCGGCGCGCGAATGTTCACTGAGCATGTGCGAGTCCGGGGACCTGCCAAGAGAGGAGGAGGAGGAAGGGGAGGGGGAGAGGGAGAGGGGAGAGCAGAGCAGAGCAATGCCAGGGGCACGGGAGAGAGGGGGAGGGGGGAAGGGGGAGGGGAAGCCCGGGGGAAGAGGCTGGAGGGAGGGGACGGGGGAAAAGGAAAGAGAAGGGAGGGAGGGTGCCTAAAGGAAAGGACATTGGAAGTGGGGGGGCAGGGTCAAAGTTGATAGGAGGGGTAGATGGAGGGGAGGAGGACATCATCAGGGAGGGGGAGCTGGCGGAAGCCACCTTGGGAGAGGGTAAGGAGGGTGGAGAGATGGAGACCGGGTGGGACATGGGCATACAGGCGCGGCAGCAGGCGGGGGTGGGAGAGGATCGGGGAGACGAGCAGGTGAGGAGGATCGAGTTTACGGGAGGTGTACAGGATCCGTATCCTTTCAAGGAAAAGGAGGAGGTGGGGGAAGGGGATGAGATCATACAGGATCCGCGTAGGGGAGGGGAGACGGATGCGATAGGCGAGGCGGAGAGCACGGCGTTCAAGGATTTGGAGGGATTTATAAAAGGTAGGGGAGGCGGAGATCCAAGCCGGATGGGCATAACAAAGGATAGGGCGGATGAGGGATTTATAGGTGTGGAGGATGGTGGAGGGGTCCAGACCCCACGTACGGCCGGAGAGGAGCTTGAGGAGACTGAGTCGGGAGCGTGCCTTGGCTTGGATTGTCCGGAGGTGGGGAGTCCAGGAGAGGCGACGGTCGAGGGTGACGCCAAGGTACTTAAGGGTGGGAGTGAGGGCGATAGGACGGCCATAGATGGTGATGTAGAAATCAAGGAGGCGGAAGGAAGGAGTGGTTTTGCCTACAATGATCGCCTGGGTTTTGGAAGGATTGACCTTGAGCAACCACTGGTTGCACCAAGCGGTGAACCGGTCAAGATGGGATTGGAGAAGGTGTTGGGAGCGCTGCAGGGTGGGGGCAAGGGCAAGGAAGGCGGTGTCATCGGCAAATTGGAGAAGGTGGACGGGGGGCGACGGCGGCGGCATGTCCGCCGTGTACAAAAGGTACAGAAGGGGGGAGAGGACGGAGCCTTGGGGCACACCGGCAGAGGGGAAAAAGGTGTAGGAATCGGTGTTATGGATGGTGACATAGGAAGGACGGCGGGAGAGAAAGAAGCCGATCAGACGGACGTAGTTAATGGGAAGGGCGAAGGTTTGGAGCTTGAAGAGGAGACCGGAATGCCATACGCGGTCATATGCACGTGCGAGGTCCAGGGAGAGGAAGATTGCGGAGCGACGGGAATTAAGCTGTTCGGAAAGGAGATGAGTGAGGTGAAGGACGGCCGAAAGCCACACTGGGTAACGGGAAGGAGGCGGTGCTGGCGGAGATGCTGGTGGATGCGTCGGGTGAGGATAGATTCCAGGACGTCTGATCGCATTACACCGAGCTTTATACTGAGCCATAGTTCGCAATTTTGCCACGGTAGCGCCACAGTCGGGTGAGTAACGCAATTGTGAAGAGTTCCCCAAGGCGATTTTAATACCATTCCGCCTCCTTCCATCAAAAATTGTGGCGGGTAGGATACATTTTGTACAAAAATTGCTTAATTTGGCATAATGAAAGAATTGGTGCACATTTTGTATCGATTTGATGCGCCCTTCTCGGATCATTGTAAATAAATCGGACCTCTTCCTCAATTTTAATTTTTCTGTCAGTGGTTTAAAAAATGTTTCAGACAAAACTTGATTGCTTTTTCATGGAGAATCCGAATCTGGGGGTTTCCATTTAAGATTTAAATGATGCCCCTCGCCCCCCCATGGGAGCGGGGGCTGGCGGTACTTGTAGTATCATTTGATATCCCCCCTTTGAGCTTACGAACTTGTCGTGCCCACTATTTTTGCCTGATGTATAGTTTTCGAGATAATCTCATCCAAAACTGCAGATGGACCACACTGTATATACAGTGTTCTTTTGAACATGTCCACAAGGACAGACACCACATTCACATTTCTAATTGTTTGGTTTGAGAGTATGGCTCAGCTGTCTGCAAAAAGGGCTCTTCCTGTCGGGCTCTTCCTAGTTGTGTTGCTTCCCATTATCTGTACATTTTCAGTTCTTTTTCTCACTCCCTCGTTATTTTGTCTTGGACTGCACTGAACAATGGTACTTCCAGAACGAAATTTTCACCCTGTACTGCAGTGTGGGCTAATATGAAACTTCCTGGCAGATTAAAACCGTGTGCTGGTAGGAGACTCGAACTCGAGACCTTTGCCTTTCGCCGAGCTACCCAAGCACGACGCACGGTCCGTCCTCACAGTTTTCATTCCGCCACTACCTCGTCTCCTACCTTCCAAACTTCACAATGGGGATAATCAGTCGCCTCTGCGTACTCACAGTTTTGGTCACGAAGGCATCAGAGATTTCAGCTGTGAATTTAACTTCCAGTGTTTGTTTGATAGGTCGTAGTGGATTTGCGTCAAGTCTCTGTTGTTCTAAGATGATGAACAAGAATTGCCAGTCAACAGCATCGTATGCTGTCTTCAAGCCTACGGAGGTGTATATGTACATACACTACTGGCCATTACAATTGCTACACCACGAAGATGACGTGCTATAGACGCGAAATTTAACCGACAGGAATAAAGATGCTGTGATATGCAAATGATTAGCTTTTCAGAGCATTGACAGAAGGTTGACACCGGTGGCGACAAATAAAACGTGCTGACATGAGGAAAGTTTCAACCAATTTCTCATACACAAACAGCAGTTGACCAGCATTGCCTGGTGAAACGTTGTTGTGATGCCTCGTGTGAGGAGGAGAAATGCGTACCATCACGTTTCCGGCTTTGATAAAGGTCGGATTGTAGCCTATCGCGATTGCGGTTTATCGTATCGCGACATTGCTGCTCGCGGTGGTCGAGATCCAATGACTGTTTGCAGAATATGGAATCGGTGGGTTCAGGAGGGTAATACGGAACGCCGTGCTGGATCCCAACGGCCTCGTATCACTAGCAGTCGAGATGACAGGCATCTTATCAGCATGGCTGTAACGGATCGCGCAGCCACGTCTCCATCCATGTGTCAACAGATGGGGACGTTTGCAAGACAACAACCATCTGTAGGAACAGTTCGACGACGTTTGCACCAGCATGGACTATCAGCTCGGAGACCGTGGCTGCAGTTACCCTTGACGCTGCATCACAGAAAGGAACGCCTGTGATGGTGTACTCGACGACGAACCTGGGTGCACAAATGGCAAAACGTCATTATTTTGGATGAACCCAGGTTCTGTTTAGAGCATCAGGATGGTCGCATCCGTTTTTGGCGACATCGCAGTGAACGCACATTGGAAGCGTGTATTCGTCATCGCCTTACTGGCGTATCACCCGGCGTGATGGTATGGGGTTACACGTCTCGGTCACCTCTTGTTCGCATTGACGGCCCTTTGAACAGTGGACGTTACATTTCAGATGTGTTGCTACTTGTGGCTCCACATTTCAGCAGGATAATGCACGACCGCACGTTGCAGGTCCTGTACGGGCCTTTCTGGATACAGAAAATGTTCGACTGCTGCCCTGGCCAGCACATTCTGCAGATCTCTCACCAACTGAAAACGTCTGGTCAATGGTGGCCGAGCAACTGGCTCGTCACAATACGTCAGACACTACTCTTGATGAACTGTGGTATCGTGTTGAAGCTGCATGGGCAGGTGTACCTGTACACGCCATCCCCGCTCTGTCTGACTCAATGCCCAGGTGTATCAAAGCCGTTATTACGGCCAGAGGTGGTTGTTCTGGCTACTGATTTCTAAGGATCTATGCACCCAAATTGCGCGAAAATGTAATCACATGTCAGTTCTAGTATAATATATTTGTCCAATGAATACCCGTTTGTCATCTGCATTTCTTCTTGGTGTAGCAGTTTTAATGGCCAGTACTGTATAACTTTGGTTGTGAAGTGAGATCCCGACCGACCACTTGGCCTGCTTTTCTCCTTGCCTTCCTCAGGAGCGCGGCGTCGGAGTGATCAGCGCTTCTGGACCCTCGATGGGTCTCCTGACGAACGCGGGACCCCAGCCGTGGCACCCGGCGCCGGAGGAGCTGAAGGAGGTGTGTCGGCGGGCGGCCGGCTACTGCGAGGTGAGGGGAACCGAGTCACCCCATCCTGTCTCTTATCCCCCGTGTTACACAGACCCCAGTCTGAAGGAGCCCCATCAGCACTGTAGTATGATCCAGTGTACGATCTCATGAGCAATTCGCTTAGAGATAATACTGTTGAAGCTGTTTTTACTAAGTTTCTACTTTAGTTATGTTTATCACGTAAATAGGAACCAATCTATCTTTCTGCATGTGACCTTTTGTTTTTACCAAACGTGTTTCACCTGTTCATACCAGGCATTTCAGTGTTTTGTAATAAAACGAAAATTAATTATTATACGTACTTTTACGAGATACACTCCTGGAAATTGAAATAAGAACACCGTGAATTCATTGTCCCAGGAAGGGGAAACTTTATTGACACATTCCTGGGGTCAGATACATCACATGATCACACTGACAGAACCACAGGCACATAGACACAGGCAACAGAGCATGCACAATGTCGGCACTAGTACAGTGTATATCCACCTTTCGCAGCAATGCAGGCTGCTATTTTCCAATGGAGACGATCGTAGAGATGCTGGATGTAGTCCTGTGGAACGGCTTGCCATGCCATTTCCACCTGGCGCCTCAGTTGGACCAGCGTTCGTGCTGGACGTGCAGACCGCGTGAGACGACGCTTCATCCAGTCCCAAACATGCTCAATGGGGGACAGATCCGGAGATCTTGCTGGCCAGGGTAGTTGACTTACACCTTCTAGAGCACGTTGGGTGGCACGGGATACATGCGGACGTGCATTGTCCTGTTGGAACAGCAAGTTCCCTTGCCGGTCTAGGAATGGTAGAACGATGGGTTCGATGACGGTTTGGATGTACCGTGCACTATTCAGTGTCCCCTCGACGATCACCAGTGGTGTACGGCTCCCCACACCATGATGCCGGGTGTTGGCCCTGTGTGCCTCGGTCGTATGCAGTCCTGATTGTGGCGCTCACCTGCACGGCGCCAAACACGCATACGACCATCATTGGCACCAAGGCAGAAGCGACTCTCGTCGCTGAAGACGACACGTCTCCATTCGTCCCTCCATTCACGCCTGTCGCGACACCACTGGAGGCGGGCTGCACGATGTTGGGGCGTGAGCGGAAGACGGCCTAACGGTGTGCGGGACCGTAGCCCAGCTTCATGGAGACGGTTGCGAATGGTCCTCGCCGATACCCCAGGAGCAACAGTGTCCCTAATTTGCTGGGAAGTGGCGGTGCGGTCCCCTACGGCACTGCGTAGGATCCTACGGTCTTGGCGTGCATCCGTGCGTCGCTGCGGTCCGGTCCCAGGTCGACGGGCACGTGCACCTTCCGCCGACCACTGGCGACAACATCGATGTACTGTGGAGACCTCACGCCCCACGTGTTGAGCAATTCGGCGGTACGTCCACCTGGCCTCCCGCATGCCCACTATACGCCCTCGCTCAAAGTCCGTCAACTGCACATACGGTTCATGTCCACGCTGTCGCGGCATGCTACCAGTGTTAAAGACTGCGATGGAGCTCCGTATGCCACTGACACTGACGGCGGCGGTGCACAAATGCTGCGCAGCTAGCGCCATTCGACGGCCAACACCGCGGTTCCTGGTGTGTCCGCTGTGCCGTGCGTGTGATCATTGCTTGTACAGCCCTCTCGCAGTGTCCGGGGCAAGTATGGTGGGTCTGACACACCGGTGTCAATGTGTTCTTTTTTCCATTTCCAGGAGTGTATAATACACACATCAAAAAAAGATTTGCAACACCCCAGTTCCCTGAACACCTGAGGACAGACATTGACTGTGGATATTGCTTCACAGACACAGTCCCTCACTAAACCCATCCAAAGATGTAAACAACCATGCACGAGCAGCGCCTATTACACAGTGGAGGTCCGACAGCCGATCAGTTCCAATCATTCCACCAGGAAGGAGGTACACTGCTCATGTTGTCTGTATTTCAACCACGCCTAGGTAGTCAATAGCGCTGTTTGATTGCGTCCGGATTGTTACTTTGTGCTCAGTCAGCAACCACGCGACTGCTACGGTCGCAGGTTCGAATCATGCCTCGGGCATGGATGTGTGTGATGTTCTTAGGTTAGTTAGGTTTAAGTAGTTCTAAGTTCTAGGGGACTGATGCCCACAGATGTTAAGTCCCATAGTGCTCAGAGCCATTTTTTTGTTACTTTGTGCCAGGAAGGGCTCTCAACAAGGGAAGTGTTCAGGCATCTCGGAGTGAACCAAAGCGATGTTGTTCAGACATGGAGGAGATACAGAGAGACAGGAACTGTTGATGACATGCGTAGCTCAGGCCACCCAATGGATATTACTGCAGTGGATGACCGCTATATACGGATTATGGCTCGGAGGAACCCTGACAGCAACGCCACCATGTTGAATAATGCTTTTCGTGCAGCCACAGGACATCGTGTTACGACAAAAAGTGTGTGCAATAAGCTGCATGATGCGGAACTTCACTCCCGACGTCCATGGCGAGGTGCATCTTTGCAACCACGACACCATGCAGCGCGGTACAGATGGGCCCAACAACGTGCAGAATGGGCTGCGCAGGATTGGCACCACATTCTCTTCACCGATGAGTGTCGCATCTGCTTTCAATCAGATGATCATCGGAGACATATTTGGAGGCAACCCCTGTCAGGCTGAACGCCTCAGACACACTGTCCAACGAGAGCAGCAAGGTGGAGATTCCCTGTGTTTCTTTTTTTTTTTCTTTTCTTTTTTTTTTAAATAGAGGTGGAGCCCCTCCACGCCCACACCGGTATGATGGCCAACGCAAAAGGTCTACTGCCATCTCTGCATAAGGGTTAGTATTCACTAAAGTGAGGTGTCGCAGGATGTGTGTACTGCGATGTTTGCGTACGTCTGGTTAGGATTAACCATTAATACGCGCTCATCTGGAGATAGATTGGTCGAAATCTGACGAAGGGTAGCGGTTTGAAGGGCAGAGGAAAAAAAGTGCCAAAGCAAGAGCCAAGGGAAAAAAAACCTCTGCGAAAGGTCGGGCGGCAAGAGCAGCAGCGGTTGTCTTGCTGCCTGCGATAGGTTGTGCAAGGATAGGCTTTGTTAGTAGTGGGTATCATGCAGGTCGATACCTTGACGTTGTGCGTTTGTGCTGCTCGGCGGCTGGCGCTGGGTGCTGGTACAGAGTCCTCGTTCAGCGTCCTGCAACCTGCAACAGTTAGGTTTGTTATCGGTCTTGTGTCCGATAGGTCATATACCGGAGGCACAGTGTGAGGGAGTGTTGGCAGATTGTTCGTGCGTCTGTGGGCGAGCTCGTCGGTGTCCCTGCTGTGTCCTGTTGGTCGGCTCTAATAGCAGCTGGTAGTTGCCAGTCAGTGTTGCTGATATGCAGGGGCTTACCGACGTTTGTCGCTGTTTGCGTATGTTAGTTTACCATAGGTGGTTATGCCCTAGCTAGCAGTGTCTTTGGCCGCTTGTGTTTCCACCTGTGGTTGTGGATTCCCTGCTGTTTTCGGGTGGCATTATATAGGGCCGACGTACGCTGCTGGGGATCGTGGAAGGCACCGTAAAGGCTGCACGATACGTTAATGCTATCCTCCGATGGACAGTGCGACCGTATTGGCAACATGTTGGCGAGGCATTCGTCTTCATGGACCACAATTCGCGCACCCATCGTCCACATCTTGTGAATGGCTTCCTTCAGGATAACGAGTTAGCTCGACTAGAGCGGCCAGCATGTTCTCCAGACATGATCCCTATCGAACATGCCTGGGATAGATTGAAAAGGGCTGTTTATGGACGACGTGATGCACCAACCACTCTGAGGGATCTCCGCCAAATCGCCACTGAGGAATGGGAGATATGGACCAACAGATGAACTTGTGGACAGTATACCACGAGGAATACAGGCATGCACCAATGCAAGAGGACGTGCTACTGGGTATAAGAGGTACCGGGACCACAATTCGCGCACCCATCGTCCACATCTTGTGAATGGCTTCCTTCAGGATAACGACATAGCTCGACTAGAGCGGCCAGCATGTTCTCCAGACATGATCCCTATCGAACATGCCTGGGATAGATTGAAAAGGGCTGTTTATGGACGACGTGACGCACCAACCACTCTGAGGGATCTCCGCCAAATCGCCATTGAGGAGTGGGAGATCTGGACCAACAGATGAACTTGTGGATGCCACGACGAATACAGGCATGCACCAATGCATGCTACTGGGTATAAGAGGTACCGGTGTGTACAGCAATCTGGGCTACCACCTCTGAAGGTCTCGCTGTAGGGTGCTACAACATGCAATGTGTCGTTTTTATGAGCAATAAGAAGGACAGAAATGATGTCTATGTTGTTCTCTATTCCAGTTTTCTGTACAGGTTCCGGAACTCTCGGAACTGAGGTGATGCATAACTTTTTTTGATGTGTGTATAAGGAAAATTACTTATTATACATATGTTTACGAGATACAATAAAAAATATTCTTTATACTATATACAATTCTTGATGGTTAATATGAATAGGGGAAACACATTTGCTAGAACCAAAATAAAGATTTGGCTGAAAAAATAAGACTGGAAGACAGCTACTGGTAAACATTCCGGGATGTGAAGTCGTGGTCCAAGAAACTCTTCTGTTCCTGACGTTTCTTCCAGGCAAGGCTCAGCGGAGGAGCGCCTCTGAGATTGTCCAGCGCAGTACTGGACAAAACGTCAAGAACATAAGAGTGTCTTGGACCACGACCTCACATCCTGAAAGGTTTACCAGGGTGGTCCATTGATCGTGACCGGGCCAAATATCTTACGAAGTAAGCATCAAACGAATAAACTACAAAGAACGAAACTCGTCTAGCTTGAAGGGGGAAACCAGATAACGCTATGGCTGGCCCGATAGATGGCGCTGCCATACGTCAAACGGATATCAACTGCGTTTTTTTAAATAAGAACCCCCATTTTTATTACAATTTCGTGTAGTACGTAAACAAATATGAATGTTTTAGTTGGCCCACTTTTTTCGCTTTGGGATAGATGGTGCTGTAATAGTCACAAACATATGGCTCACAATTTTAGACGAACAGTTGGTAACAGGTAGGTTTTTTAAATTGAAATACAGAACGGAGGTACGTCTGAACATTTTATTTCGGTTGTTCCAATGTGATACATGTACCTTTGTGAGCTTATCATTTCTGAGAACGCATGCTGTTACAGCGTGATTACCAGTAAATACCACATTAATGCAATAAATGCTCAAAATGCTGTCCGTAAACCTGAATGCATTTGGCAATACGTGTAATGACATGCCTCTCAACAGCGAGTAGTTCGCCTTCCGTAATGTTCGCACATGCACTGACAATGCGCTGACGCATGTTGTGAGGCGTTGTCGGTGGATCAGGGCAGCAAATATCCTTCAACTTTCCTCACAGAAAGAAATCCGGGGACGTCAGATCCGGTGAACGTGCGGGCCATGGTATGGTGCTTCGACGACCAATCCACCTGTCATAAAATATGCTGTTCAATACCGCTTCAACCGCACGCGAGCTATGTGCTGGAAATCCATCATGTTGGAAGTACATCGCCATTCTGTCCTGCAGTGAAACATCTTGTAGTAACATCGGTAGAACATTTCGTAGGAAATCAGCATACATTGCACCATTTAGATCGCCATCGATAAAATGGGGGCCAATTATCCTTCCTCCCATAATGCCACACAATACATTAACCCGCCAAGGTCACTGATGTTCCGCTTGTCGCAGCCATCGTGGATTTTCCGTTGCCCAATAGTGCATATTATGCCGGTTTACGTTACCGCTGTTGGTGAACGACGCTTCGTCGCCAAATAGTACGCGTGCAAAAAATCTTTCATCGTCCCGTAATTTCTCTTGTGCCCAGTGGCAGAACTGTACACGACGTTCAAAGTCGTCGCCATGCAATTCCTGGTGCATAGAAATATGGTACGCGTGCAATCGATGTTGATGTAGCGTTCTCAACACCGTAGTTTTTGAGATTCCAGATTTTCGCGCAGTTTGTCTGCTACTGATGTGCGGATTAGCCGCTACAGCAGCTAAAACACCTACTTGGGCATCATCATTTGTTGCAGGTCGTGGATGACGTTTCACATGTAGCTGAACACTTCCTGTTTCCTTAAATAACGTAACTATCCGGCGAACGGTCCGGACACTTGGATGATGTCGTCCAGGATACCGAGCAGCATACATAGCACACGCCCGTTGGGAATCTTGGTCACAATAGCCATTCATCAACGGTCGGGACACTTGTATGATGTCGTTCATGATACCGAGCAGCATACATAGCACAAGCCCGTCGGGCATTTTGACAACAATAGCCACACATCAACGCGACATCGACCTTTTCCGCAATTGGTAAATGGTCTATTTTAACACGGGTAATGTATCACGCAGCAAATACCGTCCGCACTGGCGGAATGTTACGTGATACCATGTACGTATACGTTTGTAACTATTACAGTGCTATCTAACACAAAGCGAAAAAATTGGTCGAACTAAAACCTTCATATTTGTTTATGTGCTACACGAATATGTAATAAAATGCGGTCCCTATTTTAAAAAAACGCAGTTGATATCCGTTTGAGCTATGGCAGCGCCATCTAGCGGGCCAACCATAGCGCCATCTGGTTTCCCCCTTCAAGCTAGACGAGTTTCGTTCTTTGTAGTTTTGTCGTTGGAGATATTTGGCCTGGCCACGATCAATGGACCACCCTGTATAACTGCTGTAGAATGTGAGTCAATGGGGCAAAGTGTGAAGAGATCATTCCTTACTTTCAGCGACTATGTTTTCAATGTATACTATGTAACAAAAAATCTGACGCACCCAAAAGACGTGGTCAGGTATCAAAGTAATTCCATACACGCACACACACCCTCGGCAGTCGTGTAAATGACTTTGGAGTCGCAGTTCTCTGTGATACGCAGAGCGGCCAGCAGTGTGCATTCGTGTTGTTAGTGTTTAGTGTGGTTACCACGTCTTCAACACTATGCAGAGTCATTCAAGAATATATGGAAATATTTTAGTATGTTATTCTACAAGCAAAACCAAAGATAAAAGTTGATACAAACATAGGTCAGCAAATGCTTGGTTACAGAGTTACGGTTAATAAAAGATTATGTCTGAAATTTAGCAACTTCGCTAATATGAAGCCATCACAAAGCTGTATGAGGTTAAAGTGAATCACGATTTCCATTTATTTTGTTGTTATTGGTCTCGTGAACCTAATAAAAGATGTCCCAGACGTGTATCTGCAGTAGTTTTTCAGAACATCCAGAGTAGAGATGGGCAAACCGAAACACGTAACTGTTTCGAAACAAATGAAACAGTACAATGTAATGTTTCGATACGAAGTTTCGAAACAGTGAAACAGTTCGTATTTTGTAATCTAATAAACCTACACATTTTATCATCTTGAATGTCTACTGTATAAGTATGTCCATATAAGCACAAATGAGGTGCGAGAGCGATAATCGTATCGCAGAAAGTATGAAACTATCACTTAGGAGTCTTGGCAGTTTCGTATTTCCTGCAGCAAATGCGCTGCTTTCGTGTCCTGTGACTTGCATACTTTTCAATTGGCTGAGGACAGGCATAGCTGAAGACAGAAGAGCCACCACGAACGGAACTGGAGGTGGGAGCAAACTGCAGAAACAACGCATATGCTACTGGGATTCCCACATTCCGTTAGTATGGGTAATATACCCATCCTGCTAATTTCCACGCACACAAGGGAATCATTGTGGATAATAGGCACAGTGACTGTAGACTCACAAATAACGCCAAATAATTCGAATAAATGACAAAATATAACAAAAAAATTTTGGTCTTTCAAGGTGTTCCGAACCGTTCCTATAAATTCATCATGCTTCCCAGCCCTTCCCGTTCACCATTGCACTATCAGTGATATGTCAAACAGATTGCTTGCAATTATACCTACATCAAATTTATGTATGTGTCTAATAACTGTCACTCTACGCCTTTTTTTTATTCAAAATGTTGTAGGCTTACTTGCGTTTCTTAATATGATTACTGTACATGAACAGAGAAGCGTATGTTATAAAAAAAAGTATAATTTAACTGAATGATTTTCACATATTCATTATTTTGAATGTGAATAGTATGTGTTGTGTTATTGTTGGTTAGTGTTTATAAAGTAGATGTTACGCCATTTCGAAATTGGACAGTCAGCTAGAAACGAAGCTTTATTTTCGGATATCTTAAGCTTCATGCTATTGCTTGTCAAAAAGATTTCGACACTCTTGAAAGTCTTTCATGAAGTGGTATGTTAAATGTGTTTCAGTACCTGTGCCGAGCCCGAATCTCGTCCGACACAGAGCGGAATGAAACATCACTGTATCGATACAATCAGTCCGTTCCAAGCACAGGTGGAATGAAACAGCCTTATTTTGAAACAACGATACAGTATCTGTGTTTGGCTCGAGATCAAATCTGGTCCGAGACAGAGGCCGAATGAAACACCACTGTTTCTAAACAGTGAACCACAGTGAGATCGAATCTGGTCCGAGACAGGGGCGGAATGAAACACTACTGTTTCGAAACAGTGAACCACAGCCGTTCCGAAACACTGAAACAAATGGTTCAAATGGCTCTGAGCACTATGGGACTCAACATCTTAGGTCATAAGTCCCCTAGAACTTAGAACTACTTAAACCTAACTAACCTAAGGACATCACACACACCCATGCCCGAGGCAGGATTCGAACCTGCGACCGTAGCAGTCCCGCGGTTCCGGACTGCAGCGCCAGAACCGCTAGACCACCGCGGCCGGCAAACACTGAAACAGTTCCACGTATCGATACACTGTATCGATACATAGAAACAGTGGCCAAGTCTAATCCAGAGAAGCAAAGATTATTAGACAAGTAAATTTGTTTACTTTCCATTAAGAATGTAGAGTGCAGGTGTTATTTCAGTTGACGCCACATTGGGGGACTCGCGCGTCGGTGTGACGACGAAATGATGATGATGATGATGACAACTCAAAACACGGTCCACGAGCGGAGAAAATCTCCAACGCGGCCGGACAAGAATGGAGAAACGTTTATGTCATTGTTGGCAACCGTGAATGAGTTGTTTCAGTCGTTTCCTAACCTTGAAAAGAGCTAGTTTTCTGTATTGTTCAGTCAAAGAACGTAACGACAACAGTGTATTTAAGTGAAACTACATAGTAGCTGTTGTAGTTTGTAGATTATTTATGAAACAGGGATGCCTTTCAAATTTACGACAGAGGAATACGCCGATACGGTGTATGTTTATGGCAAATTTGATGGTAATGCTACGGCTGCAGTTTACGAATATCGCGTACGTTATCCATCTCGGAGGATTCCGAATGCACGAACTATTAGTGGAATATTTCGAATGTTACACGAGACAGGTTGTCTACCTAGCGTTCACGATCAGTACGAGCGCTCGATACGTGAAGACGATGATGAGGATATTATGGATGCTGTTCAACATAACCCGGGTACCAGTACACGACTTATCTCTCAGCGATTAGGCATTTCACAGTCTAAGGTATGGTGTAGATTGAAGCACAATAATCTGTAGCCTTACCACAAAAAAAGCGCATCATTTACATCCGGGAGATCCTGCCCTTCACTTGGAGTTGTGCAACTGGTTAAACAGTAATGAGCGGTTACTCAAATACATTTTATTAACTGATGAGTCACAGTTTACTCGAGATTGTATAAACAATTTACATAACGAGCACGTATGGTCTGAAGCAAACCCACATGCAACAGTGCAACGCAATTTCCACAGGCGATTAAGCATGAATGTGTGGTGTGGTATAATCAACTCACACTTTATTAGACCATTCGTTTTCCCAGGACGTCTAACGGGCGAGATGCACTTACAGTTCCTTCAAGAAGAAATGCCCCCGCTTACTCGAAGATGTTCCACTTGCTACTCGATTGAAAATGTATTTTCAACATGACGGCGTGGATCTACATTTCTCCAACGCCGTTACTACACATTTAAATGAACATTTTCCCCAGAAATGGATTGGTCGTGGTGCTACACGTCTGTGGCCACCCACAGCGCCAGATTTAACACCAACGGATTTTTCTGTATGCGGATAGACGAAAGACAAAGTTTATGAGGACAAAGTCAATAGACGTGACGCATTACCTGCTCACATTATGAATGCAATAGACGAAATTAAGAACAACCCTGTGAAACTGAAACGAGCAACAAAATATGTTCCTACACGTGCAGCTAAATGCATTGAACTCAGTGGACACATTTTTGAACGTTTATTGTGAATGGATTGTGAAATTGTATGTACACTATACAACTTCCTTAACATGAATTCACGTGTGCTATGGTATTAATAAAAACAGATCATCTGACACATTCATACAGTTTCAGTTAACGTTATTCCCTTCACTTTTCCAAAATTATATTCTCTACAACGTCTGTCGAAAACTTTGTGCAGTTGTCTGGAATTTAAAAAACAAATTGGGCCAAGTGGTTAATAAGTTAAAAAATTTACGAAATTATTTCTTTGCTTCTCTGTATGTTCTGGAAAGCTACTGCAAATACACGTCTGGGACATGTTTTATTAGATTCACTAGATCAATAACAACAAAATAAATGGAAATCGTGCTTTGTTTTAACCTCATGCTGTTCTGCAATCGCTTCATATTAGCGAAGTTGCTAAATTTCAGGCAAAATCTTTTATTAGCCGTAAATAAACATTTGCTGACCTATGTTTATATGAACTTTTTTCTTTAGTTTTACTTGTAGAATAACATATTAATATATTTGCATATCTTTGTGAATCACGGCAGCGGCCTTGCCGCAGTGGATACACCGGTTCCCGTCAGATCACCGAAGTTAAGCGCTGTTGAGTGTTGCCGGCACTTGGATGGGTGACCATCCGGGCCGCCACGCGTTGTTGCCATTTTTCGTGATGCCAACTGGGGAGCTACTCGACTGAACAGTAGTGGCTCCGGTCAAAGTAAACCATCGTAACGAACAGGAGAGCACTGTGCTGACCACACGCCCCTCCTATCCGCATCCTCAGGATGACACGGCGGTCGGATGGTCCCAACGGGCCACTTGTGGCCTGAAGACGAACTGCTTTGTGAATCACCCTGTACAAGGGGGACGTACAGTGTCACCTGGCCAGCGGTCCCTATGACGGACACGGAGATGCCAGGTGCTCGTGCGAGACAGCATTATCAGCAAACGACAGAGCTTTTTATTGCGGGTCTCCATTTGGCCAGCTGGTCGAGTTGTACAGTATCCAGATTTGGGAGCTGTTAGGAGGTGACAGCAGCACCATCTCGGACCGTAGTGGAACACGAGGGCATGTGTACAAATTGTCGAGGTGCTGGTCGACAACAACTGTCCACCGTAAATGGGGATCACTGTTTTTTTTTTTTTTTTGGTCATCAGTCTACTGACTGATTTGATGCGGCCCGCCACGAATTCCTTTCCTGTGCTAACCTCTTCATCTCAGAGTAGCACTTGCAACCTACGTCCTCAACTATTTGCTTGACGTATTCCAATCTCTGTCTTCCTCTACAGTTTTTGCCCTCTACAGCTCCCTCTAGTACCATGGAAGTCATTCCCTAATGTCATAGCAAATGTCCTATCATCCTGTCCCTTCTCCTTATCAGTGTTTTCCACATATTCCTTCCCTCTCCGATTCTGCGTAGAACCTCCTCATTCCTTACCTTATCAGTCCACCTAATTTTCAACATTCGTCTATAGCACCACAGCTCAAATGCTTCGATTCTCTTCTGTTCCGGTTTTCCCACAGTCCATGTTTCACTACCATACAATGCTGTACTCCAGACGTACATCCTCAGAAATTTCTTCCTCAAATTAAGGCCGGTATTTGATATTAGTAGACTTCTCTTGGCCAGAAATGCCTTTTTTGCCATAGCGAGTCTGCTTTTGATGTCCTCCTTGCTCCATCCGTCATTGGTTATTTTACTGCCTAGGTAGCAGAATTCCTTAACTTCATTGACTTTGTGACCATCAATCCTGATGTTAAGTTTCTCGCTGGTCTCATTTCTACTACTTCTCATTACCTTCGTCCTTCTCCGATTTACTCTCAAACCATACTGTGTACTCATTAGACTGTTCATTCCGTTCAGCAGATCATTTAATTCTTCTTCACTTTCACTCAGGACAGCAATGTCATCAGCGAATCGTATCATTGATATCCTTTCACCTTGTATTTTAATTCCACTCCTGAACCTTTCTTTTATTTCCATCATTGCTTCCTCGATGTACAGATTGAAGAGTAGGGGCGAAAGGCTACAGCCTTGTCTTACACCCTTCTTAATACGAGCACTTCGTTCTTGATCGTCCAATCTTATTATTCCCTCTTGGTTGTTGTACATATTGTATATGACCCGTCTCTCCCTATAGCTTACCCCTACTTTTTTCAGAATCTCGAACAGCTTGCACTATTTTATATTGTCAAACGCTTTTTCCAGGTCGACAAATCCTATGAAAGTGTCTTGATTTTTCTTTAGCCTTGCTTCCATTATTAGCCGTAACGTCAGAATTGCCTCTCTCGTCCCTTTACTTTCCCTAAAGCCAAACTGATCGTCACCTAGCGCATTCTCAATTTTCTTTTCCATTCTTCTGTATATTATTCTTGTAAGCAGCTTCGATGCATGAGCTGTTAAGCTGATTGTGTGATAATTCTCGCACTTGTCAGCTCTTGCCGTCTTCGGAATTGTGTGGATGATGCTTTTCCGGAAGTCAGATGGTATGTCGCCAGACTCATATATTCTACACACCAACGTGAATAGTCGTTTTGTTGCCACTTCCCCCAATGATTTTAGAAATTCTGATGGAATGTTATCTATCCCTTCTGCCTTATTTGACCGTAAGTCCTCCAAAACTCTTTTAAATTCCGATTCTAATGCTGGATCCCCTATCTCTTCTAAATCGACTCCTGTTTCTTCTTCTATCACATCAGACAAATCTTCACTCTCATAGAGGCTTTCAATGTATTCTTTCCACCTATCTGCTCTCTCCTCTGCATTTAACAGTGGAATTCCCATTGCACTCTTAATGTTACCACCGTTGCTTTTAATGTCACCAAACGTTGTTTTGACTTTCCTGTATGCTTAGTCTGTACTTCCGACAATCATATCTTTTTCGATGTCTTCACATTTTTCCTGCAGCCATTTCGTCTTAGCTTCCCTGCACTTCCTATTTATTTCATTCCTCAGCGACTTGTATTTCTGTATTCGTGATTTTCCCGGAACATGTTTGTACTTCCTCCTTTCATCAATCAACTGAAGTATTTCTTCTGTTACCCATGGTTTCTTCGCAGCTACCTTCTTTGTACCTATGTTTTCCTTCCCAACTTCTGTGATGGCCCTTTTTAGAGATGTCCATTCCTCTTCAACTGTACTGCCTACTGCGCTATTCCTTATTGCTGTATCTATAGCGTTGGAGAACTTCAAATGTATCTCGTCATTCCTTAGTACTTCCGTATCCCACTTCTTTGCGTATTGATTCTTCCTGACTAATGTCTTGAACTTCAGCCTACTCTTCATCACTACTATATTGTGATCTGAGTCTATATCTGCTCCTGGGTACGCCTTACAATACAGTATCTGATTTCGGAATCTCTGTCTGACCATGATGTAATGTAATTGAAATCTTCCCGTATCTCGCGGCCTTTTCCAAGTATACCTCCTCCTCTTGTGATTCTTGAACAGGGTATTCGCTATTACTAGCTGAAACTTGTTACAGAACTCAATTAGTCTTTCTCCTCTTTCATTCCTCGTCCCAAGCCCATATTCTCCTGTAACCTTTTCTTCTACTCCTTCCCCTACAACTGCATTCCAGTCGCCCATGACTAATAGATTTTCGTCCCCCTTTACATACTGCATTACCCTTTCAATATCCTCATACACTTTCTCTATCTGTTCATCTCATCAATGCATCGCTGTATTGTGTACCAAGTAGATTCTGAGCCCTTGTCATCTGCTGCCATTGGAGGACACGCAATGAACTCCCTGCAATACTGTGTGTCATAGCACACCATTGGTTGGAGACCTGCAGCAGCTGGACTGGGATATGACAATCTCGTGTTTAGGCTGCCAATAACACTGTAACACAAACAGTTCTGTTTGGAGTAGCACCACGGTTGGGAAGCGTGGACTGCTGTCACACTGTGCTCAGAGATGAATCACGGTCCTGTACCCCCCTCGATGACCACCGTCAGCCACTGTGGTGGGGCTCCTGTGGAGAGACACCGTTCAACTTTTTTCTAAGTGTCCCTCGATTTTGTAATTACTGAAATAACTTCTCATAGCCTCTCCTTCCGGGAAGTCTCAGTTAGTTTCCTCCTCCCCACCAGGGTGCTTCGCATCTTTTGCAGACAGTGTACGCAGTGTGATCAAAAGTCTCCGGACACCCCCAAAAACATACTTTTCCCATATTAGGTGCATTGTGCTGCCACATACTCCCAGGTACTCCATATCAGCGCCCTCAGTACTCATTAGACGTCGTGAGAGAGCAGAATGGGGCGCTCCTCGAAACTCGTGGACTTCGAACGAGGTGAGGTACTGGGTGTCACTTGTGTCATACGTCTGTACAAAAGATTTCCACACTCCTAAACACCCCTTGGTCCACTGTTTCCGATCTGATAGTGAAGTGGAAACGTGAAGGGACACGTGCAACACTCGTTTCTTGACTGATAGAGACTGCCAACAGTTGAAGAGGGTCGTAATGTGTAGTATGCGGACATCTATCCAGACCACTACACAGGAATTCCAAACTGCGTCAGGATCCACTGTAAGTACTATGACACTTAGGTGGGAGATGAGAAAATTTATATTTCACAGTCGAGCGGCTCCTCATAAGCCACACATCACGCCAGTAAATTCAAAACGATGACTCGCTTCGTGTAAGGAGCGTAAACATTGGACGATTGAACAGTGGAAAAACGTTGTGTGGCGATCCGATGGCATGGTGTGGGTATGGCGAATGCCCAGTGAACGTCATCTGCCAGCGTGTGTAGTTCCAACAGTAAAATCGGAGGCGGTGGTGTTATGGTGTGGTAGAGTTTTTCATGGAGAGGTCTTGCACTCCTTGTTGTTTCGCGTAGCACTATCACAGCACAGGCCTACATTGACGTTTTAAGTACCTTCCTGCTCCCCACTGTTGAAGAGCAATTCGGGGATGGCGATTGCATTTTTCAACATGATCGAGCAGCTGTTCATAATGCACGGCCTGTGGCGGAGTGGTTACGCGACAATAACATCCCTGTAATGGACTGGCCTGCACAGAGTCCTGACATGAATCATATAGAACACCTTTGGGATGTTTTGGAACGCCGACTTCGTGCCAGGCCTCACCGACCGACATCGATACCTCTCCTCAGTGTAGCACTCCGTGACGAATGGGTTGCCATTCCCCAAGAAACCTTCGAGCACCTGATTGAACGTATGCCTGCGAGAGTAGCGTCTGCCATCAAGGCGAAGGGTGGGCCAACGCCATATTGAATTCCAGCATTATCAGCGGAGAGCGCCACGATCTTGTAAGTCTTTTTCAGCTAGGTGTCCGGATACTTTTGATCGCATAGTGTATATTCATTAATACCCTTGCCGTTCTCAAAATTTCTCTTTGCTTATAAAACTGTGAAAACATGAATACGAGAGCAGGACCGAATGCAACCTCTACAAAACTTATGTGCATTTGTGCAGAATGGAGTCAGAGACAATCTTTCAGAGTGCGTTATATGTCACGTGGATATCGTGTTGAAGCTTAACATTAAATTGAAGAACTTTCCACTGATCAACTGATTATACTCCACTGTATAGCGTCTTCAGGAAAACTCTTAAATTCAGTGTCTTAAGTTATTCTATGGTTAGAATTGTCTCCATACTACAGTAGCATGAAATCATTTCGTTGACTTGCGCTTATATTAAATCAAACGTACATCCTTGACTTCTCTCCACATTCCAGAGACCCATCTCTGTGGACTGCCTAGATTTTTTTCGATTTTTTCAGTCATGTCGTTGGTTTTGATGTGTCCTGCCATGAATTTCTCTTCTCTGCCAACCTGTTCATCTCATAGTGGCACTTACACCCAACAATCTCAAACATTTATGTGGCATATACCAATCTCTGTCTTCTCATACAAATTTTACTCGTTACAGCTCTGTCAATTGCCATGGACGTTGTTCCCTGAAGTCTTAACACACGTCCGGTCATTCCTCCTCTTGACAGTGTCAATGTTTTCCACATGTTCCCCTTCTCAGAACATCATCATTTCTTATCTTTTCTTCTTCTTCTTCTTCTTCACTTCATGGACTTGCAACCTGGCGTGTCTCCACTGAAGCCAACTGTTCCTTGGTGCTCCTACTTTTCCCATTCCTGTTGGTTTACTTGTTTAACTAATCTGTCTTCGCCATCCTGTTGCTGGATTGTTTCCGTTTCACGTATCTGCGTCCTGATTTTTATTTATGCAGTACACATTCAAATGGTTCAAATGGCAATAACAAGGGAACCTCCCCACCGCACCCCCCTCAGATTTAGTTATAAGTTGGCACAGGGATAGGCCTTGAAAAACTGAACACAGATCAATCGAGAAAACAGGAAGAAGTTGTGTGGAACTATGAAAAAAATGAGCAAAATATACAAACTGAGTAGTCCATGCGCAAGGTAGGCAACATCAAGGAGATTGTTCGCTTGCGAGCGCCGTGGTCCCGTGGTTAGCGTAAGCAGCTGCGGAACGACAGGTCCTTCGTTCAAATCTTGTCTCGGAGGAAAATTTTAATTTTTTATTTTCAGATAATTATCAAAGTTCAGGCACTCACACATAATCAACTTATCTCTCCAAAATTCCAGGACATGTTCAGATTTGGTTGGACATATACAGAATTTGACGGTCTACGCACGGAAACATTTCAAAACGTAAAAAACATATGTTTTGACAGAGCACAGGGAAAACTGTGCGACTCTGAAACTGTTGCATTCATTTGATGCAGTTTATGTGACTAATTCTTATGTTTTCATCACTTTTTTTGGAGTGATTATCACATCCACAAGAAAACCTAAATCGGGCAAGGTAGAAGAATCTTTTTACCCATTCGCCAAGTGTGCAAGTTAGGTGGGTCGACAACATATTCATGTCATGTGACGCACATGCCGTCACCAGTGTCGTAAAGAATAAATAAGACGTGTTTTCCTGTGGAGGAATCGGTTGACCTATGGCCTTGCGATCAAATGTTTTCGGTTCCTATTGGAGAGGCACGTCCTTTCGTCTACTAATCGCACGGTTTTGCGATGCGGTCGCAAAACACAGACACTAAACTTATTACAGTGAACAGAGACGTCAATGAATGAACGGAGAGATCGTAACTTTGCGAAAATAAAGAAAGTAAAATTTGCACTCGAGGGAGGACTCGAACCAAGGACCTTTCTTTCCGCAGTTGCTCACTCTAACCACGAGACGACGGCGCTCATCAGCTAACATTGTCCTTTGTGTTGCATATCTTGCACATGGATCGCTCAGTTTGTATATTTTGCTTATTTTTTCATAGTTCCGCACAACTTCTTCCTGTTTTCTCGATTGATCTGTGTTCAGTTTTTCAAGACCTATCCACTGTGTCAATTTATAACTAAATCTGAGGGGGGTGCGATGGAGAGGTTCCCTTGTAAGCACTATGAGACTTAACAACTGAGGTCATCAGTCCCCTAGACTTAGAACTACTTAAACCTAACTAACCTAAGGACATCACACACATCCATGCCCGAGGCAGGATTCGAACCTGCGACCGTAGCAGCAGCGCGGCTCCGGACTGAAGCGCCTAGAACCGCTCGGCCACAACGGCCGGCAATATACATTCGGTCTTTCTATTATAATAGTGTTGTGTATTTGATCTCTTAACTTTCCATAAAAATTGCATTCCAGGTGAGAGTGTGCATCTCTTGTCTTTCTCAGTGTATGTCCAAGATCTGCTTTCATATACGAGATATCTCAATAATTTTATTTTTACATGAAAGCCTGTACCTTAATCTACGCACTGACGCCATTACGGTCTGATTCTTCCTTGTTTACGTTGTGTACTCAGTGTTTAAGATGGCTCCGATAGCCGGCCGTGGTGGCCGAGTGGTTCTAAGCGCTTCAGTCTGGGACCTACGGTCGCAAAAAAATGGTTCAAATGGCTCTGAGCACTATGGGACTCAACTGCTGTGGTCATCAGTCCCCTAGAACTTAGAACTACTTAAACCTAACTAACCTAAGGACATCACACACACCCATGCCCGAGGCAGGATTCGAACCTGCGACCGTAGGAGCAGCGCGGTTCCGGACTGGAGCGCCTAGAACCGCACGGCCACCACGGCCGGCCCCTACGGTCGCAGGTTCTAATCCTGCCTCTGGCATGTATGTGTGTATTGTCCTTAGATTAGTTAGGTTTAAGTAGTTCTAAGTCTAGGGGACTGATGATCTCAGCTGTTAAGTCCCATAGTGCTCAGAGCCATTTGAACCATTCCTCCGATAATCGAGAGTCCCGCCGACTGTGAAGTACGGGCTGTTATAAGATTTCTTAGTGCTAAAGGCCTAAAAGCGATCGATATTCATCGTGAGATCTGTGCAGTTTGCGGAGAAAACTTTATGAGTGATGGAATGGTAAGAAAGTGGGTGAGAGCATTTAAAGATGGCCGCACAAATGTGCACGATGAACAACGGAGTGGACGTCCTTCGGTCGTTAATGAAAGTTTGGTGCAGGAAGTGGACAGTAAGGTGAGAGAAAACAGACGCTTTACGATTTCCTCCTTGCGGGATGATTTGCCTAATGTTTCTCGCAGTGTTTTGTACTTCATTGTGACCGAGCACTCGAATCACCGAAAATTGTGCGCACGTTGGGTACCGAAAATGTTGACGGATGTGCACAAAACCTAACGTTTAGACAGTGCACTGACTTTCCTTGAGCGGTACCACAGCGACGGTGATGATTTCTTAAGCCAAATTGTTACGGGATACGAAATGAGGGTGGCGTACGTCACACCAGAATCAAAGCAACAGTCCATGGAATGGCGACATTCAGATTCACCCAGAAAAGTGAAGTTTAAGCAATCAATTAACACCCGTAAAATCATGTGCACAGTTTTTTGGGACAGAAAAGGAGTGTTGCTTGTGAAATTTCTGCCTCGTAATGAAACAATCAATGCTGCAGCTTACTGTAACACATTGCACAACCTGCGCCATTCAGTTCAGAACAAAAGACGTGGTAAGTTGAGAAAGGGCATCGTTTTGCTGCAAGACAATGCCCGTCCGCATGTGGCGAATCAGACCAAAGATCTCATCACATCTTTTCGGTGGGAAACTCTAGATCATCCCCTGTACAGCCCCGATCTTGCGCCCAGTGACTACCATCTGTTCTTGCACTTGAAGAAACACCTTCAAAACATCTTCAAGACGATGACGAAGTCAAATCAGTGGTGATGCAGTGGTTGACAACTCAGGCGGCAGACTTCTATGAGGAGGGTATTCAAACGTTATGACAAGTGCCTCAGTATTGACAGAAATTATGTAGAAAAGTAGATTAAGGTACAGGCTTTCGTGTAAAAATAAAATTATTGAGATACCTTAGCACGTCTTTTTTTAATTTCAAAACGGTACTTACTTAAGAAACACGCCTTGTATAATAGGCGTAGCCACTAGTTTGTAAGATATTAGCTTTGTAACCTCCTTTTCTTGTCACCGAGTTCTCTCTGTATCGCATCACATACCATTTGATACTGATACCATTTATTGGTGACATCGTTGGAGTACTTGTACCTACTACCGCAGCCAGACAGTTGGTATTGTGGCAGCTGCTCTTTTGTTTGTCTAGTCCAGTGGTTCCCAACAGGTGGTCCGCGGACCTCAGGGGTCCGCGAGCTATGCCAGAGGGGTCCGCAAGATGCTATTACAATAAAATATGTGTTAAATATATTTCGTATGATAACAGATTTTTTTGTTTTGCACGCTTCCTGCACGAACAGAGCTTTAGCGAACGCTAACTTCTGCGTCTAGCGTCTTCCTAGAGCCAACTGACACTAGCAAAACTAGAATTAGATAGAGGCAAAAAGCTCTGCTGTATGCCGTTAGACTGCGCGCGCTGCCTCTTTGCAGCTCACAACTGACAGTCACTTTACGCAGAAACTCGCATTTCAGACGACAATCGGCCATTGTTAATTTATTGACAGTGCTTTCACAGACCGTGAAAGTTTCAAGTTTGGAACCTAATATTTCAGAAATAATGGATTGAAAGGTCAGATTGATGTCATCTCGTTAAAAACTGAAAATTAAAACTAACTGTATACTGATGGAGTACTCTGTTGTAACTGTATTTTTTCAAGTAAATAATACCTTGTATGAAATTAGTGTTTTCTTATTTTTCACACATGTCTACTCAATGCAATCTCAAGTGTAGTACACCTGAAAGACCAATACACTCACTTTTAATTTTTTCCTGTCATTTTCAAAAAAAATGGCTCTGAGCACTATGGTACTTAACATCTGAGGTCATCAGTCCCCTAGAACTTAGAACTACTTAAACCTAACTAACCTAAGGACAACACACACATCCATGCCTGAGGCAGGATTCGAACCTGCGACCGTAGCGGTCGCGCGGTTCCAGACTGAAGCGCCTAGAACCGCTCGGCCACAGAAGCCGGCCCCGTCATTTTCAGTTCGTACTAAATTTTTATTTAAAAGGAGTTTGTTATACTAAACTCCCAGATTTGAAGACAAAGATTTTGAGCAATAATCAAGAATTTAACAATAACAATGATGGCAAGAAGAGAATAGAAGCTTTCGAAATGTGGTGCTACAGAAGAATGCTGAAGATTAGATGGGTAGATCACATAACTAATGAGGAGGTATTGAATAGAATTGGGGAGAAGAGGAGTTTGTGGCACAACATGACAAGAAGAAGGGACCGGTTGGTACGACATGTTCTGAGGCATCAAGGGATCACCAATTTAGTACTGGAGGGCAGCGTGGAGCGTAAAAATCGTAGAGGAAGACCAAGAGATGAATACACTAAGCAGATTCAGAAGGATGTAGGTTGCAGTAGGTACTGGGAGATGAAGAAGCTTGCACAGGATAGAGTAGAATGGAGAGATGCATCAAACCAGTCTCAGGACTGAAGACGACAACAACAACAACAACAATGGCTAAATTGAAAAAGTTTTAAGCTCAATATTTTTTCAACAATGAACATGTCAACGTTTTTTCTAAGTAACAAAAATAGAAAACGTACAAAAAGTCTCTTAATTTGGCTTTTTTAGGTACTTGATACTGTGATATGACAAGGAACTAGTCATGCTCTATGAGGGGGTAATCGAGAAACTTTTGTTGCGAACCCCTAGTCTAGTCAGTCCACCTAACTTTGACGATCCTTCTATAGCATCACATCTCAGCAATTCTCTCCTTTTTCCGGTGCTCTATGAGGGGGTCCTCGAGAAAAATTTGTTGGGAACCCCTAGTCTAGGCAGTCCACCTAACTTTCACAATCCTTCTATAGCACTTCGTCTCAGCACTTCAATTCTCTCCTTTTCCCAGTGCTCTATGAGCGGGTCCTCGAGAAAATTTTGTTGGGAACCCCTAGTCTAGTCAGTCCACCTAACTTTCACAATCCTTCTATAGCACCACGTCTCAGCACGTAAATTCTCTCCTTTTCCCGGTGCTCTATGAGGGGGTCCTCGAGAAAATTTTGTTGGGAACCCCTAGTCTAGTCAGTCCACCTAACTTTCACAATCCTTCTATAGCACCACGTCCCAGCACGTCAATTCTCTCCTTTTCCCGGTGCTCCATGAAGGGGTCCTCGAGAAAATTTTGTTGGGAACCCCTAGTCTAGTCAGTCCACCTAACTTTCACAATCCTTCTATAGCAGCACGTCTCAGCACGTCAATTCTCTACTTTTCCCAGTGCTCTATCAGGGGGTCCTCGAGAAAATTTTGTTGAGAACCCCTAGTCTAGTCAGTCCATCTAACATTCACAATCCTTCGATAGCACCACGTCTCAGCACTTCAATTCTCTCCTTTTCCCGGTGCTCCATGAGAGGGTCCTCGAGAAAAGTTTGTTGGGAATCCCTAGTCGAGTCAGTCCACCTAACTTTCACAATCCTTCTATAGCACCACGTCTCAGCACTTCAATTCTCTCCTTTTCCCGGTGCTCCATGAAGGGGTCCTCGAGAATATTTTGTTGGGAACCCCTAGTCTAGTCAGTCCACCTAACTTTCACAATCCTTCTATAGCACCACGTCTCAGCACTTCGATTCTCTCCTTTTCCTTGTTTCCCTACATCCCACGGAATGTTACTGACGTAATGTAGTGGCGCCTCTGAACATAGCCCAGTCCAGTCCACCTCTGGCGCTTTTTGTTCCCAGAGCCAGGGCGTGGAGCTGGGTAAGCTCGCCGTCTACCACGCGCTGACACGCGAGGGTCAGGCGACGCACATCGTAGGGGCCAACTGCAGGGAGATGCTGCGCTTGAACCTGAGGACGCTGCGAGAGGGACTCACTGAGGCCGAGCGACAGGTGCTGAAGGACGTCAAGGACAGGTGAGGCGAGGGTTCGGCCCGCGACTGAGCCTCTGGTACTTGGTAAGTTACACTGCTGGCTAGTAAAACTGTAATACCGTACACACTGAAGAGCCAAAGACTTGGTACTCCTTCTTAATATCCTGTAGGGTCCCTGCGAGCACGCGGAACTGCCGCAGTATAACGTGGAATGGACTCGAGTAATGTCTCTAGTACACTACTGGCCATTAAAATTGCTACGCCAAGAAGAAATGCAGATGATAAACGGGTATTCATTGGAGAAATATATTATACTAGAACTGACATGTGATTACATTTTCACGCAATTTGGGTGCATAGATCCTGAGAAGTCAGTACCCAGGACAACCACCTCTGGCCGTAATAACGGCCTTGATACGCCTGCGCATTTAGTCGAACAGAGCTTGGATGGCGTGTACAGGTACAGCTGCCCATGCAGCTTCAACACGGTACCACAGTTCTTCAAGAGTAGTGACTGGTGTATTGTGATGAGCTAGTTGCTCGGGCACCATTGACCAGACGTTCTCAATTGGTGAAAGATCTGGAGAATGTGCTGGCCAGGGCAGCAGTCGAACATTTTCTGTATCCAGAAAGTCCTGTACGGGATCTGCAACACGCGGTCGTGTCTTATCCTGCTGAAATTTAGGTTTTCGCAGGGATCTAAAGAAGGGTAGAGCCACGGGTCGTTACACGTCTGAAATGTAACGTCCACTGTTCAAAGTGCCGTCAATGCGAACGAGAGGTGACCGAGACCATTAACCGATGGCACCCCGTACCATCACGCCGGGTGTTACGCCAGTAAGGCGATGACGAATACACGCTTCCAATGTGCGTTCACCGCGATGTCGCCAAACACGGATCCGACCATCGTGATGCTGTAAACAGAACCTGGATTCATCTAAAAGAATGACGTTTTGCCATTCGTGCACCCAGGTTCGTCGTCGAGTACACCACTGCAGGCGCTCCTGTCTGTGATACAGCGTCAACGATAACCGCAGCCGTAGTCACGGAGCTGATAGTACGTGCTGCTGCAAACGTCGTTGAACTGTTCGTGCAGATGATTGTTGTCTTGCAAACGTCCCCATCTGTTGACTCAGGGATCGAGACGTGGCTGCACCATTCGTTACAGCCATGCGGATAAGATGCCTGTCATCTCGACTGCTAGTTATACGAGGCCGTTGGGATCCAGCACGGCGTTCCGTATTACCCTCCTGTGTGTGTGTGTGTGTGGTTTGAGGTTTTCGGGCGCTAAACAGCGTGGTCATCAGCGCCTATATTACCCTCCTGAACCCAGCGATTCCATATTCTGCTAACAGTCATTGGATCTCGACCAACGCGAGTAGCAATGTCGCGATACGATAAACCGCAATCGCGATAGGCTACAATCCGACCTTTATCAAAGTCGGAAACGTGATGGTACGCATTTCTCCTCCTTACACGAGGCAACGCCAGTCAACTGCTGTTTGTGGCCGGCCGGAGTGGCCGAGCGGTTCTAGGAGCTACAGTCTGGAACCACGTGACTGCTACTGTCGCAGGTTCGAATCCTGCCTCGGACTGGTGACCGCAGCAGTTATGTCCCATAGTGATCAGAGCCATTTGAACCATTTCGCTGTTTGTGTATGAGAAATCGGTTGGAAACTTTCCTCATGTCAGCACGTTGTAGGCGTCGCCACCGGCGCCAACCTTGTGTGAATGCTCTGAAAAGCTGATCATTTGCATATCACAGCATCTTCCTCCCGTCGGTTAAATTTCCCGTCTGTAGCACATAATCTTCGTGTTGTAGCAATTTTAATGGCCAGTAGTGTAGTGCTGGAGGGAATTGACACCAGGGATGTCCATAAGCCATTACGAGGGCGCGGAGGTCTCTTCTGAACAGCACGTTGCAAGCCATCCCAGATATGCTCAGTAATGTTCATGTCTGGGGTGTTTGGTGGACTGCGGAAGTGTTTAAACTCCGAATAGTGTTCCTGGAACCATTCTGTAGCAGTTCTAGACGTATAGGGAGTCGCATTGTCGTTTTGCAACTGCCCAAGTCCGTCGGAATGCACAGTGGACATGAGTAGATGCAGATAATCAGACAGTATGCTTACGTACGTGTCATCTGTTCAGATGGTTCAAATGGCTCTGAGCACTGTGGGACTTAACATGTGAGGTCATCAGTCCCCTAGAACTTAGTACTTACACACACCCACGCCCGAGGCAGGATTCGGAACTGCGACTGTAGCGGTCGCGCGGTTCCAGGCTGAAGCGCCTAGAACCGCACCGGCTGGCGTTTTACCTGTCATTGTCATATCTAGACGAATCAGGGGTTCCACATCACTCCAACTGCACACGCCCGACACCATTACAGAGCCTCCACCAGCTTGAACAGTCCCCTGCTGACACGCAGGATCCACGGATTCATGAGGTTGTCTCCATACCCTACGTGTCCATCCGTTCGATACAATGTGAAAGGAGACTCGTCCGATAACGCAACTTGTTTCCAGTGACCAACAGTCCAATGTCGCATTTCACGGGCCGAGGCATAAAGCTTTGTGTCGCGGAGTCATCAACGGTACATGAGTGGCCCTTCGGCTCCGGAAGCCCATATCGATGACGTTTCGTTGAATGGTTTGCGTGCTGACACTTGTTGTTGGCGCAGCATTGAAATCTGTAGCAGTTTGCGGAAACGTCGCACTCCTGTCACATTGAATGATTCTCTTGAGTCGTAGTTGGTCCCGTTCTTGCACGATTTTTTTCCGGCCGCAGCAATGTCAGAGATTTCATGTTTTACCGGATTATTGATATTCACAGTACGTCCGTGATGTGGTCATACGGGAAAATCCCCACTTCACCCTTATCTCGGAGACGCTGTGTCGCTTCGCTCGTGCACCGACTGTAAGAGCTCGTTCAAACTCACTTAAATCTTGATAACCTGCCATCGTATCAGCGATAACCGATCTAACAACGGCGTCACACACTTTTTGTCTTATATAGGCGTTACTGACATCAACGCCGTATTGTGTCGGTTTAAATATATTGTATTTGAATACGAATGCCTATAGCAGCAGTTTCTTTGGCTCTTCAGCGTATTTGAAACATTACTGTATCCAAACACTATTGAATACCTCCCAAAAAAAAAAAAAAAAAAAAAAAAAAATATTATTAACACACAGCGCACATTCAAAACACGATATTGGCTCTTTCACATGGTTCAAATGGCTCTGTGCACTATGCGACTTAACTTCTGAGGTCATCAGTCGCCTAGAACTTAGGACTAATTAAACCTAACTAACCTAAGGACATCACACAACACATCCATGCCCGAGGCAGGATTCGAACCTACGACCGTAACGGTCGCTCGGCTCCACTGGCTCTTTATTCACTCAAAGTAATGAATGCTACCGACTGTGGATGTCAAGTTGATTCCATATTTCTGTATTTCCACAAGGCTTTTAACACGGTTCCTCACAAGCAGCTTCTGTTCAAATTGCTTTCATTGTTTAAATTGCGGAGCCCGATTCGTGATTTCTTGTCAGTAAGTAGTCAGTAGTAACTGATGGAAAACCATCGAGTGAAACAGAAGTGATACCTGGCGTTCCACAAAGAAGTGTTATAGGCCCTCTGCTGTTCCTAATGTACATAAGCGATTTAGGTGACAATCTGTGCAGCTCTCTTACATTGTTTGTACATCATGCTGTTCATGAAACGGTCCCTGTGCTCTTATAATCTTCGTAGCAGACAGAGCCTGAAACGAAAATATCTCACCTCGTAATGTAACTGCTTGGGAAGGCGTTGCTTGCTGCTTTCGGTGCGCCAGTTGCAAATTTCTCACTACAGTTGCTGAGAGCGTATTTCAGTGCTCCAGACGGCCATTAATCCATTTTATACACGTCACTGAGCGAGCCACTCTTCAAATAAAAATGACCTGCATCGAGGATGTCGACAGTGCTCTTGGTAAAATATTTCTTCTACACACTGTTTTAAATTACCTGCTATATTATTACTTGTGCGAAATTTATGTTATAACACTCATTAACACTGACAAAGGACAACATTGATATCAAACCCCTACTCACAAAAATATTAGACAAATAAATAATACACATTAAAAATACCTTACAGTGAAAATTACTCAATCTTTAAATATGACACAGATGTCTCATTAAACAATGGTTCCAAACTACGCGTGACTGCAATGCAACTGAATAAAAAATATTACCTCCATCCCTCTTCATACTGTTTTCTAATCTCATTACATCTCATTTCATCCTAAATCACTAATCGAATCCTTCTTCTGTGTTCCACAATATTCAAACACAAATCATTCTACTTCAACACACGTGCCCTTAACTTTACGTCTACATTCCAGGAGTCACCTCATCGGCGTCTGTCTCACTACCACTCTAACTATAGAACTCCAGCGCCAGGCAGCGATGACAAAACAAACACACCTTCTAGCAAGTCAGCTACTCTGACCAAAGACTGCGCGCAAATACACTAAAGCACCACAGAAACTGGTATAGGCATGCGTATTAGTACACAGAGATATGTGAACAGGCAGAATACGGCGCTGTGGTCGGCAAGCCTATATAACACAAGTGTCTCGTTCAGATGCTGCAATGGCAGATCGTCAAGATTTAGGTGAGTTTGAACGTGGTGTTATAGTCGGCGCATGAGCAATTGGACACAGCATCTGCAAGCTAGCAATGAAGTGGGGATTTTCGCGTACCATTTCTCGAGTGTACCGTGAATATCAGGAGTCTGGCAAAACATCAAATCTCTGACATCGCTGCAGCCGGAAAAAGATCCTGCAAGAATGGGACCAAAGACGACTGAAGGGAATCGTTCAACGTGACAGAAGTGCAACCCTTCCGCAAATTGCTGCAGATTTCAACGTTGGGGTATCAACAAGTGTCAGCGTGCGAACAATTCGACGAAACATCATAGATGTGGGCTTTCGGAGCCGAAAGCCACCTCGTGTACCCTTGATGAATGCGCGATACAGAGCTTTACGCCTCGCCTGGGCCCGTCAACACCAACATTGGAGTGTTGATGACTGGAAACGTGTTGCCTGGTCGGACGAGTCTCGTTTCAAATTCTATCGAGCGGATGGACGTGTACGTGTATTAACTTGGAAGTTAGGGTTCAGGCACTCGCATATACTCCACATCAGGGTGTGAATGAGTGGTGAATGTGAAATAGAACTGTGAACAAAGTTACGTTAATCCTCATGAATCCGTGGACCCTGTATGTCAGCAGGGCACTGTTCAACCTGGTGGAGGCTCTGTAATGATGTGGGGCGCGCGCTGTTGGAGTGATATGAAACCAGTTATACGTCTAGATATGACTGTGATAGGTGACTCATACGTAGGCATCATGTCTGGTTGTAACAATACGAGTCAAGATATATGTAACGGAACTTGAATAGCGTATTTGCCTCTATTGGTTACGGTAGAGAGATCGATCTTTCGGTCCTGTCTGTATATTTATATGTAATATTGCATGAATAAAGGCTGGGCGAGTGTAAAGCTATCGTTAAAAACGCACGCCGCGCGATTTGTTACGATTTGGTCGGTCATAATAATAATAACATGCTTTTGAATACAATTAAAATATAACGGCGATACCTGTTTAGAGTTATTGGAAATAATACGTAGTAAATTAATGAGTAAGGTAGCCGATCCTATAAGAAGAGGTAAAATTGGGCATATTGAGGTGTTTTGCTTTATATCGACGAAGCCGATGATACGGCGTCATTTTTTCGTTTACTCTTAGAAGTGCTAATTGTGCGTTGTGAAAAAATATAGGGGTGAGTTTTAAATAACTGCGGTATACGATCAGAGTAACAAAAGGACAATTAGTTACACGAAATCGCGGATAGAAAAGTGTGGCCATTAAATCTAGTACACCTACAGGGCGGTCAATTCCGGGATAAATCTATACGCATCTCACGAGGGACGCGGTATTGAGACCGTTTCTTCTAATTATATCGCGGACAGCGGGCTCCAATTTATGAAAAGGAGAAAAACGTTGACTTTTATGCGAACTCTTAATAATAGCGGACCGGAGAGAAAAGTGTGTAATTGTGTTACGCTTAACAAACATTTGTGGAGGGCGGTGTCTAAACTAGAAGAGTCAATAACAAAATACTATACTATTATCACTGACTGTTGGTGTCGAGCAACCAAAACTGTTCATCAAAGGGTTTCGATGGAACTTGGGAGTTAGGGTTCAGGCTCTCACATATACTCCACATCAGGGTGTGAACGAGTGGTGAATGCGAAATAGAACTGTGAACAAAGTTACGTTAAATAAAACAGAAGAAACAAGACAGTTTAGTGGTATCTGTTATTATTCCATAAACTGTAACATTTCTTACCGTTGTACGAAGCCTTTATAGATGATCTTTATGACAATTTGCTTCCAAGGGATAGCGTTACGAGTTAAGTTTTGGGGCCCTGGTCAAAAGGGGGTAGTTCGTAGATCCTAACTACTGCAGCTATTCTGGAATCAGGTGCTACCGTGACCATTGTCCGTTGTCAATGACTTAAGGTTACCACATCTCTTGCTCTAAGATCGACGCGCCTTTCCACTTGGTATAACGGTGCCTCACGGCAATAACGACAACGCCGACGACGAAGGAAGATACGGTAGAAGATCACCTGCATCCATTCACGTCCATTGTGCATTACGACGGGCTTGGGAATTTCCAGCAGGACAATCCGAAACCGTCTAGAATTTCTGTAGAGAGGCTCCAGGAACACTCACTGTGACTTCCGCTGGCCACCAAATTCCCCGGTCATGAACATCATTGATGATACCTTGGATGCCTTGCAACATTCTGTTCACAAGAGATCTCCACCCCATCTTGCTCTTATGGATTTATGGACAGCCCTGCAGGATTGATGCTGTCAATTTCCTCCAGCACTACTTTAGACATCAGTTGATTCCAAGCCGCGTCGTATTGTGGCGCTTCTGCGTGCTCGCGGGCGCCCTACACGATGTTAGGCAGATTTCTTTGGCTCTTCAGTGTAATAAGCAATTAAAAATTGTCGCTCAGCGTTCGAGGCATCCAAAGTACGTTCAAATTCCAGAAGTGCAAATAACAAACCCACAACGGATCCGTTTCAACAGGCCGCAAGAAATGTGTGCGTGAACTTAAATGCAGATTTTGGCGAGGCCTGCAGGTCACGCTGTTGTATTCGCTTACGAACGGCCCCTGCGCAGTGTCCCCAACACGCTGTTCTGTGTAGCTGTGGTTCAAAATGGCTCAACTGGCTCTGAGCACTATGGGACTTAACTACTGTGGTCATCAGTCCCCTAGAACTTAGAACTACTTAAACCTAACTAACCTAAGGACATCACACACATCCATGCCCGAGGCAGGATTCGAACCAGCGACCGTAGCAGTCGCGCGGTTCCGGACTTGTAGCTGTGGGTGCATTACTCCGCAGCTACGTGAATTCGAATGTGCGAAAATTTGCAATTGGTTTTTGTTGTGTGATGACTTTACTAGACGGTAAATGACAGTATAATCTGCAAACAATCTAAGAAGGCTGCTCAGATTGTCTCCTAAATCGTTTATACAGATTAAGAAAACGCACTTGACCTCTTAGCAACAAATAATCCTGAGTTAATAACGAGCATCAAAACCGATTCAGGGATTAGTGAACACAGGGTTGTCGTAGCGAGACTGAATATTGTAATCCTCAAATCCTCGAAAAATAAGCGAAAAATATACCTCTTCAAAAAAGCAGATAGAAATTCACGTGACGCCTTCCTGACAAACAATTTCCACTCATTCCGAATTAATAATATAAGTCTAGATCAGATGTGGCTTAAATTCAAAGAAATAGTAGCGGCAGCAATTGAGAGGTTTGTAGCAAATAAACTAACAAACGACGGAGATGGTCCTCCTTGGTACACAAAACGGGTTAGAACACTGTTGCAGAAACAATGAAACAAACATGTCGAATTTAAATAGACGCAAAATCGACAAGATTGGCGATCCTTTACAGAAGCTAGAAACTTAACTCGGAGTTCAATGCGAGACGCCTATAACAGTTTCCACAACGAAATTTTGTCTCGATACCTGGCAGAAAATCCAAAGAGATTCTGGTCGTATGTGAAGTATGTTAGCGGCAAGAAACAATCAATGCCTTTTCTGCGCGCTAACAATGGAGATACTATCGAAGACAGTGCTGCCAAAACAGATTTACTAAACACAGCCTTCCGAAATGCCTTCACAAAAGAAGACGATGTAAATATTCCAGAATTCGATTCGAGAACAATTGCCAACATGAGTAACGTAGAAGTAAATATCCTCGGAGTCGTGAAGCAACTCAAATCACTTAATTAAAGCAAATCTTCCGGTCCAGACTGTATACCAATGAAGTTCCTTTCGGAGTACGCTCATGTATTAGCTCCATACTTAACCATCATATACAACCGTTCACTCGACGAAACATCCGTACCCAAAGACTGGAAAGTTGCACAGGTCACACCAATATTCAAGAAAAGTAGTAGGAGTAATCTACTAAATTACAGGCCCATATCGTTAACGTCGATATGCAGCAGGATTTTAGAAGATATATTGTGTTCGAACATTATGAATTACCTCGAAGGAAACGGTCTATTGACACACTCAACATGGGTTTAGAAAACGTCGTTCCTGTGAAACACAACTAGCTCTTTATTCACATGAAGTACTGAGCTATTGACAAGGGATTTCAGATCGATTCCCTATTTCTGGATTTCCGGAAGCCTTTTGACTCTGTACCACGCAAGTGGCACGTAGTGAAATTGCGTGCTTATGGAATATCGGCTCAGTCATTTGACTAGTTTTGTCATTTCCTGTCAGAGAGGTCACAGTTCGTTGTAACTGCCGGAAGTCATCGACTAAAACAGAAGTGATTTCTGGCGTTCACCAAGGTAGTGTTGTAGGCCTTTTGCTGTTCCTTATCTATATAAACGATTTGGGAGACAATCTGAGCAGCCGTCTTCGGTTGTTTGCAGATGCCGCTGTCGTTTATCGACTCATAAAGTCATCAGAAGATCAAAACAAACTGCAAAACGATTTAGAAAAGATATCTGAATGGTGCGAAAAGCGGCAGTTGACCCTAAATAACGAAAAGTGTGAGGTCATCCACATGGGTGCTAAAAGGAACTCGTTTAACTTCGGTTACACGATAAATCAGTCTAATCTAAAAGCCGTAAATTCAACTAAATACCTAGGTATTACAATTACGAACAACTTAAATTGGAAGGAACACACAAAATGTTGTGGCCAAAGCTAACCAGACTGCGTTTTATTGGCAGGACACTTAGAAAATGTAACAGACCTACTACGGAGACTGCCTACACTACGCTTGTGTTGCTCGGTGGGGATCCTTACCAGATAGGACTGACGGAGTACATCGGAAAAGTTCAAAGAAAGGCAGCACGTTTTGTATTATCGCAAAATATGGGAGAGAGTGTCACAGAAATGATACAGGATTTGGGCTGGACATCATTAAAAGAAAGACGTTTTTCGTTGCGACGGAATCTTCTCACGAAATTCCAATCACCAACTTTCTCCTCCGAATGCGAAAATATTTTGTTTACACCGATCTACATAGGGAGAAATGTTCACCACGGAAAGATATAGATGTTCATTTTTTCCGCGCGCTATACGAGATTGGAATAATAGAGAATTCTCAAGGTGGTTCGATGAACCCTTTGCCAGGCACTTGAATGTGATTTGCACAGTACACATGTAGATGTAGATGAACACCAGGGGGCCTATACCACATTCTTGGGAGAACGACAGATACTACTTCTGTTTTACTCGATTACTTTCGGTCAGTTAATACGAGCTGCGGTTTTTCTGACAGGAAATCACGAAACCAGTCATACAGCTGAGGCGATACTCCATAGGCACGCAATCTGATTAGAAGATACTTTAAGCAACGGTCTCAAAAGCATTCTGAAAATCTGGAATTGTGGAATCGATTTGTGATCCCTTGTTGTGTTTCTCAAGAACGGTATTTTCTGAATCCAGGTTATTTGTCGATAAATCGTTTTCTTCGAGGTAATTCACAATGTTTGAAGACAGTACATCGCATCCCAGTAAGAAAAGCGACACATGTCGACAGTGGCATTCTTAGTTCATGTCGCTTGAAAAGTACCTGTGAGACGGCCCAACGTACATTAAAAATATAATGGAATTTACTGCCTACAATACATGCATGAAATTTAAAGGAAGGCTATCCTGATTTAAGGTTTATAGCCTTAACTCTTTAAGTCGAGTTTTCCCAAATATTCAGTTAAAGAATTCTCTTTTCATGCCAGGTTGCGATATGTTGCAAAGTCCTACTGCAGTTCCATGTTAGTGGTGTGTGTCTGCAATTCAGCAGATTTCGCCTATTTCCATCCTTGACTACTGATGTAACATGAGTAACTTAATAGTATTTACGTACAGATATTTTGAAGAGCGAGAAGTTGTATATGTTTACTAACAAGGGAACCTCCCCATCGCCCCCCTCTCAGATTTAGTTATAAGTTGGCACAGTGGATAGGCTTTGAAAAACTGAACACAGATCAATCGAGAAAACAGGAAGAAGTTGTGTGGAACTATGAAAAAAATAACATGAGTAACTTAATAGTATTTACGTACAGATATAAGAGCGAGAAGTTGTATATGTTTACTAACAAGGGAACCTCCCCATCGCCCCCCCCCCTCAGATTTAGTTATAAGTTGGCACAGTGGATAGGCTTTGAAAAACTGAACACAGATCAGTCGAGAAAACAGGAAGAAGTTGTGTGGAACTATGAAAAAAATAACATGAGTAACTTAATAGTATTTACGTACAGATATTTTGAAGAGCGAGAAGTTGTATATGTTTACTAACAAGGGAACCTCCCCATCGCCCCCCCCCCCCCTCAGATTTAGTTATAAGTTGGCACAGTGGATAGGCTTTGAAAAACTGAACACAGATCAATCGAGAAAACAGGAAGAAGTTGTGTGGAACTATGAAAAAAATAACATGAGTAACTTAATAGTATTTACGTACAGATATTTTGAAGAGCGAGAAGTTGTATATGTTTACATGTTTACTAACAAGGGAACCTCCCCATCGCACCCTCCCCCCCCCCCCCCAGATTTAGTTATAAGTTGGCACAGTGGATAGGCCTTGAAAAACTGAACACAGATCAATCGAGAAAACAGGAAGAAGTTGTGTGGAACTATGAAAAAAATAAGCAAAATATACAAACTGAGTAGTCCTTGCGCAACATAGGCAACATCACGGAGAATGAGAGCTGAGAAACGCTGTGGTCCTGTGGTTAGCGTGAGCGGCTGTGGAACGAGAGGTCCTTGGGTCAAGTCATCCCTCGAGTGTAAGGTAATTTTTTATTTTATTTTCGGAAAGTTATGATCTGTCCGTTCCTTCATTGACGTCTCTGTTCACTGTAATAAGTTTAGTGTCTGTGTTTTGTGACCGCACCGCGAAACCGTGCGATTAGTAGACGAAAGGACGTGCCTCTCCAATGGGAACCGAAAACATTTGATCGCAAGGTCATAGGTCAACCGATTCCTCCACAGGAAAACACGTCTGATATATTCTATACAACACTGGTGACGGCATGTGCGTCACATGACAGGAATATGTTGTCGACCCACCTAACTTGTACACTTGGCGAATGGGTAAAAAGATTCTTCTACCTTGCCCGATTTAGGTTTTCTTGTGGATGTGATAATCACTCCCAAAAAAGTGATGAAAACATAAGAGTTTGTCACGGACGGACGGACGGACAGATAATAATTGCCTGAAAATAAAAAATTAAACTTTTCACTCGAGGGAAAACTTGAACCAAGGACCTCTCGTTCCACACCTGCTCGCACTAACCACGGGACCACGGCGCTCCTGAGATCACACTATCCTTGATGTTGCCTATCTTGGCATGGACTACTCAGTTGGTATATTTTGCTTATTTTTTTCATAGTTCCACACAACTTCTTCCTGTTTTCTCGATTGACCTGTGTTCAGTTTTTCAAGGCCTACCCGACTGGTATACTATCTGGACAGGTGAACTGACTTTGTTACGTTATTTAAACTGCTTTTTTACACCGAGAATATATACTTCCATCTTACTCAACTTATCAGCTATTTTTGATTCCATTTCTGGAGAATTTACTTCGTGTTCTTCGGTGAAGAAATTTCGAAAAGTCGTGTCTAGTATCTACGTTTTAATATCACTATCATCGGTAACAGTACCACCGCTGTCGCATAGTGTATGTATTGACTGTGTGCTGCTTCTGGTGAACTTTACATATGACCAGAATCTCTTTGGGTTTACTGCCAGATTTCGAGGCATTTTCGTTGTGGAAACTATTAAAAGCATCTGGCATTGAAGTCGGCTTCGGTAAAACATCGTCAGTCGTTGAGATTTTGCGTCCTTTTCAATCTGGCACGCTTTTTTAGTTGCTAGCACAACAGTGTTCTGACCTTCTTTGTGTACCGTACCGTCTCTTATTAATTCATTTGGTACTATCTCTCAGCTGACACCTGATTAACTACGTTATGAAAAAAAATGTGTACAAATAAAAAGTGGGACTTTGAACGAAAATAAAAACCTCTTAGCTTTCGTTATTTTGTACAACGATCTTCTTTCTTTGTGAACTGTTATAGTCTTCTCCTGTGACCCTTTCTCTAAATGATCCTCTGGACATTAGTCTTGGAAAAATTAACTTCTTTTGTATGCCTTTTCACATTAATTTATTTTATCAATCAGTGCTGCAAATGTTGTGCGTAATGCATTGGTGACTATTCTCCAGTTCCCACATCAATTACTTCCATTTGCTAAGAACTCTCCCTATGAACTGCTACTTTACAACTTCACGTCTGCCAAAGTTGAGCACACGGCAAAGTAAAGGGTGTATCAAAAAGAATCATCCAATTTGGCACGTCTGTATTTCTGACACTAATAAACATACACTATGAATTTTGTTTTTTGCTGAACAGGAATCTCAAAAAGTTGTTTTCATACCTTTTCAAAGGTGTTTGCTGTGACCTCCTTGAGATGCACGGCATATGTCAATGCGGTATTCAAATTGTTCCCACACTGCAGCGAGCATGTCTTCAGTAACAGATTCCACAGCTGTTGTTATGCAATGTCTCAGTTCATTCATTGTTGTTGGTAACTGTGGCAGATAAACAGAACCTTTTATAAACCTCCACAAGAAATAAAGATACACAGTCATATCCGGCGACATTGGAGGCCAGTAATGTAAGGCTAAATCATTTCATCCAGTGTGACCGATCCATCGTTCAGTAATCCTTTGATTTAAAAATTCCCGCACTTCCAGATCCCAGTGTGGCGGTGCCCCATCCTGCTGGCAAATGAAGTCGTTCGAATCAGTCTCGACAACTGCCCAACTGTGTGAAAAGAAATTTCTCACGCATTTCGAAATATGTGCTTCCTGTAACAGCGTTCTCAGCAAAGGAAAATGGACAATACACCTTTCCCCATGAAAATGCCCAAAACACATTAAATTTTGGAGGTCCTTTTCATGTTGTTCAAATTCATGTGGTTGTTCCATACCCCATATTCTCACATTATGACAGTTTACCTTTCCATTTAAATGAAATATTGCCTCATCATTAAACACTAAGCATGTAAGAAACTGTCATCCTCCATCTTCCCAAGAACTAAATTATAAAACTCCACATGTTGTCGTTTGTCACCTTCACGAAGAGAAAGCAGCACCTGAATTTTCTACGGTTTCACGTGTAAACATCGACGCAACACACGCCATACGGACATCGGGGTCATGTTGAGCTCCCGAGCTGCATGACGAACGGATTTCTGCGGACCCCTTGTGAAACTACGGCGGACACATTCGACGCCTGTGTCAGACACTCGAGGACGGCCCGGCCATTTGCCTTTACACAAACAGCCTTGTTTTCCCGTAATTGTTCATTTCATCGTCTCATGCTCTGTGCTGTAGGAGGATCCACGCCATAGCTAGTACGAAAATCGTGCTGAACAGTTGTTACTGGCCTGCACTGTGCAAAACGTAGAACACAAAACGCTTTCTGTTGTCGGGACACCATTTTTATTAAAACTAAACGGGGCGCACAGTGCTGCTACCTAGCGGGAACCATGTAAAACTCGAGAGATTGCCCGTTCCAAATGTATGATGTTCACCTGTATATCTCAAATAACACAATAGTTATGATTCTTCTTTTAAAAAAATCGAATAGTTATTCTTGATAGACGCTGAACTGAGTGATTTAGCAACTGATTAACTGTTGCATTTACAGACTTTTTGATTTTCCGAAAAATGTGATAAATCATATTTTATTTATTGTACTCACTTTGTGAGTGTCTTTCAGTAATCAAACAGACAAATTGTTGTACAACAAAAATGCAAGCGATCATCATAGGCCGCACCACCCTCTCCTTCCGCCTCCATGATTTCTACCACACCATTTATGGTCGTCCCATCCAGCTCACTCCTACCCTCAAATACCTTGGCCTCACACTCGACCGCCACCTCACCTGGACTCCCCATCTCCTTACCATCCAAAAAAAAGCTCACAACAGACTCTGCCTCCTGAAACTCCTGTCCGGCCAGACGTGGGGTCTGCATCCTTCCACCATCCTTCACACCTACAAATCCTTGATCCGCCCCATCCTCTGTTATGCCAGCATAGCTTGGATTTCCGCCCCTCCCCGGTTCTACAAAGCGCTCCAAATCCTCGAACGCCAGCCGCTCCGCCTCGCCTTCCGTCCCCCATGCGCATCCTCTACGACCTCATCCCCCTCCCCCACCTTCTCCTTTTCCTTGAACACATCCGCACACTATATATTGCCCGCCACCTCGATCCCCCTCACCCCCTGGTGTCTCCCTTCCTCTCCACCCCCAACCAGTTGCCGCACCTTTACCGTTGTGTCCCACCCTCTCTCCATCTCCTTTCCCAACGCAACTTCCACCGTCTACCCCTTCCGTATGATGAGCTACGCTATGACATCTACCTACCGACTCTAACCCCATCTTCCTGCCTCCTCCTCAGGGCTCCCTCTCCTCCCACTCCCTCCTCCTGAGCGGCTTCCCCCTCCTACTCCCCCTCCATCTCTTGTGCCTCCTTTCAGTGTCTCTGCACTCCCTCCTGCCCTGTCTTCCCTCTTCATCTCCCATCACATGTGTCTCCTGCCTCTTTGTGTACCCAAGGACGCCCCTCCTCTCTTCATCCCGCCACTTTCCCTTCTGCCCCTTGCTCTCCCCTCCTCTTCCATCCTCTCTGACCTTTCCCACGGCAGGTCCCACCTTCGTCGTGTGTGCTCCAAGTGGGTTTTAAGTGTGTTGTTCTGGAGAGTTTTTAATACTGTGGCCGACTTTTAACCTGTGCATGTGCATTCAGTGTCTTCTCTGTGTTTTATGAATCGTCAACTGTGTTTTTTAACTTTTTGGTGACTTTTTTAACTGTCCCCCAAGAACGTCTCCATGACAGTGTATTTTTACCTCCATTTTCTCCCCTTACTCTGTTTCATGTTCCCCTTTTTTATTGCCTTATATATGTAACATTTTATTCTTGTATTAGTTGTCATGTCACTTGGCTGAAGAGCGGCTGATTGTGCCGGTCACAGCCCTCCCTGCCCATATGGGGCAGGGGAATGATATCAAAATAAAGAAAAAAAACCAAAAAAGGTAATGTTGTACTTTTTTCTTTACCTCTTCATAGCCATTAGGCACAGTGCTGCGCGAAGGTTCTTTCATCGAGCCAAACAGACAAAAACCCAAAGGAACAACGTCAGGGCTGTAAGTAGGATGATGTAGGCGCTACAACCTGCTCTGCTACTACCTTCCAGCCACAGTTGGCCCGTACGAGTTTGAGCATTGTCCTGTAGAAGAAGCAGGACACCTTTCCTTTGCAGTCCTGGACATTTCCTCTCTTCATCACGGGCCTGGCTTTTTTCTCAGTCGCAGCTCAGTATGAAAGGCTGTTGATGATGTAATCGTAAAAAAAAAAAAAATCCAGATAACTGGAATGGGTTTACTCCAGAAGATGATCAACATGAAACATGACGTTATCAGCCAATGGCTGCATTTGCAATTCAGGGTGTTTCGATTGCATGCTTTGGCGCTCAGCTGGTGGCTTAAAATGGTGTATCCAGTTTTCGTAGCAGGTGAAAATTCTGTTCAATAGTGCCATCACCATCGCTATTGCAAAGGATTTCTGAACTCGTCTCAGAGGCAAAGTTTGTGTCCCTTGTGATGAATGGTAAGCTCTCTGGGAACCCACCGTGCAAGAGTTTTCTTCTTCCCTGTGGTGTAGCATATAAATAATGTCGTGTGACTAGGGCCTCCCGTCGGGTAGACCGTTCGCCGGGTGCAAGTCTTTCGATTTGACGATACTTCGGCGACTTTCGTGTCGATGGGGATGAAATGATGATGATTAAGACACAACACCCAGTCTCTGAGCGGAGAAAATCTGCGACCCAGCCGGGAATCGAACCCGGGCCCGTAGGATTGACATTCTGTCGCGCTGACCACACAGCTACCGGGGGCAGACTGGTGCAGTGCGCTGTGCCAACACTAACTCGCGTTTTTCAGCTGATTGTTTAACTGTGAGTTGTCGGTCAGTCAGTAAGAGCTGACAGTGCTGAGTCGGACGCTGGTGTCACACGCCCGGAGCTGTGGAGTTGGTCGCACGTTCAAGGCCTCTTTCGAATTTTCCCACCCACGCGTAAATACTCGTACAGTTCAAACTACTACTGCCGTACTGTTTGATCATCCGAGAGCATATTTCCGTTGGCTGTACACTTTACCAAATCCTTCGCATCAAACATTTTTGCATGAATGTACACAGCAGGAGGTAAAATTATTGCTTTCAGGGTTCCATGCCTGTCTCTAGAAATGGAACCCCGACAGAATCGCTTTGCTGTCCGCCTGTCTATCTCTCTCTGTCTATCTGTAAGTCCCCGCATTGGAAACGGTCGAATATTGGGAATAGTTCGTGTAGTCGGAAATTTTTGTACAGTGCGTTTCTCCTCAATAGTCCTGAAACTACTGCGTCTAGCGAAAACATAACCCAGTACAAAATTTAACTATATTAAATTTCCTACAAAAATGTCTTGTTCATTTCTTTCTGTAGCAGTAATAGTTCACACATAGAGGACCATAGAGTATGAAAAGTCGCACCTGGTTTTTGAAGGGTAGGTAGAACATTGCAGGTTGCATAAAATGACATCGGTAGGGGCAGCTAAATAAATCTGTTCGGAGAACGTGGATTGCATCACTCTTACCTCCCCTGTGTTGCTGCACCAAACTGCTAATCAATTGCAGTTCCAAGCACGTAGTACTCTTCATACCAGCCTGGCGTTTGTTGTACGTCGACGTCATGGTTCTGCAGTACTAATAGCCAGCCGTGTACTTACAGCCAGTTGGGGCTTTCTTTTGAGAGCGGCACATATACAAGTGTACCAATATTATCATACATGTCACATTCGAGTAATTGGAGGAGTCATAGTGAGTGATGTCTGTTTCAGGTTCTTTGCCGATTTGAAGGTGAGGCACTGGGAAGGCAAGGAATTACGAGAGAGGGAAGCAATACTGAAAGAGTTGGCGGAAAAGGAAAAACTTGAAGGCAAGTCCTGATGAAAACGCCAGCACACCACGAAGATGCGGACAGTGGGTCATTTGGGTTGGTAATCGTGCTGATGGCACAGTGCACATCCAATGTAGGTAGGCTTTGTGCCAAGCTTTTCGTCTGCTTAGTAATTACTTGTAATGGTTAAAAAGGGTTCTGTATCTGTGAGAGAAGAATCTGAAGCAAAGCAAATCAGACAACTGTGTGTTCAATGATAAATTGCTTCAAACACCATTAATGGTAAACACCGTTTTGTAATTGTAAATAATATCCACTCTACAATAAATGTTAACGTTAAAAGCAATATTATTACTTGGAAAATACTTCCTGGAGTTTCTTAAGGTTGATGTCAGACACATACTGTCACTCATGATCGTATTCATTTTCCTGGTCCACTGAAACCTGATCATGGCAGTAGGACCTTGCTGTGGTTTGATTTATTATGATTCTACATTTAACAGTTAACCAAGGAACTGTATATGGCCATGACATCAACAACTCCATGGTTTGTTATTTTTCCAGTGTTATTAAGCCTGTACATTTTACGAATCTACTGATGGCTATTCACAGACTTAAACACAAAAAATGAGCTGATTATTAAGTTGCTAGGCAACTGCGCTAACTTTTGTGTTCAACTAGAATGATACCAATATTATTTTCAAACTGACAGTATCATTTTTGCTGTCCATTCTTTCCTTTTCTACAAGTATTTTTGGAGGAACATTAATTCTTGAACAAAAGCAAATAGCTCTCTACAATTTGATTACTTTATACATTTTTTGGAAATGGAGAGACCAGTAAGATATCACAAATTTTTGAGATGTAGAGCTTTTTGTAACAGTGTGTTTCACTGGTATAGATTATATTTACAATTTACAACAAAAGTTCGGATTACTTCTTGTTTAGTATCAAAAATAAACCATCTTTTTCTAGTGAATCGAACTCAAAAATTTCATTTCAAATGTACTGAAATCTGTTGTCCATATTTGAATCTCTATGCAAACACTTTCATGTAAACTACATACATAATTATTATTGGTAAAAATAGTGTTTCATAACTTCTGTAACTCTAATGTGGAAAACTCTTCTGAACGGGTACAGAATTTATGACAGTTATTTTGCATAGCAAGAAGAAGAAAATGTGTTACTGAATTTATAGTAATAAAGAGACAGGTAACAGAGTTGATAGATTTGTGGTGATATCACCAGCCTTTACCACTACTGTGCTTTACTAATAAATGTTTATGTGTGGATAGTCAATTTCGTGTTTAGCCAACTCAGTTCATTTTAAACTTAAAACAATGTTTACACATCTGTAGCACAACAAATTTGACTGGCAGTTCTTCTCTCTTAGATTTTGCTTAGTTTTTTTATGTCAGATTTAATTTTGGGTAAAACCTTATATCTTCCTGATAAATGCTTATGAACTGTTTGAAATCAGGAAATAGCAAACTGTAACAAATATTAAAGTCATGCTTTTTATGTGCCAATATTATATATATTACTTAAGTTTGGATTACTTTTTTCTGAAATGAATGAAAATAAATTATTTCTACAAAGGTGAATCTACTCCAAGTCTTTTATTTAAAATAAAGTTGATCTTTGGTTCTGTATGACTTTCCTATCTTGCTGCTACTATTAAGTTTAGTATAAAAAAGGATTACCCTCACAACATGACCAACAACAATCTTTTAAGTATATTACTAATCAGTGAAATATCAGATATTTTATTTCCATTAAATTCAACTGATTTAACAATGACCGCCAAGCAATGTGGTCTTGAAACTAATTTTTAAAATCTTTCGTTTTTATTTTACACACAGCGCTTTTCTCATACGATATTACAGTGCAAAATATATCTTCTGGTGCATTAATTTGTTCTTTATAGTCCTAATAATGTAAAACAAAAAATGCTATGGCATTTGTTTTTTAAATAAGGAAAGGTATAGATAAAAAAATACAGTCATTAAGGCTATCAAGACAAAAATATTGACTACAGCCTTGAAAGAAATATTGTCACAACCATAGGCTGTTAAACTTTATCCATTTCTCCACAGAACTAATACATTCTGCTGCAACAATTACAGCAATATTTATGGTGATGCAATGCTAAAAATAAACGAATATTGATCATGTCGTAGTCTACAAGTGTGTAATACATTAATAAAAAGGAATGATAGGTATTTCTCACTGTATTTAGACGTGGACGGACATATAGTATACTTAACGACACATTTAATAAAACAAAAAAAAAAAAAAAGAAAAGAGAAATGGTCTCCTTCCTGATATACCATTTTCATCAGTTTAAGGTGGCATTTTTTCATCCTGTTTATGGGCTGCGATGCAGAAATGTTGATGTGTTGTTTATTAACTGAAATTCTTTACTCAAACTTTGCAATTTAAGACACACTGGTAACAAATGTATGTTCTAATCCTAAAATATATAGTTCCCTGATATTACCACAGTTTTTGCACAATGCATCCTGCAACCGCAACACAGAAAGAATTCAGTGTTATGATTAATAGAGATTTGATTAAATACAGGGAATGCAGCCTGTGAAATAACTAGTAAGTTCTCTTTTGTTGGACTTTGCTTCTTTGGCGTTAGCAGTTCATATTTTCCGATACTATAACTTTTCCTGTACTAAATTATTATTATTTTTTATTTTATAATGAAATTAGATCCACAAAATCTCTTCCATCAAGGAAAGTCTTCTCTTTTACAATTCATGAATATAACAGCCATTGATTATAATACACCAAAAAAGTCATTGTATCAGTCAAACACTTTCTCTTAAACAAAAACTAGTAGATCAAAATATTAAAAGTGCACTATAATAATACATGCTACGAGACCATAGAAAAACTGTAGAAGCAAAAAACTTACAGTTTTCATAGTGCTAATTTCACAGATCAGGTTTGACTGGAAGTTAAACTCAAGTGTGGCAGGAAGCCTTATTTATAATACTGTGCGACAATTATATTTGAAATTTGTTGCAATGCTTCAGTATTTATATGATATTTTTCTTTCTTTTTACCAACCATTATCATTGCAATCTGCAATCAGTGAAATAAATTAACATATAGTCCATTTTTTTCTTGTTAACAGTTGTGTGGAACATTAAGGCTTTGGTAGATAAGAACGAAAAGTTTCGGGCAATTAGCTAGGAGCATGTTACACTACCAAATCTGGCGAAAAATAGCATGAAACAAATTTTCATTGAAACTTGCTCATTGTTTTATAATGATGAGAGGTAAACATTGGTACTAAGTCTCAAAGAATACTTGTGAAATGTAATTATTTATGTAGGGTGTGTGTTCCAGCATGCTTCTGGAATGCCTGGAGAAATTTCAGTATGTGAGAGACATATGACTAAGGAGAGAACTGGTGTGGTGGTAAGATACTCCTAGCAATTGTGGTGGCACAAATCTGGAACACATAAAAATAATAAAAAACGAATATAGTAGTCTCAATCCAAAGTATTCTGTTATTAGGCCGATTCTTGACAGTCGTGATGACATTTGACTAATAGGAGTCATAGTGAGAGTTGAGGAAGGGAAAGGGGTGACATGTGTAGTGTGGGCTGTTTGGATGTGGAGTAATTTCAACACATTACACCCAATCTGGAGATGCATTGGGAGAACCATCCTCCTTGCATCTCTACATGAGGTGTGAAAGTGATGACTTGGAAGATTATTGGAAATATTTGTACAACCTACCATGGATTCTGGGGTCGTTGGCTAATGGATGACAGTCCTGATAACATTTCAGCCCTACTGGTTGGGTGTGGAGAAGGAACAGGGTCACTTAAAAATATGCAACTGGGCAACAATGAATAATCAGCTAAGAACTGGTTTTTGGCAGATCATTTCGGAATTTCATTTCTCATCCATTACCATAGTTTCAAAGCGCCAGAAGGTAGTTCAAATGGTTCAAATGGCTCTGAGCACTATGGGACTTAACTTCTGAGGTTATCAGTCCCCTAGAACTTAGAACTACTTAAACCTAACTAACCTAAGGACATCACACACATCCATGCCCAAGGCAGGATTCGAATCTGCGATCGTAGTTGTCGTGCAGTTCCAGACTCTAGCGCCTACAACCGCTCGGCCACCCTGGCCGGCGCCAGAAGGTAGTGTCGCATATTTTTTACGAAATGAACACAAGTCAAGTTCTGCTGGGAGCAGTATCTTCACAAACTGGGGGGAAGCAACAGAAGTGAAGCTTCAGATGTCTCAAAGGCTTCAGACTGTGTGAATCATGAAATTCTTCTAAATAAGCTTAAGTATTGTGGTATGAATGGGACAGTGCACAAATGGTTTAATTCATATGTAACTGGAAGAATGGAGGAGGTTAAAATCAACAGTACAGATAGTCTTAAAAAATCAGCAGTGCTCTAACTGGGGACGTATCAAGAATGGCGTCCCACAGGGTTAGGTCTTGCATCCCTTATTGTTCTTAATATGCATTAATGACTTGCCACTTTATATTCATGAAGATGAAAACCTAGTTCTTTTGTTGAAGATACAAATATAGTAACCACACCCAACAACCAAGAATCAGCTGAGGGAATTGTAAATAACGTCTTTCCAAAAATTGTTAAATGGTTCTCTGCAAATGTACTGTCACTAAATTCTGAGGAAACACAGTTTATGGAATTCTGTACAGTAAATGGCATAAACATCATTGATAAATATAGACTATGAACAGAAGTCTGCTGCTAAGACAGAATATTCAAAATTTCTGCATGTGTACATTGATGAGAAATTGAACATGAGGAAACACATCGATGATCTATTGAAACAGGTTCAGCTACTTATGTTATTGGGGTTATTGCACATTTTGGTGATAAACATATCAGTAAATCAGCCTACTATGCCTATTTTCATTCACTGCTTTCATATGGCATCATATTTTGTGGCAATTAGTCATTAAGAGAGAAAGTATTCATTGCACAAAAGCGTGTAATCAGAATAATAGCTGGAGCCCACCCAAGATCACCTTGCAGCCATTTATTTAAGGAACTCGGGATATTCACAGTACCTTTGCAATACATATATTCACTTATGAAATTTGTCATTAAACACATCTCAGCTAAAAAATAACAACAAAGTGCATAGCTACAAGACTAGAAAAAAGCTGGCAGCAGGCTACCGTGACGCACACACAGCCAGCCTGAGGTACCCAGCAGCACCCGGGACCACTGCGGAGGCTGCGCATTTTCTTATTTTATTTTTACAGATATAAGTACAATAGAGTACTTACGTTCTACAACGAGTCTCCGAGATCTGCTTTGACAGGACCATCATTAGAAAATGAAAAAACAATATATTGATTTTTCTAATAACATTAGGCCATTCTGCAGATGTAAAAAATCAGGGGAAGATCATTTACATAGGACTATAACAGGTCATTAAACACAAACACGTGATAATCAGTTTTCACTTTTACGTCATATTTAGTCTCGTATATTTCTTTTCTATTGTTTTTTTTTTCATTTTTGTGTTCTCTTACAAGATATAATTTCAAATTCTTTTAACATTACTCTGATTTGTAATTCAACAGTTTTTCCTGATTTCAGTTGTAATGCAAGAGGTTTGATTTACCAGTTGATACATATTTTTGTAAACAGCATTGGTTTTCTATTTTGTTGTAATGGCACAATCGGAGAAGAAAACGAAAGCAAAAGCGACAGTGTTAGAGCAATAGACTGACCGTGAGGAAATCGTTCCAGAAAACGAACGCGGTTAACGTGTACGTCGACATGAAATGAGAAGCTTTCAGACTGCGGTATTGGTCTGTGGAGGGGGAAAAAAGCGCTTCAGCAGTTTAGAAGTAGAAGAAGGCCTTAGGCGACGACCTGAGCAAACACCAGAAAGACGGCCGTGGGAGCCAAAAAATGATCAACCTCTCCCTCCAGATGTGTCGAAGCGCACCTTAAAGATCGGGGACACTTCAAAAAGGCCCTCGCCTGCTTGGATCAAAAACAAGAATGGTGTTGAACTACCCCCTCACCGCCCCACCCTTGATTCGTCCTGATATCTTTGTTGTGGCGACAGTCTGACCAGTAGCATAGCTCGAGGTCCAGGTTAGGGTGAAAAGTAATGATGCGGTTGAGAGTCGATGAATGCCGACTAAAGGTTGTGGCAGCAGATCGCCCCATAGTTAACCTCCATAGTTAAGTACGCACAACGCACTCCTCATCATAAGAAGTAGAACTGCAGGATACGTTCGGAAAATGTACATTAGATAAGGACAAGTTTCCGACGAGTATTTTGATATACGTTATAGGCATATACACTACATAAACCAAGGCAAATGCAAAGGGGTGGGTGTTCACTACTTAACTTACGGATACTTCTTTCAACACTACTATATACATGTAAACTTTTGCGCGTGTCTCGAAATATCGTAGTTCGGCTTTTAACTGGAATATCTGTACTTCTCTTGTCTTTTCATTTGCATACGATCAATGTATAACCGAATCTTTATCAAGAATTACTTGGCAGAAAATTTAGGGCTACGGAACATTAACAAGGACAGAGTGGAAATTTCATAATGCTGGCAGAGTTTACATTCTCTTATCATCCGTTTGTAAAACGCATAACGAGTTGAAAGACACAGCGAAGAAATAATCAGTTTGCCCACTTTACAGGCGACAAAATGCGACTTCCGTTGCACTGAGACGGGTCACCTGACCAGAAATAGCAGTTAGCACTAGAGATGGGCAAAACCGTTCTTTTCAGAGATCGGATCAGAACTGTTCACTCCCTGAAATGAACTAGCTCTTTTTCATGACTCACCACTCATTCACAATAGAAAATAAATGGAAGGCACATTGCCCTTTAAACTTGGTTTATTCCAGTACTATACCTGTATTTTGATCTTATTTGATCCTATTTTGAAGTAACACAGATAATGAGTAAGAATTTTGTACTGTTTATTGAAATTTCCACGATATGACAAAGTTTTTGATTATTGATTTATTTTGCACTATCGTGGTTTTTTGGGTGATCGGAAAATGTTGTAACTTGAGATTTACATTAACAATATATTTGGGTATAATGTATTAAAATTTCATTAACCTCGTACAAATACATCGCAAGCCATATATTTTTAAAGTGAACGTTTCCTTCCGAAGACGCCTAAAATCGCAAAATCCGTACCAGAATAAGAAAAAAATTTTTATAAATTTGACTGTAAGACTAAAGTGCTGCATATAGCCTTACGCAGAATAAAACAAGGAAAATATTGGTGTATCACATTTTGCGATACGTTTATCGGTTCGCTCGTAATTAAAGCGTAAATTCGAGTGTCCATAATAAAAATCCTATAGCAACAGGAGTCGTCAGGGACCTAATCTGATCAGTTTAAACAAATAAAAATAAAATAAAAACAAATGATGTATACATAACATAATAATGTAATATACATAGCGGTATTACTACGAAGAACAATATCCAGCAGAGACGAACTCCGATGCAGAGGCGCTGAGTCAAGCAGGTCGAGCCGCCAGCTGTATTGCTGCGTGAGCTAAGACCGCAAAGACCAGAGTGACACCTGAGTTGCTTTGCTCAACACTCAGGCTAGAGTCGAGAACGGTGGGGTGAGCGTTGAGCGGGTGAGTTCCGAGGGTGGGGGGAGTGGTGAACGGCCACCAGTCACCCGCTCCAAGACCGTTCTCTTGCGAGCAGGTTGTTGCAAGTAGTTCTTATGTTCTCCGCTAGGAGGCTCTCTGTCCTGTTGCTCGCATCAACTGCCCAGAGGGCAGGATGTGCGACTGAAACGATCGCTGACAGAGTGCGATGCTAAGTTAAGCTGCTCCAGACACTGCATGCGGCAGAGGACGCACAGAGACGGCACGGCATATGTGAAACACAAAATCCAATGGGGCACTGCAGAATGCAGGCAGCCAAGGTAGAAGCAGGGCAGAGGCCGGCGCTGTCTGTGTTGTGTGGCGTGCACTGTGCTCTGACCAGCAGGGGCGCCGCTGATATGCTCCGTCTCTCTCTCTCTCTGCCGTGGGAAACGTTTGGAGCTACCGTTCTTTTTTTCTGAATCACTGATTGTTCACTCATTTGAAAGATTCAACTCTATGAATCAGTTCAGGAGCGGATCCCCCATCTCTAGTTAGCACTAGGAATGGCGGTTATGACTGAAGCAATCGCTTGTCGGGTATACCGGTACCTTTCATCTCCATATCCTGACAGATAAAACCTCTCAAAATAACCGCTATCTGAAATAAATGATTGAATAAAGATGGTAAAATTCTAAGACCCTCTTTTGCATTATTCCTTCCAAGGTACATATAATCAGTTTATCAGATAAAATAGGTAAATACAAGAATACTTAGTCCATCCAGCGTTCGCTACTTTTCTCCAAACGTATGGAGGGGTTGACTACTGCTAAAAACTCATGTCTTCTCCTACTGATTATAATTTTTACAAATCTCTGCCCAGAAATCGTGTTGCAATTGAAGATCACACATTCAATATTTTGGAGTCAGTGCTAAAGACTGAAAACTGAACCTGGAGAACTCTCTTTTTCGTTTTAAGTTATGGCTCCACGAGCTTCGAGCAGATAAAAGCATATTATATTGACACAGAGGGCGGATAAAGACTCTATTTCTTCTGTAAACTTTTCATGATTTGCAAAGTTTTAAAATTGAGCTGCTCGGTGGAACAAAATGGTAAGCGCCAAAATCACAGTTTCGAGATACAGCACATCTAAAGTTTCAATTGATCTGCAAATATGAATTTTTTTTTTTGAACAGTCCTTTTATTCTGTATTAATTCTAACATCTATCTTCTACTATACAGACATAAATGAAACTCAGAACTGACTAAAACAAATGAAATATACAAAAATTCTTACATTACCATACACCATTAACAACACATAGTGATAGAACATTACATATTAAATTTTACAGTAAGTGTTCAACAATTTACTGAAACTGCAAAATCATTCATCACTCTCATTACTAATGTCTTTTTCATCCAAAACTGTTGGTTTTATTGACAGGAAAAATCCATAGTGGACAGGAGGTATGTAATTTAGGAGCGACAGGACGTCAGCAACTTTCTTCTTTCCAATACGCCTTGGCCCATTGTATTTAAGGTGAAGTGTAGGAACTGGTCCTTGCCTTCCACGTTTCCTGAAGCTTATTTCATGCCAAATCTCATGACAAAATGTCTCGCTGATGAATAAAGATGATGCATATTCGGAGGTCACCTTCCACCAACATATTTTCCTTAGGTTGACATCTCGGCCATCAACTGTCTTCTTTCTGAAGACAAACACTTCTTTAGAGTGACGTATTTGATAGAAATCCTCTCTTTTCATATTATACAGGGTGTTACAAAAAGGTACGGCCAAACTTTCAGGGAACATTCCTCACACACAAATAAAGAAAAGATGTTATGTGGACATGTGTCCAGAAACGCTTAATTTCCATGTTAGAGCTCATTTTAGTTTCGTCAGTATGTACTGTACTTCCTCGAATCACCGCCAGTTGGCCCAATTGAAGGAAGGTAATGTTGACTTCGGTGCTTGTGTTGACACGCGACTCATTGCTCTACAGTACTAGCATCAAGCACATCAGTACGTAGCATCAACAGGTTAGTGTTCATCACGAACGTGGTTTTGCAGTCAGTGCAATGTTTACAAATGCGGAGTTGGCAGATGCCCATTTGATGTACGGATTAGCACGGGGCAATAGCCGTGGCGCGGTACGTTTGTATCGAGACAGATTTCCAGAACGAAGGTGTCCCGACAGGAAGACGTTCCAAGCAATTGATCGGCGTCTTAGGGAGTACGGAACATTCCAGCCTATGACTCGCGACTGGGGAAGACCTAGAACGACGAGGACACCTGCAATGGACGAGGCAATTCTTCGTGCAGTTAACGATAACCCTAATGTCAGCGTCAGAGAAGTTGCTGCTGTACAAGGTAACGTTGACCACGTCACTGTATGGAGAGTGCTACGGGAGAACCAGTTGTTTCCGTACCGTGTACAGCGTGTGCAGGCACTATCAGTAGCTGATTGGCCTCCACGGGTACACTTCTGCGAATGGCTCATCCGACAACGTGTCAATCCTCATTTCAGTGCAAATGTTCTCTTTACGGATGAGGCTTCATTCCAACGTGATCAAATTGTAAATTTTCACAATCAACATGTGTGGGCTGACGAGAATCCGCACGCAATTGTGCAATCACGTCATCAACACAGATTTTCTGTGAACGTTTGGGCAGGCATTGCTGGTGATGTCTCGATTGGGCCCCACGTTCTTCCACCTACGCTCAATGGAGCACGTTATCACGATTTCACACGGAATACTCTACCTGTGCTGCTAGAACATGTGCCTTTACAAGTACGACACAACATGTGGTTCATGCACGATGGAGCTCCTGCACATTTCAGTCGAAGTGCTCGTACGCTTCTCAACAACAGATTCGGTGACCAATGGATTGGTAGAGGCGGACCAATTCCGTGGCCTCCACGCTCTCCTGACCTCAACCCTCTTAACTTTCATTTATGGGGGCATTTGAAAGCTCTTGTCTACGCAACCCCGGTATCAAATGTAGAGAGTCTTCGTGCTCGTATTGTGGACGGCTGTGATACAATACGCCACTCTCCAGAGCTGCATCAGCACATCAGGGATTCCATGCGACGGAGGGTGGATGCACGTATCCTCGCTAACGGGGGACATTTTGAACATTTCCTGTAACAAAGTGTTTGAAGTCACGCTGGTACGTTCTGTTGCTGTGTGTTTCCATTCCATGATTAATGTGATTTGAAAAGTAATAAAAGAGCTCTAACATGGAAAGTAAGCGTTTCCAGACACATGTCCACATAACATATTTTCTTACTTTTTGTGTGAGGAATGTTTCCTGAAAGTTTGGCCGTACCTTTTTGTAACACCCTGTATACAAGTGATGGATTCTTCTTAGCCGAATTCTTGATGATCTCGCACCACTTATCTGGACTGTACACATCTTGTACTTGTCGGCGAACGTAATTTTCAATTGTCGCGAAATCTCTATCGGACGGCAACATTGTGTGCCCGCTCACGGGGAAGTGGTGTTCAATCACACGAAATCTACCAGTTCAAATGGTTCAAATGGCTCTGAGCACTATGGGACTCAACTGCTGTGGTCATAAGTCCCCTAGAACTTAGAACTACTTAAACCTAACTAACCTAAGGACATCACACACATCCATGCCCGAGGCAGGATTCGAACCTGCGATCGTAGTGGTCATGCAGTTCCAGACTGTAGCGCCTTTAACCGCTCGGCCACTCCGGCCGGCCGAAATCTACCAGTTAAAATTAGATATTTCCAAAACAGTACCATGTTCCAGTTCTTATTCTGGCCACAGCAGTTATCAGATATCGCAATGAAAGTCTCTCCTTTTATGTCGTTCTCCCCAAAGTAACGTAAAAGGCAGCTCGAAATTTCCTCTGATCCACGGGCAGCCGTAGTCTCATTCTACACAAAGCAGTGCCCTTTCTTCTTGACACAATCGTGGACATTGAGATTATACAACCAAATCTTCCTTTTGTAAAAAGCTGGACCGCAACTTAACTTAGAAATTGGGAGAGTCTGCTGCAGGTCAAAAGTCACAACATGTAGATTACTGTCTGCTTCTGCTCGTTTTGTCTGGATGGCAATGTTAGCTTGCCCTGCTTCTGCCCGACGTTGGTGTAATTCCAACTGATGCTCCAGACTTTAGCTTTCAGTTGGGGGGCATCAGTGCTCTCAATTTGCACTTTGAGCATGTCACAAGTCTTACACGTATCATTCTTTTGTGACTTTACTCCAATGTTATATTCTTCAGTAGCCGCCCGCGGTGGCCATGCGGTTCTAGGCGCTTCAGTCCGGAACCGCGCGACTGCTACGGTCGCTGGTTCGAATCCTGCCTCGGGATGGATGTGTGTGACGTCCTTAGGTTAGTTAGGTTTAAGTAGTTCTAAGTTCTAGGGGACTGATGACCTCAGATGTTAAGTCCTATAGTGCCCAGAGCCATTTGAACCATTTTTGAACTCTTCAGTGAAAATTGGCCTGTACTTGTCTGCAGATACAGGCTCATAGAACATCTCCTTGCAGAAAACATTCTTATAGTGCTCGTAACAGGAGGCGATTGTTGTATCTGTGCCCAGGTACAATCTGGTACGACTGTTTGAGCGTCTGTAATGACTCTCGTATTTCGGTATTTTGTCGATGTGTTCCCTGACATGGTTAACACTAGTTTCAGAGTAAGCATGCGGACGTTCGGTATTCTTGCCCTGTTTGTCCTGGGGTGGCGTGGTCGATCCGGATGCGATTTTCTTCTGTATATTGTCGACACGACCGCGATTGTTATGTAGACCATGAATGGCAAGAAAAGCTTTTTTGCATACTTTTATAACACTGCCACTAACTTTTACGCTGTAGGAAATAGTACAGGTTCTCCGAGAATTTTCTCCAGCTGCTTTTCGGCGACGTGCAACAGTATTAGATTTCATTGCACCAAATAAGTATGCATTTTGAATGTTAGAATCACCTACTTTCCAAATTGTTTTGAATAGTTTCATCACATTCAAATCTCCTACTTTTTCGAAACATTTACGAGGACACTGGCAATTAGGTCCCACAGTTGTTTTACTTACAGTTGCTCCTGTACGAGAAACATACTCTTCGCCCAAATTACGCCTCTTCTGTTTAATTTTGCGTTGAGAATCGACTCTCAGCCTTTTCCGAGGCAACCTCTTTGTCTGTTCGAGGGCCGCTTCCTGAATGGTTTCTGCAGGAGCGATACAATGTTCGTTGTTTTGGGCAATATGATCTGATTCGCTATTAACCTGTATGACAACAAAAACTACTATTACCATTACCATTATTATTATTACGTGTAACAATATAACTGAGAAATGCGCATTTCCACACCACTTAGCCAAAATATGTAGTCATTCTAAAATAACCTCAAAATTAACGTACTTCAGGAACATAATGGTATGTACATGCACTTACCATTATGTTCGTGAAACGTACTAAAGACAGTATATTTACAAAATAACATACCTCTGAGTCATCTAAACCGTTAGTAATGTATGCTAGATCCCTCTCGAAGACATTAGTATCATTGGAAGTATATTCCTCGTCTTCTGCTATGTTCACTGTTGCCATAATCTCGGAGATGTTTTTACTTGCCGCAATTCTCTCTGTCACTTACCATTATGTTTCCGCAACAGACGGACAGTGGCGCTTACCATTAAGCTCCGCCCTGACATCTGTTGAGTGAATTTTGGAACTACTAGTAAGTTTACTGCATTGTGCATCCCACAGGTGGTGTCATTAGCCATGTACCGCAAAATACACGGCGATGGCGCTTACCATTGTGTTCCCCCGAGCAGCTCAATTATTGCTGTTGCCGCAACTTCCTTTGTCTTTCATTATTTCATAGAAATGACATATAATAACCCTTCGTGTAAAATTTTCCCTTAATTATTTCGAGTGAAAAACGGAATTTTTTTCTCAAATATATGGCTTTAATTTTTAATCGGAATTTGAATGCAACTGATTTTTTATTGACAAAACCAAACAAGTTCTTACAAAAAAATTCAAATGAACAATTCAGATAGTAGACAAAATTCAGCAAATGATAGTAGTTAACATTTCAATAATTAATTAATCCACTGGACATTTATTGTCTGTTCATAAATACCTGTTCTCCAATGTGTTGATCTGTACGAGTTCATCAGTATAATTCGAAGATGATACCAAAATTCAGAAGTCAAACTCGCTTTTTTTAGAAAAAAAAAGTTTGTTTAAAAATATAAAATTTAACCACCACTGCAATGGTAAACAGATATATCGGTTTCACAGTCGGTTATCAGTAAAAAATACCTGTTAGGCCGGTATTACACTATCAAATTTCTTTGTCAAAGATTTGATCAAAGATGTGATCCAATATTCCGTCCAATATATTTGACAAAGATCTTTGACGTAGCGCTACAAGGGGTATTACACTGTCATCAAATTTTTCGTCAAAGTTCAAGATGGCTGACAACAACTTGTTATTAACCGCAGCAGTTCTACGTACTCCAATTGCATTGTGTGCACATGCGGAAAAGAAGTGGGGGGGGGGGGGGGGGGGGGAAATGGAACCATACATACGAGGTTGACAGTCTTAAAAGTTCTGGGATTACAACTTGATAATAAATTCAGTTGGGAGGAGGACACCACAGAACTGCAGAAACGCCTTAACAAATCTGTATTTGCAATTCGAGTGTTAGCAGACATAGGCAACATAAAAATGAAAAAGCTTGCATACTTTCATTCCATAATGTCATATGGGATAATATTTTGGGGTAAATCTTGAAGTCAAACAAAAGTTTTCAAGGTCCAAAAGCGTGTAATACGTATTATTTGTGGAGTAAATTCACGGACCTCCTGCAGAAACCTCTTCAAAGAACAGGGTACTTCAGATTCTTGCATTGGTACTGGGGGAAAATAGAAAATGAAACTGTTGGCGGGCCAGAAGTACAGTGAGACTGTCGTTTGGACGTACGAGATTTGCAGGTTAGCTTTTTTTGTTTTGTATTTCATGCCTAGATACTTCCGTAGAGATATTGTTGCATGTGGATCATTATATGTAATGATTATTACAATACATGCAACGATATGTTTTTACAGTTATCTAGACATGAGAAACAAACAAAAAAAAACTATAACTCTCGTAGGCCCAAATGACAGAGTCTCACTATACTTCCGGCTCGCAGGTTAACTACTGCTTCTCAGTATATTTACTTCTTAATAAAATTTGTCGTAAATAATATATCTCTTTTTCCAACAAACAACTCAGTTCATACATACAATACCAGGAACAAAAATGATCTGCACAAGGACTTAAAAGCACTTACTTTAGTTCAAAAAGGGGTCCACTACTCAGGAACACTCATCTTCAATGATTTGCCAGGAAACATAAAAAATTTAGTTAGAAATAAAGATCAGTTTAAAAGGAGCCTGAAAGACTTACTACTGGCCAACTCCTTCTACTCCATTGGCGAAATTTTTAATAGAAACAAATGATGTATTTATTCATACTATTAGTATTTTTATTTCAGCTTAAAAAAAATCGACATGTTCCACATCCACGAGGATCTCCTCAGCACGGATCTATGGAACGAAAAACTAATCTAATCTGGGTGAAGCCGTGGGTTTTACGACGACACGATAAAAGCATTCAACAAAACTTGTTACGTGAGCTTACAGTGGAAGACGTCAAGTCGTACATCAATTACTTAAGAACGGATGAGCATACATTTCTGTATGTGCTCAATGAAGTGTATCCTCATATCACAAAGCACAATTTTCACTTAAGAACTGCTACATCTTCAGAAGACAGGCTCACTATAACACTGCGATTCCTTGCTACAGGAGAGGGTTATGTTAGGTTAGGTCTCCAATCTTCTTAATTTATTTTTGTATTCAGGGTGCCTCACGTTGTAAAGCGCCTTATAAGCTTCAGACATCTCTATTAATTCTGTAGTTGTCGGCACACACCAATTGTATTTACCGGCAATGGTTATAAACACACTACAGACGACAGAACGTTGCAGCGATGCTAGCGCTCCGCGTGGTAACATATCGCATTGCAGTGAACAGAAGACAAGCGATTTCTTTGATCAAATATACGGCCTCAGCCTAGATTTGATCAAATATTGGACGACATTTGTCAAAGATCCCTATTACACTATCAAATATCTTTGACAAAGATATTGGACAAAGAAATTTGATAGTGTAATACCGGCCTTATAACCGAGATCAAAGAAATACTGAAAAATACTAGTAATACAGAACTAAAATACTGGTATCCATCTTAACCAGACGGTTTTTTGCATCTTTATTTCGCACTCTTGTTAGCGCCCGTCAGATGCTACTTGTAACTAAGTACAACGTAAGATCTGCGATGACAGGCCGTGTTATCCTTGGCAGAATACTGGAGGTTGTGTATACTGTATTCATAACCTACGCAACTACTATCTGTATGTTAGTAAATTGGGTGACACCAACCACATATTCATACTGAATAATGAGTCTAAAACTGATATCCAATATATTATTACTTCCATCACCAAGCTTGATTTAAGTGTTTCTAAATCAAGCCTTCCAAAAATTGTCATTTTATCCACTGTTGATTGTATATAGCATTCGTCAGAGAATGCATCAACGAGTGTGATATATTTTTGTCGTAAATAGCTCAAGAGCAAGATGATACAGAGGAAGGTAATCAAACAATTAAAAATATATACCTATTGGTCTGAGCTTTAGTTCAACTATTCTCCCCTGATACGTTGAACTGCGGAAAAAACTCTACTGCTACAATAGGCTATTATCAAACGGTGAAACGGCCACGACGCTTTTGCTTGGCGCCACCAACAGATGGCAGCGCGGTAGCTGCTCTTGCAGTTACTGCAGTGTCCGATCGTGGGAGTGCAGTTTTTAACGTTAGTTTAGAAGAAAAAAAAATGCGAGCTGAATGTGTGAATTAGGGTCTTCAACGTGTCCGATAGGTAAAGATGACAAACTAGCGTCGTATGTATTAAGGCCGGTTCCCAGCAACGACAGCGGCAAGCGTTTTTTGCGGTGACGCGTCTTCTGGAGGAATTGCGTTCCCACGTGGAAGTGGCAGACGCTAGCGGCAGCCAATGGCTACTTTGTTTTCGACATATACTTCCACTTTTTTCACCGTAAAGAGACTGGATGAAATATAGCTCATGATTGATCCCTGTTTCATTATGTAGTCGATAACATTTAGAAAACAATGGCCACAAACAGAAACTTGCTGTGACTCCTATTACAACTTTTAGTATTGACAGTTGCAGTACCTAAATACAATTTACTAGAATTATAATACTTTACGCAGCAGACATTTACCACACGTGTTAATACTGTGGCCAACTTTTAACCTGTGCATGAGCATCCAGTGTCTTCTCTGTGTTTTAAGAATCGCCAACTGTGTTTCTTAACTTTCTGGTGACTTTTTTTTAACTGTCCCCCATGAACGTCTACATGTCCATGTCTTTTTACCTCCATTTTCTCCCCTTACTCTGTTTTATGTTCCCCTTTTTTATCTCCTTATGTATGTATTATTTTATTCTTGTTTTAGTTGTTGTGTCACTCGGCTGAAGAGCGGCGGATTGTGCTGCTGACAGCCCTCCCCTGCCCATATGGGGCAGGGGAATGAAATCACAATTTAAAAAAAAAAAAAAAAAAAAAAAAAAAAAAAAAAAAACACACACACGGGTGTGGTATGTCATATTTGTGCCAACTTTTTAGTGCAGTGTTTAAGTGAGTGTTCAGTGTTGTGCGTCTTTCGTGTTGCGAACAGAAATCATGCTGTCACTAGGTGTGCATTTTATATCTTTTGCGAACAGAACCCAGACTGTCGCCGTGTTTTTTTTATTGTCTGTCTATTATTTTTCTGCTTCCTGTGTATTTTATTAGTATCATCAACCCTGTATTTTATGTTTTAAGCTCCAGAATTTTCTGCCCTTTTACCTTTAAGTCACCGATGTTATCGCCAACTGTTATTATTTTTTATTATCTTCATCTCTTTACAACAAATTCTGTAGGCTGACGAGCGGCGTAATAAGCTGCTGCCAGCCCGCCCCCTTTAGGGGGAATCGAAACTCAATAAAGGAAAAAAAAAAAAAAACATTTACCACACATTCGAGGGTTGGATCCCCTCAAAAACCACCCACTTGCCCCGACCTTTCCCCCGACGAACTACAGGACGAATACGATGTCGTGGTAGCTGTTGCCACTTTCTGCAACCATCCACCTCTGCCTGCCCCCTGATGCCCACAGCAGAAATCCAGCGAATACTACGACGGAAATGTGGCCGGCGAGCCTCTGCATTGGACGGAATTTTCAATGAACATCATTGTGCCTTCCGCATACACCTCTGATCTTGAAACTTCCTGGCAGATTAAAACTGTGTACCTGACCGAGACCCGAACTCGGGACCTTTGCCTTTCGCGGGCAAGTGCTCTGAGCTACCGAAGCACGACTCACGCCTAGTCCTCACAGCTTTACTTCTGCCAGTATCTCGTCTCCTACATTCCAAACTTTACAGAAACTCTCCTGCGAACCTTGCAGAACTGGCAGTCCTGAAAGAGAGGATACTGCGGAGACATGGCTTAGCCACAGCCTGGGGGATGTTTCCAGAATGAGATTTTCACTCTGCAGCGGAGTGTGCGCTGATTTGAAACTTCCTGGCAAATTAAAACTGTGTGCCCGAAGGAGACTCGAACTCGGGACCTTTGCATTTCGCGGGCAAGTGCTCTACCATCTGAGCTACCCAAGCACGACTCACGCACGGTCCTCACAGCTTTACTTCTGCCAGCATCTCATCTCCTACCTTCCAAACTTTACAGAAGCTCTCCTGCGAACCTTGCAGAACTAGCACTCCTGAAAGAAAGGATACTGCGGAGACATGGCTTAGCCACAGCCTGGGGGATGTTTCCAGAATGAGATTTTCACTGTGTGGCGGAGTGTGCGCTGATATGAAACTTCCTGGTAGATTAAAACTGTGTGCCCGACCGAGACTCGAACTCGGGACCTTTGCCTTTCGCGGGCAAGTGCTCTACCATCTGACATCGGGCTGGCCGGGGCGAGCTGCGATGCTGTGAGACGGGAGATCGGCGCGCCTTCCTGTATCCATTGAAGTGACTGGCAGCGGGCAATTCAGGAGAGTGTTGGGGGTGCTGCGCCAGATCTTCGCCAAAAAAACGCAGTTTATTAGAAGTTAAGTGATTGGAGATATGTTGTTTCATTTTCTTGTTAAATTCTACTTGTTTTCTTGGTGAGGTCACCATCCACTTTGTTTTGGGGTTGTCCCACCATTCTTATCCATTTGCCCACCTGCAGGAAGGTGGTTATTTATGAATTGGGTGGTCCGTTTTTCCCTTGTGGAGTTGGGGCAGGTTAGAGCAAGCTGCAATTCGGGTTGTTCAGTAATCCCCCTCTGTCATGTTTGTCGGATTCAGTATTAACGAATTTATAGAATTAAGGTGTAAAGACCAAATTCCTGAAATATGTTTTTATCTTGCCTATCATCTTGCGAGGTGGTATATGTGTAACGTAGAGCATGTTAGTACATTTTATGTAATACTGCATTTCATGGATTTTATTTAAGTGGTCATTTTAGTATATAAAATTGCCACCCTTCCGCCGTAAGAGTTCTTTTAAAAACAAGTTGCACTTCCAGTGGCAAATAATTTTTATCGAGAGTGTTTTGTACCATTTCCATCCCTCTTACCGGGTGCACAGTTTGTGTGAGTTGTTAAAATTTTTAGTTTAAAGTAATCTGGTGTGTTGCAGATTTGCACCAGTGTAGTCTTTCAGAGGTTGTTGTGAGCGGTGATGACTACAGCCGTGTTAAAAGGGAGCGGCAAGGTTCTCAGCCTGAAAGCTCATACTATGAAAAATAAAAAAAATAAAAAATGTTATTTCTGCCCCTGAAAAAATTGTAACTTGATATTTACAGGATGCTTTCTGATTATAATTTTAAATCTGTTTTTAAAAAAAGGCTTTTAGGAATAAAATTTCCATTGACTAAAAAATTTTTTTTAAATTTGTGTCTTCAGTTAACATTGGCATCTACTTCCACGCTCACATAGTGTGAATAAATGTGTTAATGTTCTTGATGAATCGGTAGTAAATAAAGTAAATTCTTAAGAAAATGTTTTGAAAGTAAATTCACGGTTCAACCTGCAATGAACCCCCACCCCACCTACTTCTCCAAATGGAAAGCCAAACCCACTACCACCAAGCCTGAGCTCACTATCCCCGTTTGCCCCATTGACCAGCCCATCCTCCCCAACAATTCCCAACGCCCTCCCCCTATGCCTGAAGACATAATCCAGTTCCTGACCATCATCCTGCAGAACATCCACCACTTCCAATGCCCTCACACCCTCCAGCAGATTTCCCTTTCTGCCTGTTCTGTCTTCCATCTGAATACCTACGCCACCTGCTCCCACAACCAGGCCCGCTTTACCTTCAATTGCCTAGATACCCTCGTTTAAGTCCCTCTCTCCTCCCCCCTCCTGGTGCATCAACAGTATCGTCTCCTGTGTCAAAATTCGCTCCCCCCTGTCAACAAATACCTCTTCATGCATACTCTATCCCAGCACCAGGTTGACTCCTTCATCATTAATGAAACCTTCATCCAACCTCACCATGTTCTTTGCACCTCTCCCTATCTCCTTCACCACAATGACAATCCTCACCCGAGGTGGAATCACTGTTGGCCACCTTAAGCATCTCCCTGTCCAGCCAGCCACAACCCCCACTCAACGACCCAACTGAACACCTTCTCCCCCACCATCTTTCTTCCCTCCCTCCCCATCACCTGTGGCACCATCTATATCCGCAGCCGCCCTACCTTACGACCCTGCCACCCTTCGGCAGTGGCACCAGTTCCTTGCCACCCTCCAAGGTGACCTTGCTCCATCCATACAACACACCTGTCCTGAAAGTAAATCCGCACCAGATGTTATACTGCTTCCCGCAACCTCCTTGGTCGTATTGCCACAGATGTTCTCGACCCCATTGGTAGTGACCACTTTCCTGTACTTCTCACTGTCTGCTCTGCCCAGGGTCCCCCTCACAGCCCACTGCTCTGTTGCCCCTCCAAAGTCCATCCACAAGTACTGCCACACTGACTGGGATGCCTATTGGGAAACCATTGCCTCACGGGTTGACAGCAACCCCTTCACCTTTAACCATCCCACTGACATCATCCATGCCTCTTCCTTCCTTCAGAAGACCATCACTGAGGCTGTGGAGGCCCACATTCCTACCAAACTCATCCACCCTCACCGTCCTACACTTCCTCCACAAGCTGTCCTTCTTTGTGAATCCTGCAGGCTCTACTGCTCCTTCCTCCACACTGATAACCAGGATACACTTATCTGCCACCGGCAATTACAGCGACACATCTGGAACCTCCTTACAGCAAAGAAACGCCAGGACTGGCGCCAGACATGCACATACCTCCATCCTCCCTGTCATGTCCTCGCAAGTACTGGTCAGCCTTCCACCACCTTACTGGTAGCCGTCCCACCCCACATTACCGTATTCCCCATGACAATCACTCCTTCCCTGACAACCTCAGTAAGACTAACCATTTTGATTTCCACCTATCTGAGGTCTTCCCCACCGTCCTTGACACAACTGATATCTCTCTCCCACCACTCACCCCTAGTTTCAAGTACTTCAGTTACCTCCCTCAGACATCAACACTCCGATTTCCGCACATGACTTCACACTCATCCTCCACTCCAAATGCAACACTGCCCCTGGTCACAATGGTGTTACCTACCATCACCTCAAGGAGTGCCCCCTGTCCTTCCTGGCTGACCCTGCTACTCTGTACGTCCTCCTCTCCACTGGCTTTTACCCTGACTACTGGAAGACTTCCTGTGTCCTGCTGTACCATAAACCTAACAAACGCTCCTCTGACACCTCTTCTTATCGTCCCATCTGCCTCACCTCCATGTTCAGAAAGTTCTAAGAGTACATCCTCTTTAGTGGTATTCATCGCCACCTTAACCAGCACCAGCTCCTTCCTCTTACCCAGTGTGCCTCCTGGCCCTCCTCTTCAGCTGACAACCAGCTCCTTAACCTTACCAGTTTTCTTTCCTTCACCTTAACTCCCATTGTTCCACTATCTTTGTTTCCCTCAACTTCCAGAATGCCTACGACCGTGTCTGGCAACCCAGGCTCCTCTTCGAACTCCAGACCCATTCTCTCTAAATCAATTTCGTCCGTCTTGTTGCTTCCTTCTTCTCCCATCGCACCTCCTACATCACTATCCAACTCCCACACTTTCTATCCCTAGACTGACGTGGCCCAAGGCTCCATCCCTTACCCTCTCCTCTATCTCCTGTATACTGCTAATATGCCCAAACCTTCTGCAGTTGTTCTCCTCCAATTTTCCTGATGACACTGCCTTCCTGGCCCTTTATCCCACCTTTCATTGGTCCCAACATACCCTCCAAACCCATCTAGACCAGTTCATCACTTGGTGCAACCAGTGGTTTTTCGTATCAATACCTCCAAGACCCTGGAAATCATCATGGGTCACACCACCTGCTCCTTCTGTATCCATGATTTCTATCTAACCACCTATCTATCCACCTCACTCCACCCTCAAATACCTTGGTCTCACCCTTAACTGCTACATCACCTGGACTCCCCATCTCCTTACGATCCAAAACACAGCCACAACAGACTCTGTCTCCTGAAACTCCTGTGTGGCTGGACATGGAGATTGCATCCTTCCACCATCCTTCACACCTACAAATCCTTGATCTGCCCCATCCTTTGTTATGCCAGCGTCACTTAGATTTCCACCTCTCCAAGATCCTATAAAGCCCACCAAATCCTAGAACGCCATGCATTCTGCCTCGCCTTCCGTATCTGTCTTCCGTCCCCCCACATGTATCCTCTACGACCTCGTCCCCATCCCCCACCTTGAACACATCCACACCCTATATATTGTCCGCTGCCTCGATCCCCCTCTCCCCTGGTGCCTCCCTTCCTCTCCACCCCCAGCCGGTTCCCGCGCCTTTACCGTTGTGTCCTGCCCTCTCTTCATCTCTAACTCTTCACCTCCTTTCCCAACGCAACTTCCAGCACCTACCCCACCCTGACGATGAGCTTCGCCCTGACATCTACCCCTCCTACCAATTGTAACCCCACCTTCCTCCCCCTACTCCTCAGGGCTCCCTCTCCCCTTACTTTCCCTTCCCCTTCTCTCCCTCCCGTCCTCCTAGTCCCTCCTCCCTGGCCTCCAGTCCCACGGCAGGTCTCTCCCAGTGGTTTTTATTCCTCGTCAGTGTTATGTCGTTTCCAGTGATTTTTCAAGTGTCTGGCTCTGTGTGATTTTTATACTGTGGCCACTTTTTAACTTGTGTTGGACTCCAGTGATTTTAAGTACGCAACGAACTGCCAGCTTATGTCGACTTTTTAACTGTCCCCCAGCATATGCCCCATATTAGAGTATATTTTAACTCCCATCATCTCCATTTGCTGTATTTTAACGTCCCCCTTTTACCCCCCTTTCTCATGTAAGAGTTCCACTTTCCTGTATTTTTGGTTCAAATGGCTCTGAGCACTATGCTACTTCTGAGGTCACCAGTCGCCTAGAACTTAGAACTAATTAAACCTAACTAACCTAAGGACATCACACATCCATGCCCGAGGCAGGATTTGAACCTGCAACCGTAGCGGTTGCTCGGCTCCAGACTGTAGCGCCTAGAACTGCACCGCAACTCCGGCCAGCTCCTGTATTTTTGTTAAAGCCATTTGTCTGAAGAGCAGTGGACTGTGCTACTGCCAGCCCTCCACTGCCAATATGGAGTAGGGGCATGAAATTACAATCACGGGGAAAAAAACCACATATTTATTATTGAAGATGTATGACAGTTGATAGTGTATGTGATATAAGGATGATGTGTTCTTACTAATTTCATATTGAAACATTCAGTGAACTACTATGATCATACTCAGCTCCATCTATAAACTGCCATCAACATTATCATAACCAAGATAATTTTTTAATGTGATATCTTACAATACAGCTTCACCTGTCTTGCAGTCTGACTGTGTTGGTGAGGCAGTTAATTTATCCACCAGGCAGTGATGCTGCATCACTGCAATAACTTTGGCGGTGTGGCGGTGGGACATGGAGTCCCATACCACCCTCCAATGGTGACAGTACTACATCAGTCAGGCAGGTAGGGTGGGATAGTAGTAGACATAGAATTGGGGGCGAGTCCAACCAAAGGATGCATCCATGGTTGGCATGCCAGGTCTATCATTAACCAAGATCCGTATTTGATTCCTCAAGGATGGTTAGAGGAACCGGATGTCGATGCCGGCGGCACGGAAGTGTGGTCCCAATGCGGCGTAACCCATGGACAGTGTCCTGCAGGGCATCCACTTTCTCATAGATTTGCCGCACATTGTTGCGTATGGTCGTCTTGAGGGTGAGTCATAATTTTCGTGCACAGTGGGGTGTTCAGGCTCCACCTGAGAACCTTGTCATTCAGGCACTGCACACTAATTGTGGCCCATGCAGCAGAGCCATACATGAGGGCAGGCAGGATAACTGCTCAGTAGGTGCAGAGCTTGGTATGCAGGTTAAGTTCCCTACTGCGAAAGAGGTACAAAGCCCTGGTCAGCTTTTGTCCCTTGTTGGCGACATACTCCGCATGACAGTGTAATAGCAACTTGTGGTCCATCTGGATCCATAGATAGGTGCTCATCTGGGACCAGGGCACCTGCACACCTGCAATCGAAATATTGTGGTGGCGCACTGGGAGCTGTTTCGTGAAATAGACTGCTGTAGTTGTGGTGGCATTGAGTGCTATTTTGTTTGTCTTACTGCTGGTGATGGTGGCGACCACCTGTCGCTGGAGGCAGACGATGACAGCGTCAGTAATATGGCCAGTGGTATATAAAGCTGTGTCATCAGCATATTGTGCTAGGTGGCACTCGGAGATGACTGGCATATCATTCACATAGATATTAAAATGGATGGAAGACAACAACAATACTTGTGGAGTGCCCACTGACGATTGGAGAATGCCAGAACGCATTCACCATTGAGACACTAGGAAATTCCTATCACAGAAGAAGTCATCCACGTTCTTGACATAAATATCTGGTATAGGGGTCTGTGTCAGTATCTTGTGTACTAGGTTGTCTTGCCATATCTTGTCGTAGGCATTCTGCAAGTACAGGAAAACGGCAGCTGTTGACTTGTCGGTGTTGAAGCCTTTGTTGACATGTTCAATGATTCGTAGGACCTGAAGTTTGGCACAGAGGTGCAAAGTGAATCCAAACTGTTCAGTTCGGATCATCCCAGCCACGGCCAGAGGTTGAGAAATTCGGTGAACGGCCACAAATCCAAGTACCTTCGCTATAGTATTAAGGAACCTGATGGGCCTGTGGTTGGTGGGGACCATAGGGTCCTTGAACCACTTAGGGATCGCAATCAGCTTGGCTTGTTCTCACTGAGGGGAGGAAAGGCCAGATGTGAGACAACAGTTTAAAATCTTGGTGAACAAGATGACAGTCATGCAGAGAAGGTGTCAAAGATATTCATTTAAAATTCCGTCCAGTCCAGGGGCCGACCGGCCACGTTTCCATTGTAGTATATTCTTAATTTCTGCTATGGACGTCAGGAGAGGGGCAAACTGGGGTGAGCGGTTGTGGAAAGCGGCAACAGCTGTCAGGCCATCGTGTTCCTCCTGTAGTTCATCCAGAGGAAGGTCTTGGACAAGGGGGCGGTTTTGGGCCTCGAAAGAATCCGCCAGCGTATTCACAATTTGGAGACTATCATACAACAAGCCTGCTGTCGTGCGAATAGGATGGGCAGTTGCTGGCACAGAACGCTGCAGGGCGCGAATGACAGGCCAGTAAGACTTATGGTGGAGGAGGAAAGCGGACATCTTGTCCTCCAATTGTTCGGACCTCCAGTTGGCGAGCCAGTGGCAGAATTCGTGCTTGAGGCATACCATTTGGCGTTTGTCGCAAGGATCATGAAACTGCTTCCACCACCGGTGGTAGCAGTTCTTTTGCACCTTCAGCTGCCATAACAGGGGAGGCAAATCGTCCAGGGGGGTTAAAGCCCGAGGTACAGTGGAACTGGAAAGTTTCACTGCTTTCTGTATTTTGGCGTCAAGGTGATCCACAGCACAGATTACATTGGCCAGTGCTGTCAAGTTGAGGTTGTGTCAAGCAGTGTTATTAAGTACCCTGGCAAACTTGCCCCAGTCGCTGAGGGTCACATTGGAATGAACCTCAAATAAAAGGTCAGAGTCAGTGAAGTGCAGGTGTACTGGGTCATGGTCAGAGGCCAGTTCGTAGAGAACATCCAGTGAAAACTGAGCGGCGATGTTTTTGAAGATGGCCACATCCAGAACATCTGGCTGGGAGTTATAACAGCCAGGGATATGGGTGGAGGGCCATAGACCAATAGTGCTAAAATATCCTCCAGGTCAAGGAGGAGTCAGCCTTTTGGGGTTAGAGACCCGAGAATGCCAAGTCGGGTGCTTGGCATTGAGATCTGCCCCAACGATGAGCCTGTCGAAGGATGTCAGTGGGCAGAGTCCGCTTCCAACAGTGGCATGTTTTGGATCAAATATGCTGCTGCAAAGGTAATGGCACCAAGCATGTGGAGACAGTAACCGCTGTGGCCTCTGAATGTTCCATTGGTTGGAGAGTCTATTGGGTATGGACAAGAGCTCTGGTGAGGAACTCTGCCTTGCATCCACCAAGGCGGATGAGGTGGTCAGAACAGTAACACACCATGTTGAGATGGTGGAATTCGTTCACCAGTTTAAGATGTGCTTCTGTGACGAGTAAAACATCCACATGACGGTCATGGAGGAAGGTGTTCAACTCCATCTTCATCCATTTTATGCCATTGGCATTAAAAATGCAGGTGACAAGGTCCCGAAGGGGCCTGGTGGTGGTGTGGTGGTCGATTCGCCATTACAACAATATTTGACTAAGCCCTTCCACTAGGGCAAGGACCTCGGGGAGTCCATCCTCTGACCGACGGATTTTGTGTGCAGTGTCATGAATAACAGCCCACATGCAGGGTTTCATGAAGAAGGGGATGATATGGAGGATTTTGCACATGTCCTCCCGAAAGGACGTATTAGTCTGCACCACTAGTGGAAGGGTCCCAGGTGGGCTGCTTGCCCTTGTGGCAGGCAGGGACGGGTGTAGTAGTAGGCAGATAGCACAGGTGGACTGGAGGGAGCTGCAGCTGACTCCTATAGCCAATGAGCAATGGAAGCCATCATGCAAGATGCACAATGAGGAGGAGACTGAGCTGCAGCAGCATAGGATGTCGCAGGAGTCTGGGCAGAAGGGAGCACAGGTGCCACAGAACCATCCAGTGCCTGAGTGGCTGCCACCAGAGCAGCTTCTGAGGGCAGCACACCAGGCTGGCCCCACAAAACAGGAAAGTTGGTCATGTCCCGTCATGGTGCGGAGGTCGATTTGTTCTTGGTTTCTTTTTGGCAGGGCGGGAAGACTTCAGTGCCTTCTGGTAAACAGGGCACACCCTCCATGTGGTGGGGATCATGCATTGTGCCCAAACACCTAGTGCATGTAGGTTTCCCGAGGTGGGGAGCGTGCAGTTCTCCACTAAATGTGGGCCGGCAATCTAAACGCACCACAATGGCAGGCAGCAGTAATTCCCAGTATGTTGTAACCATTGGCATTTGTGACAGATGACTGGCCCGTTGCAGCCCTCATACAATTCAATCTGGACATTTGTGTACAGAGGGTACTGGATTTGGTAAATCTGCTCTGTGTCTCAGGATCCCTTTTGCTATACTGGTGGACGCACGCTCACGCACTTGTGTGTATGTGTGCCTACTGCTGACAAAGGCTTAATGGCCGAAAGCTATGAGTGTGTGAATCTTTTCATTGTGCCTATCGCAACTCAGCATCTCCACTATATGGTGGTGGCAACTTTCCTTCTCTGGTATTGTTACATACCATCCTGGATTTTCCATTGTTTAATATTGGAATGATACTCTCTCCAGTATGTATTGCATTCTAGCTTGCAGTATGTAAATGTTGATCTGTAGCTCTTTATCACAACTGGAATGATAACTGCTTGCACATTCTGGAACACAGCAATTATTTGACATATAAGAATGTTTCAATAACCATGGAGACTTCCTATGGCTAACACATTCCTCTTTAATTATACATTACATCTGTGCAGTTTATTATCTAATTTCACTCTCTTGTGGTAGACATCATTTCAGCAGCTACAAATCAGTCAGGAAGCTCACATAGACATATCAATATGAAATTTTCACTCTGCAGTGAAGTGTGTGCTGATATGAAACTTCCTGGCAGTTTAAAACTGTGTGCCGGACCGAGACTCAAACTCGGGACCTTTGCCTTTAGTGGGAAAGTGCTCTATCATCTGAACTACACAAGCTCGGCTGAAGACCCATCCTTAAAGCTTTTAATTTTGCCAGTACCTTGTCTCCTACCTTCCCAACTTCACAGAAACTCTCCCGCGAACCTTGCAGAACTAGCACTCCTGGAAGAAAGGATATTGTGGAGACATGGCTTTGCCACAGCCTGTGGGATGTTTCCAGGAGAGCTTCTGTGAAGTTTGGAAGGTAGGAGACGAGGTAATGGCAGAATTAAAGCTGTGAGGATGGGTCATGAGTCGTGCTTGCGTAGCTCAGATGGTAGAGTACTTGCCCTCAAAGGGCTACGGTCCCCGAGTTTGAGTGTCGATTCAGCACACTGTTTTAATCTGTCAGGGAGTTTCAGACAGGTCAGTGGTCGTTGGACGCCTTGAGAAACAATCTATCCGATGTTCAAGGTCTCGCAACAAACAGTGTCAAAACATTCACAATTTGTATTCCCTTGAACAGGTCTGCATTAGTAATTGGCTATCTTCATAGGGTTGCCGCTTCTCATGACTGTGGCTTGTGTGAAGTCAGTAGGTCCCTTAGGCATATAGCTATTTGTAATCTCTTGCCTTGTCATGATTAACAGGGTACTTGAATGACCTCTCTGGTTTGTATGTGTGCTGTGGGAGTTGACCATGTGTTTCATCTGTTTGCATTATTTGTACTTGCAGCAATATGTGCCATTTTTTAGGAACATGAACTCCTTTTTCCACTGTATAATTGAATTTCAGTGAAAAAATTTTCACTGTATAGTTGAATCCCCCCCATGAACCATGGACCTTGCCGCTGGTGCGGAGGCTTGCGTGCCTCAGCGATACAGATAGCCGTACCGCAGGTGCAACCACAACGGAGGAGTATCAGTTGAGAGGCCAGACAAATGTGTGGTTACTGAAGAGGGGCAGAAGCCTTTTCAGTAGCTGCAGGGGCAACAGTCTGGATGAGTGGCTGATCTGGCCTTTTAACACTAACCAAAACAGCCTTTCTGTGCTGGTACTGAGAATGGCTGAAAGCAAGGGGAAACTACAGCCGTAATTTTTTCCAAGGGCATGTAGGTTTACTGCATGGTTAAATGATGATGGTGTCCTCTTGGGTAAAATATTCCGGAGGTAAAATAGTCCCCCATTCGGATCTCCGGGCAGGGACTACTCAGGAGGACGTTGTTATCAGGAGAAAGAAAACTGGCTTTCTACGGATCAGAGCATGGAATGTCAGATCCCTTAATTGGGCAGGTAGGTTCGAAAATTTAAAAAGGGAAATGGATAGGTTAAAGTTAGATATAGTGGGAATTAATTAAGTTCGATGGCAGGAGTAACAAGACTTCTGGTCAGGTGAATACAGGGTTATAAATACAAAACCAAATAGGGGTAATGCAGGAGTAGGTTCAATAATGAGTAGCAAAATAGGAATGCGGGTAAGCTACTACAAACAGCATAGTGAACACATTATTCTGGCCAAGATAGATATGAAGCCTGCGCCTACCGCAGTAGTACAAGTTTATATGCCAACTAGCTCTGCAGATGACGAAGAGACTGATGAAATGTATTATGAGATAAAAGAAATTATTCAGATAGTGAAGGGAGACGAAAATTTAATAGTCATGGGGGACTGGAATTCGATAGTAGGAAAAGGGAGAGAAGGAAACGTAGTAGGTGAATATCGATTGGGGGGTAGAAATGAAAGAGGAAGCCACCTGGTAGAATTTTGCACAGAGCATAACTTAATCATAGTTAACACTTAGTTCAAGAATCATAAAAGAAGGGTGTATACATGGAAGAAGTCTGGAGATACAGGAAGGTCTCAGATAGATTATATAATGGTAAGACAGAGATTCAGGAACCAGGTTTTAAGTTGTAAGACTTTTCCAGGGGCAGATGTGGACTCTGATCACAATCGATTGGTTATGAACTGTAGATTAAAACTGAAGAAGCTGCAAAAAGGTGGGAATTTGAGGAGATGGGACATGGATAAACTGAAAGAACCAGGGGTTGTAGAGAGTTTCAAGGAGAGCATTAGGGAACGACTGACAAGAATGGGGGAAAGAAATACAGTAGAAGAAAAATGGGTAGCTTTGAGCGATGAAATAGTGAAGGTAGCAAGGGATCATGTAGGTAAAAAGACGAGGCTAATAGAAATCCTTGGGTAACAGAAGAGATATGGAATATAATTGATGAAAGGAGAAAATATAAAAATGCAGTAAATGAAGCAGGCAAAAAGGAACACAAACATCTAAAAAATGAGATCGACAGGAAGTACAAAATGGCTAAGAAGGGATTGCTAGAGGACAAATGTGAGAATGTAGAGGCTTATCTCACTAGGTGTAAGATAGATACTACCTACAGGAAAATTAAAGAGACCTTTGGAGAAAAGAGAACCACTAGCATGAATATCAAGAGCTCAGATGGAAATCCAGTTCTAAGCAAAAGAGGGAGAGCAGAAAGGTGGAAGGAGTATGTAGAGGGTCTATACAAGGGTGATGTTCTTAAGGACCATATTACAGAAATGGAAGAGAATGTAGATCAAGATGAAATGGGAGATATTATACTGCGTGAGAGTTTGGCAGAGCACTGAAAGACCTAAGTCAAAACAAGGTCCCAGGAGTTGACAACATTCCATTAGAACTACTGACAGCCTTGGGAGAGCCAGTCCTGACAAAACTCTACCATCTGGTGAGCAAGATGTATGAGACAGGCGAAATACCCTCAGACTTCAAGAAGAATATAATAATTCCAATCCCAAAGAAAGCAGGTGTTGACAGATGTGAAAATTACCGAACTATCAGTCTAATAAACCATTGCTGCAAAATACTAACGCGAATTCCTTACAGACAAATGGAAAAACTAGTAGAAGCGGACCTCGGGGAAGATCAGTTTGGATTCCGTAGAAATGTTGGAACACGTGAGGCAATACTGACCCTATGACTTATCTTAGAAAATAGATTAAGGAAAGGCAAACCTACGTTTCTAGCATGAATCTGTATATTGAGTAAGCAGTAAAGGAAACAAGAGAAAAATTTGGAGTAGGAATTAAAATCCACAGCGAAGAAATAAAAACTTTGAGGTTCGCCGATGACATTGTAATTCTGTCAGAGACAGCAAAGGACCTGGAAGTGCAGTTAAACAGAATGGACATGGTCTTGAAAGGAGGGTATAAGATGAACATCAACAAAAGCAAAATGAGAATAATGGAATGTAGTTGAATTAAATCAGCTGATGCTGCGGGAATTTGATTAGGAAATGAGACGCTTAAAGTAGTAAATGAGTATTGCTATTTGGGGAGCAAAATAGCTGATGATGGTCAATGTAGAGAGGATATAAAATGTAGACTGGCAATGGCAAGGAAAGCATTTCTGAAGAGAAATTTGTTAACATCGAGTATAGATTTAAGTGTCAGGAAGTCTTTCCTGAAAGTATTTGTATGGAGTGTAGCCATGTATGGAAGTGAAACATGGACGATAAACAGTTTAGACAAGAAGAGAATAGAAGCTTTCGAAAGGTGGTGCTACAGAGGAATACTGAAGATTAGATGGGTAGATCACATAACTAATGAGGAGGTATTGAATAGAATTGGAGAGAAGAGAAATTTGTGGCACAACTTGACTAGAAGAAGGGATCGGTTGGTAGGGCATATTCTGAGGCATCAAAGGATCACCAATTTAGTATTGGAGGGCAGTGTGGAGGGTAAAAATTGCAGAGGAAGACCAAGAGATGAATACACTAAGCAGGTTCAGAAGGATGTAGGTTGCAGTAGGTACTGCTTGCACAGGATAGAGTAGCGTGGAGAGCTGCATCAAACCAGTCTCAGGACTGAAGACCACAACAACAACAGTTGAATTTCTTGTATGTGACCCTTATTAATCTGGTTCATCTGGACAGTTTTATCTTTTTTAGTACATAACTGTACAGTATTCAATACTGCGTAAGCAATAATATCTACAATACATGATATAAATCATTAAATTTAAATTCAGCCAGCTGCCATACTTGGATGCTGGCAGTATCTGCTGTCACTATTTCTTATGAGTATGAAGTGGTATAAGAGAGAAAGTAGGTAGTAATGCTTGTGGACAATACAATGTACTGCATACAATGTAGCTGAATTTGTTTTTGGAATCTGATATCAGTTTGGAAGAATAATCCATGCCCAACCATTTCTGAGTCCATGGACGAAATTTGAATACTGAATAAAGAATCAGTAGCAATATCAACCCATTGGAGTTCATTGAAGTATTTGTAAACATTCCAGGATGCTCAGACATAGGTGTGAACTACATAAATGACTGAGAAATGACAGTACTGGCTATTGTAAGAAAAATCTTATTTCAAGCAGCCACCCTGTCTGAATGTGATGTCTCAATATTAAAGACATGATTATGTTTCAGAAATTAACTTGATCTTTGTATATATTACATCTTTGGGATTGACCGTTGATCATTCTTAGTTAAAATATAGAAGTCTCATTCCCTTCCTTTCTCCCTCATCTTCTGTGCGCTATTATGATACAAGCATATATCATTCCTTCAATTTGTAATGTGTGTTAAATAATAATAATAATTATTATAGTCTCTGTCATATATTTTTCTTTTGTAGTACAGTTCCAAACCTGAAATCCCATACTAATGAAGTTAGTTTTATGCAATTTTGGCCTGTAAATTAGTTGGAAGTAGTTAGTTCCATGATGCAATAATCACACACCATAAACACGCTATCATTTATCCCATTTAAACATTTATAAGTCAAACTTGCGATCTATGTTTTTAACAAAGTCTGATTTGTTTATTACCACCATGCCAAACTAAGTCTTTGCATTAATTATAAACAATAAGACAGTTTCATGTTACAAGGCTTGCTGCTTTCTGATGAGAACTTCATGGCCTTATGCTACTGCGAATGCAATAAGAAAAGATTATCATCCCTAGCTTCTACTTGGCAACTGTTATCAGTACATGTTTTCTTTTCTTATCTCCACTGTGAAGTATCCTTTCTCCAGTGATATGTTTCTCCCATCAACAAGTGAACAAATAATGAAACACACACAGTAAGAAAGTAATGGTACATTGCACTATGTTATGGTTTTTGATAGAGCCATTGTACCACATACATACAATGTAGCTGGACAAAGAATGGTTTATTTGGAACACCAGGTGGAAAAAGTTAAGCCAAAGTAATAGTGCTGAAAACACTGTGCAATCGTGCTGCACACAAGTGACATAATAGTCTGCCTGACAAGAAACTTCCTTATTATTTCTGGATACAAATCCCACTATGAGGTTTTTTCTTTTTTTTTTTCAATATCTCCTCAAAATTTATGTTAAGAGTTATGTTTAATTCATATGTTTACATGAAAATAAATATAACATGTTTGTTTATGGCATTTTGCCAATGTCATTCTAATTTCTTCACAGTGATTAAGTTGATTGATTTATTCATCAAAGAATCATCTCACAATGACATGGGACTTGTCATCAGAATACAGTGAAAATAAATAGCTCAAAACACACACACACACACACACACACACACACACACACACACACACACACACACACACACACACACACACACACACACACACACACACACGTAATATGTAAGTACACTTTCATGTGGTTGGTGGTTGGTCATGGCCTTATGGCCAGACAGAGCCTGAAAATGAGGTGAGCATTTTAACAACAGCATTCCCTCTTGCATTGGTCCATATAGTATAATGTTCTTTGATTTACACACAATTTACTCCAAATAATATGAAATAAAACGTAGTTCTGCACTTCATCACTGCACACGCTAATGATATCCACCATCAGCACCTGATACAGGTCAGATCAGTTTAACGCGTATACTGTAGTGATGGTTACAACAATGTTTTTAGTTCTTTAAGGGCGAGTGATTGCAGAAATTCCAATTAACAATGTAGTTATATCAGTACCAGTAATCTCTACCTTATGGATGATATAAAATGTAAAGGTTTATGAAACACAGTGCACAGGAACATCTGAAATTATCATATTCTGTTCTAATTAGCATGTAATCATGTAGTGCAACACTAGTCATTTTCATATGTTAGCCAAAACATCTGAAACAGCTGTTGGAATAACATGTGAACTGTTCGAACAGTCCACGAGTGTACTGCTGGTGCTCAGAGTCCAACAGGCATGATATTTTGGCAATCAGACACATGTTGCCAGCATCAGCTGCATTGACAGACCAAAATATCTGATAACGGTGATATGCATAGTTGCCAAATTATTGCACCTGTTGGACTATGCAGACCGCCATACACCTGACTGTTCGATCAACAAACAGAATGAAGAATAATAAGTGAACTGCAATTATCCATCTGTATAAGAAATCTAAATAAAAAAGTCATTACTTTTCAAAGTCATTAAGACAGTTCGCAGAATTATGCAACCTGAAATACAAAAACAAATCATCAAAAGATACTTTATGCATAAAAAGACAGTATTACTGTTAATACCAATAAAAAGCTCTACTCAGATGTATATCAAAAACATGGTAGGAGAGCTGTCCTCAATTTTGTCTTGATATAATTAAAGTAAGTATTCTAAAGGAACAAGGGCTAGAAAATAAAACACTTAACACTGATTAAGGAAACATTAAATGTCACTAGCTCTAAAGTTAAATCCATGGGAGAAATTCCTGAACCATTTTATATAAAGACTGGTGTTGGACAGGGAGATGGACTCTCCCCATTACTGTTTAAGTGTGTTTTGGTAAAGGTGGTTACAGAATGGTGAAAGCAAAAGTCAAGTCGAAATTCTTAAAGAAGATATGGAAAAAGTAGGACTACAAATATCATTTGAAAAAATGGGATATTGATGTACAACGAACAAGCACCAAAGTTTTTGAACACAAAATATGGAAAAATGTTAAAAAGGATTTTTCAGTTTAAATATTTGGGGGAAGTCATACAAGAAAATGGTATGGAAAAAGCTGCAAACAAAGATTACTTTCAAAGAATGGCAACTGCATTCAGATTAACACAAAATATTTGTAACAACAAATCAATTTCTAGATTCAGTTAATTTAGGCATTGCAGCACTGTACTCAAACCTGAATGTCTTAATGGAGCAGAAACTTTAAATTTAAATACAAAGAGGGATATTGAAGAAACTCAAAAGGAAGAAAGAAAGAAAGATAGATAAGATTATTAGGAAAATATTAGGCCTACAGTTACTGATGGAGAAACTTATAGGCCGAGAAGTAATAAGGAAATAGAAGACTACACAAGAACACAAAGACTTAAATTTTATGGGCACATAAGAAGAATAGCACACACTAGGTTGACAAAACAAATAGCAGAATTCTATGAAAACAGAAGTAAGGCCAAAACTGAGCCAATTAAATGGATCACTGCAATTAAGGAGGATCTTAAAGTAGCCGGTATAATTCAGGCAGACGTTAAAGATAGAAAAAAATTCAGACAAAAGATATTTGATTGGAAAGCTGGTCAGAGAGAAATTAGAAAACAGACAGGAACACCATGGTCTGATGAAAGAAAGGACATCATTCTGAAAGGATCAAACAAATTTGGACACAAAGGAAGGCCAACCATAAAAAGTGCCAGAGATGGATTGTACCTCACAGACTTATTGGGCCCATACATGAATAATAATAATAATAATTAATAATAAAGTAACTATAAAATTCATTGCTTGTTCTGCATGTTTGGCATAAACTTGGGGTGATAACTGTTTGTTGGCTGAATTATATGTCTGAAACTGGTAACAGTACTTGAAACAATTTTGTACATATGTCAAAATAACTTGATGTGATAATTTTTAACTTTAATATCTAAAATCTGTACTGTTAACAATGGAGTAACTGTCAGAGTGCGAGTTAGTTCACTAGACAGCACTATTAATCAGAGGATCTGTAACAGACTACCTGTGCCACTTTGAGCAATGAAAATGTAATGTAAAGCATAAAGAGACATCTGTAACTTAATCCACATAGCACACTAAATGTACTTTAGAGCTGAATCCAGTTCTTGTGAAGAATTCCAGGATAATGAGCAAGAAAACAAGATAAGTAACCTAGTTGCATCTGCCGTACAGGCATTGAACCATGAACATGCTGCTATGGCCCTAGCACTAACTCCAGGCCATAAACAAACAAGTATGCCCCTTGCATGTCTTCATATCCTAATCTCAGTATGCCTGGAAAAACTGAGTCGGCACCCCCGATGATGAAAGAGAAGTTGAGTTCAGGAGAATGACAACATATTACTACCAAGCACTGTAGATCTTGGCACATGATTTTCTTGTAAAAGCTTTATATTGTGATCATACTTTTAGATTAAAGAAGACCATTCACCAAAAAGCAGAAGCACTTAATTGGGTTGGGTTGGGTTGTTTGGGGGAAGAGACCAAACAGTTATGTCATCGGTCTCATCAGATTATGGGAAGGAAATTGGCCATGCCCTTTCAGAGGAACCATCCCGGAATTTGCCTGGAGTGATTTAGTGAAATCACAGAAAACCTAACTCAGGATGGCTGGATGCGGGATTGAAGCATCGTCCTCCTACATGCAAGTCCAGAGTGCTAACCACTGCGCGACCTCACCCAGTACAGCCACACACAAAAAGAAAGGAAACTTAACACACACACACATGCACAAGAGAGAGAGAGAGAGAGAGAGAGAGAGAGAGAGAGAGAGAGAGAGAGAGAGAGAGGTGTCACAGGGTGTCCTTTCATAATTATCCACATTTCTGAATCCTCGAAGGGATGGTTACGTGTGTAGTATGCATTACGTATGAAGAATGCTTTTGCTGTTGTTTTAAACAGATATATTTTAGTTACATTTTTTAAATTTATTTCCTTATGAGCAATACAGTTTTGTGTTTGTTTCTCCATGGTGAATGTAAGTCCAAACTCCATGATTATGAATAGAAGTGTTGGTGAGATGCTTAGAAATGTTTTCCCTGATTTACACAACACATTGGTAGATTTACTCCTTGGTGAAGTAAGGACACCAACTTTGTTACATAGTTTCATACAATGAGGTTGGATTATCTGGTTTTTTGATAATCCTGATGGCCGATGGTCTCACCTAGTCTAAATAACTGACGTCCCACTCTAACTGTACTTTATTGGTTCATAAATCTGTACAGAATGTAGAGTTAGGCAAAGAAAAAGTTGTCATTAATAGATTATGAGAGATGGTACAATGATTGCTGCCTAACATGAAGTGAGGCCACTACCTGTACCATCCCACATTACATGGTTGCATAGAAAATGGAACTACAATACTATGAAACTGGTATGCAGAGCAAATGCATTTGGTATATGAACAATATAAATGGGAAGGACTGAACAGAAACTGCCAAGAAAGTAATGGGTCAGTCCAGTGAAACTGGAAGGAAGAGGAGTAGAAAGAACCAAGTCTGCATTTAATTCTTTACACTATAAGCCACCTTGCAGCAGAGGGTACTTCTGGGACCACTGTCAATTGTCCCTTCACCTGTTCCATTTGCAAATAGTGCAAAGGAAGGATGGCTGTCAAACTTCTGTAGAAGCTCTCATTTCTCAAAGTGTCTAATTGTGGTCATTTCACAACATGCATGTGGGAGTAAGTAATACAATGCTTGGCTGTTCTTGAAATATACACTCTCACAATTTCAACAGTAAACACCTCCATGATCCACAACAGCTTTATTCTAGCCCCCCTCCCCCCCCCCCCCCGCCCCCCCCTCACTTTCACTCTCTCTCATTTTGAGGTAGAAACCACCAATGTTATTGCAAGATGGAGACATCTAGTGGTATACTGAGGTACTTACACAAATATAGTGCATTATCATTCGGTGTTTATTAACCAAAGTGGCAATTCTTCTGGAACCCATGGAATTCTCAGGGAAAAATTTGAGACATATCATGGAATTTTGTAAAATGTTGGGGAATTCTTTTTTTTCTTTTTTTAATGCAGTACTGAATTTTAATTTTATTGAGTTTTATGAAACACAAATTTTAAAATACTCAGTTGTTTCAAAATGTGTTAATTATATGAAAACAATTCCACATAAATTATCAATGTTTAAAAACTGCAGTTGAACAACAGCTAATATATTTTAGCTGAGAAGAAAGGAACATCATTGTTGTGTCCTCCCCCCTCCCTCCTGCTGACCACTGATATATCACAAACTTCTTATGGCACCATCTTCCCCCCCATACCTTGAATTCTCAGGGATTTTTTTCCTCCAAGTATGAGTAGGCACTGTGTCAACAAATCTTGCTGTTCATATGTTTGGCAACTAATTTCAACCAACTTTTTCATTCTCAAGGTTGACCTACTAAGGCTACACTGAAAGTTCCTGATCTTCATAAGACACATCAGAGTCGTAGTACGTGCTTTACAAAGTAATCGCAGATGATTGTCACACTCAACATGCCCCTACTTAGCATGTGAGAATCAAACTTACAGGTGATGTTTGTTGTGAAGATCAGGCACTTTCAGTGCAGTCTCAGTAGGTCAGGCTTGAGAATGAACCATGTGGTTTAAAACTAGTCCTCAAACTATGTACTGCAACTGTGACAGATCTGTTAATAAACACTTAATGAAATACTGGAAAAAAACATTGCTGGTCATGTATCAACAAAATGTTAAAACTGACAAATTGTGCATTATACAGAATTCAAAGCACCAGTCAGCACACACATTGTGCTTTGCTTTGGGACTGTAGGAGATTGCATCTCTTAAGTTATTATAATGTAACATTATCTCTCTCTCTCTCTCTCTCTCTCTCTCTCTCTCTCTCACACACACACACACACACACACACACACACACACACATATGTGAGAGTTGTGTGTGTGTGTGTGTGTGTGTGTGTGTGTGTGTGTGTGTGTGTGTGTGTGTGTGTGGTCTATTTTCAATGAAGCCCTTGCTGGCTGAAAGCTTATTTGTGACTGTTTTTGTTGTGCCTATCTGTGACTCAGCATCTCCGCCATGTGGTGAGTAACAACTTTCCTTCCATATTGTTGTAATGTAAATTTAATTTTGTGCTACTGCTTTCATGAGTGGTTTCAAAATGAATTTATTACATTTTATGCCCAATTTTATTGTTATTTTGGACTGTAGTTTGTTTTAGGCATTATGAGATCATGGGAGTTTTGGAATGTCAGATCGTGTCTAGGAAAAATGTGATATTGCTTTCAATATATCACTTAAAATAATGGGTGATTGAAACCGTATGTCCCTCTGGTTCCAAAGTGAAACCACCTGCTTAAAACAATTGACTGTTTACTTTTTACCCATTTCTTCTTATACTCATTGCTTACTATGATAATAGAGATTAATTATAGGAAAATGTTTAAAAATTATACTCCAAAGTCAAACCACCTTCTGAAAACAATTCATTGTTTGCATTTGCCAATTTCTTGTCATATTTGTTGCTCATGACAATGATAAAGGTTAATTTTGTGAAAAAAAATTGAAACAGTTTTTTCATATTGTTGGGAATGATGAGAAAATAGTCCAGAATTGCTCGTACAAATGTTTTGTAAGCCACTCCTTTCATGGGTCAATCAAATATCCTTACTATTTTTGAATGAATTTCAGCCTGGCATCAGACTTTCCTACATTTAATTTTATATGATCAATCCAGTTTAGGTCATTGTGAATGTTTGGACTGCAGTATGTCAAGTTTGTTGATTTATCTGGTGGTTTGTCAACAGTGGTGTAATTGGACACTAGTGAATCTCTCTAGCTATTTACACATAGCATGTTGTTATTTGCATTATGGGCCAACTGCAAGTCTGTACACCAATAACGGATTCATCACAAGACTTCTTGCAATTTACTACAGCTTTCTGGCATTTCAACCTTCTTAGAGAGAACAGTATCATCTGAAAACAGTCTCACAGAGCAACTGGCATTATACAATAGATCTTGATTGTATATTGTAAATAGTAAACATCCTTGGAGTTTGAGCAGCTGCTTACGGCAGGTGCTCTATCACATATTGGTGTGGATCCAATTGATTCTGTTAGCAGATGGGATTATACTAGGCACAGCCTTCACCTCAGATAGAAACTCAATGATAAACTGGCTGGGCTAGTAGGAGGGGACTTAAGAGGGGGTGGGGGGGGGGGGCACTCTCATGAGTGGCAAAACACCAGTGCTTACAGGTGTCACATCAGCACTTTTTTTTAGGACAGCAAAGTCAGAAAGAAATAGTTGTAAGAGAGGTTAGGATGGAAATAGACCTTTAGTTAAAGAAAGATACTGCATCAGCACAAACAGTTGTTGGTAAAAAAATTTTCAGCTATCAGCAGAAATTTTTATTTCCACCCACTTACAAAGGGCTGACAGATGAAAACCGAACGCCCACCACAATGGGACCATGCAATGGTTCCATTCAAAAGTAATCACCTCACAAATTAAGACATCTATCACATTGGCAGAAAAGATCATCAATTCACGTTTCATAGAACACAGTCGGCTGCTGACAGATCCACAACCTCACCCTCTTGCACTTCCACATCTGACTGAAACTGATTTGATGTAGAAGGGGTGGCAGGTTTCATAAAGTGTAGGTATTGTTGGTTATTTGTTGGTTTTATATGGACTGAGGTTTGTGTGTGAGCTTCAGTGAGGCAGAAGTCAGCATGAAAGGAATTTGCTTTGGGTTTGGAAAAAGACCAGGTGAATTTGATTTGGGGAAATTAGTTAAGTTTTTGCAGGAAGAGGAGGAGAAAGACCACAAAGATGTTGTCTCGGTGAATCTGTATCAAACTTGGGGGGGGGGGGGGGGGGGGAGCTTATAGGTCTTGGGGAATGCCTCTTTCATGCACCCATGAAAAGGTTGTCATAGGAATGGGGGTGCCCTGGTCCCCATGGTTTTGCCTCTGATTTGTTTGCACGTCTGGTCCTCAAACGTGAAGTAGTTACGGGTAGGGCCAGAGTTGGCTTGTGTGACAATAAAGGAAGTTTTAGGAAGACTTTCAGGCAACTGTTGGAAGAGGTGTTGTTCTAGGACAGAGAGACCATGTGTATGTGGGTATTTGTGTAAAGCAAAGTAAAGCAAGGATAGCACCCTGTGGGAGAGCATTGGAAATAAATTGGACACATTCCAGGAGGTGACTGGTGTAGGAGTGGGACACAACTACTGAGGTATTTGAGCAATTGGCTAGACAGATTCTTAAGATGGTGAGAGGTTTTGTTCAAGTTTATGGCTGGCTTCAAGGAGAATCACACCACGTGTGCTAGCACATTAAGGGGCTGAAAGGTAGGATTTTCAAGAGAGAAAGCAGCTGTTGGCAGTGGCAGTGTGCAGAGGCAGTTTATTTGTCAAGGGCAAGGTGGGTATGGAGTACAGATTTTTCAGTCTGGAATTTAAGGAGGGAGTGATAGAATAAAGGGTCACATCCAAAGATGGATCTTGGCCTTTGGGAACAGAAACAAATTTTAAGCACAACTGAAGGAAAAGCATGTGGTACTGTCGTTTGACTATGGTGAGAGCATATTTATGGAAAGAGTGTAAGAATTGAGATACAGGGCTAGGGAACATGGTGAGATGGCAGAAAAAACTGATACAGTCTACATCCCCCAAAATATTGTTCAACCTTTTAGGAAGAGCTAGAAGCTTTCTGAATAATCCAATAGTCCAAAATACTTTGAGCTGCTTTCATGCTATGCCTCTAACCCATGTTAACTGAGTGGCAGACTTCTTTTAGTCAATAACTATTTACCATTGTAACTTACATGAAAGCCGTGGCTGGTATGCAAGGTTCTACCTAACATGATTAGGCCTACATCTTTCAAGTTCACCTGTGCACTTCATTCAGCTCACTGTTCACTTTTTCCTATTAATTTATTTATGTATGACCAAGTGGACAGACAAACAGTAAAAGTGGATTTCTCGTCACACCGCGATCAACGCAACTTGAACTATACATTTCGCCTTCTGAAAATGCTGTTTCTACTGTATGCACTGGCCAAAAATTCTGTCACAGGACATTCCAATAGCGTTTCACTATGTCAGACCTTTTTTCTTCAAAATCGTGAGAAACTGCGAGATTTTCGAAACCTTTTGAGAAATAATTCTGCATATAGCTGTAAAACTTTAGAAGCTGGATAGTTGACTCTTGTCAATTAGAAAGCTCTTGAACTATGCATTAATTAGTGTGAGATTAAATTTTCTTTGCAAAAACTGAAGAAAAAATCTTTTTGAAAATCTCAAAAACACCATTTTTATTTTTCTTAGAAAAATGTTTGTATTGCTGCCATATTTCTGTTTGCCTTTGATAAAATTTGAAGGTGGGGAGAGGATGAGTGGAAGGGCGAATTGAGTTTTAAATATAGAAGTCTACTGCATCACATTGATTTTTCTTAAATTACAAGGGATCATCAATAATGAGGAGTGGAATTTTTGGTGTAGCTTCTATTCTACTGTTAGATGATAGTTATGCTGTTATGTTATTGGAAAGATTTTTTTGGAAATTTGTGGTAAGGTCTAATGGGACCAAACTGCTGAGGTTATTGGTCCCTAAAGTTATAAAGGGGCAATCAGTTTTCTTATGATACAAGATGACTCACAAGTTATCATAACCTATAATTTTGCTGAAAATTACTAATTTGTGCTTTGGTGTATGAAATTCAGGCTTACCGCTGGACCGTTGGCCAATCCATAATGCATCCTTCAGTTGCATACTGCAATGAGGTTAATACTGAAATCGGATACATGTATTACACATAGACATTTCAGAATGCGTAGAATGCAACACAATGATATTTAATGTTTTCCATTCAACAGCCTATCTTAAAATGGTGTTATTTTCTGATGGCAATGCTGCATAGTATATTAAAAAGGGGTTTCAACACTAGCATTCACAAGACTTACAACAATAATGAAGCAGAAGCACTGTCTTGTCATAACAAATAGTAAAAGTGCTTATAGCATATTTATAGGCCAGTGGCAACAGACTTTCCGCAAATGTGAAGTTGGTTTGAAAGTGAAATTATGACGCATGAACAGCTGTGCAATATTAGCTCAAGAAACCATTGTCGGCATCTGTTTTGAACAAAGGAATACTGGCAGAACCAAGTGATTTAGCAATTCAAAAATCATCCGAGGGACTTCCCTTTCTCATTCCAATGTGTGAATTTTAGGCTGCTATTCAGCCATATGCTGTGAATGATAAATCAGGTGCAGAGACCATAAACCACTTCTAAATGGAGTAGTTCTTCAGAAAATCTGTCATTGAACCTTGATTGATTGCATCTGCATGAACCAAGAGTACCATTTCTCAAAGTTGTTTGCCATCATTCAAAGAAATTAAAAGTTAGTGTTCTGTGCCCAAAAGGATCAACTGCTTCATTGTTTTCCCTTACCTATATCTTGAAATATCTTACACATGCTAACTGGTTGTATTCTAGGGTAAGCTGAGCCCAGGACGGCCACTGGGAGAGACTGTACTTTAATGAAATATCATAATAAACACTTTGTTTGTTCTTGTTTACAATTTGTTGTAAAATCCAAATGAAACGCATCATACAAATAAGACTCCAGGTAACATAGCTCAAGTGACTGCTTTGTGTAATCTTATTTTATTCATTTTTATTCTCATGTGGGAGAAAAGAATTGCTTAAACCTTTTCAAACAAAATGCAGATGATGTTCATTGAAGTCATTTTTATGCCTTTGTTTCTATGGTGGGTAACTTTCATTACTTACATATCTCATCATATTCATACTATATATAGGATTGATAAACATGTAATTCAGTTCTTAGTAAGACCAATACCATAGCTTTGCTTCTGAAGGAAAGTTGTTGGTTGGTTGATTTGGGAGATTGGGACCAAATAGCGAGGTCATCAGTCCCGAAGAAAAGTCATCATTTTGCAGCTTGTTACTTAAACAACTTAGTTTTCCTACATAATATAATGGTCTTAATATTGTATCTCAAATACCCTTGCTTTCTTTATCTTGAAATTTAACTCTTTATATGTAAATGCACTATGAAAAACAACTTTTTGCAGTAAAAAAAGGGCTGTTTTTGACACTTACCAATTTTTTTTTATTTATTTATTTTTGAAAAATTGAGCAAATGTTGAGTACAGTAGCATCACGTTAGATTTCTAATTAAAGCTTAAACCAAGACATTTACATTATTTATGTTGATGGTGATTGACAGCTGTTTGAAATTAATTCACTAAATAGGAATAACTTGATACCAGTTGTATTAGGTACAGATGTTGTACCTACTGGTGTTATATGAAAATATGTGCCAGACTGGGACTCGAACCCGGGTTTCCCACTTATCGCAAGCAGTCCTCTTCCCATTAGGCTATCTGTTCACACCTCCTGGACCGATCCAAACATTGTGTTCCTATACTGTAGTCTTACTTTCATCACTGAATGCCTGCAGGTTAATTCTGTTTGCCTGCATTAGTGGCAATAAGACTGTAGAGAATAGAGACCTATGCATTGTAATCTAGGGCCTGCCTCAATATGAAGTATTATGTTAATAATGATTAACAGCCATTTGAAATCAGATCAGGATAATGTGACTGAATGTGAATTACTTGGTGTCAGCTGTTTTAGGTACGGATGTTTTACCTGTTAGTGCCATTTGAAAAATTGTGCCAGACTGGGACTCGAATCCAGATACTTTGCTTATTGTGAGCGGTTGCCTTAAAATGAAGCTATCTGTGCACACCTCTTGGATCGACACAAATTTCTATATGTTGCACTGTCTTCATCCCTACACCATAGGTGCTGCTTGGTCTGGGAGGCACGTACAGAATCCTAAGGCGAGCGCTTGTGATAAGTGGGAAAACTGGGATCGAGTCCCGGTCCGGCACAAATTATCACATGACCAACTGGTAGGACATCTGTATCTTAACAACTGATGCCAAGTTACTCGCATTCGGTGAATTTATTTTGATCTAAGTCATTCACATTAACATCAGTTTCAGATTTGTAGCAACAGTAGTTTTGAAGTTTCACGGCAATTTCAAAAAAATGCTTCTCTTGATATTTGAAAAACAACCTGTGCATCAACAGAATATTAAATTCATTACTTTTTGTTTACTCTTTGGTTATATACTGTAAATAAAAAATAATAAATATCTGACACTGTGATGTCACAATGTTCTGGCAATTTGATATAAACTAACACACAGGTACCAGAAGCACAGGTGATAATTCTCACATTATCCGTATCGGTATCACATATTATGTTTAATAATGATTATATTGAGATATGTAACAATAGTCCTAAGCCTCGATAGTACTAAGAAGAGGAATTAACATTTTGTTTTAAATAGTCACAAGGGCACAAGACCACAACAAAGTGACAGACAGCACTAGATCTGTTGTTCCAAAAAGCTAGCCAAACAGAATGGGGAAAAACAGTGTTCACTCAATGAAAAAACCCCATTGCAGTGTCCTTGCTAATCAGTGAGATTACAACACACACACACACACACACACACACACACACACACACACACACACACACACTTCTTTTAAATAGTAATCATAAAGTTTTTCATGCCCAAATTGTAAACATTCTTAGTGTGGCGCCCATATTTGCAGTGTCTCCCATCCTATCTTCAACCAGATTGTCTGTTGCCTTTTGACCTGACTTACATCCCTAACCATCTTACAAAGCAAACTCCCACCACAACCAAGATTTCAGGTGAGAAAGAGTGCCATAGTGTTGGCAGTAATAACTCACATTTAGAGGGGTGCATAAACATTTTCGGGAAGCTGTTTCTAGGAGTTTTATGTGACAGGGAGCGGGTGGGTGGAACTAGTGACTAAAAGGGAGTAAATGCTTTTTAGAAAGCATTTACTTTATTGTTTTTCAAACACAACCTTAACCTCCTCCTAAGTGCTCCCCATTAGCGTTAATGCACTTGTCCAAACGTTAATTCCAGTGTTGGCACTACCTTTTAAATTCATCCTCTTTGAGAAGTGCTAGTACCTTCATGACTCTGTGTCTTACATCTTTGATATAGGCAGAAAGCTTCCCTTTCAAGTCTCTTTTTATCCTCAGGAACATGAAGAAGTCAGAGGGTGGTAAATCTGGCGAATAAGGCACATGGGCCAAGGTAGTCATCTTCGCTGAGGGCAAAAACTGGTGAACACTGAGAGCTGTGTGTGTGTTAGTGTTGACATGGTGCACAGACGAATCGCTGGAATCCACAAAGTTGGACGTTTTCACGCCGAACTCCTGTGCAGCCATTTCATAACTTCCAAATAGAATTGGTGTTCACTGCGTGCCTCACTCCCATCTCGACCTCTGTGTCCCTTCCTCTTATAACTCTCATCTGGTTTCTCTATAAGTGGTAAATAGTCTTTAGTTATGTGCATTTTGTTCCTGCAACCTTCAGCCTTTCAGAGTACAGTCTAGTCAATATGATTTGTAAATCTACAGGTGCCACACACATAGTTTTGCCTTTCCTTAAGCTGTATTGTAACATAAGTCATAGGGTCAGTATGGCCTCGCATGTGATAACTTTTCTCCGGGATGTAAACCTATCTTCCTTGAGTTTGGTACTACCACTTTTCCCATTCTTCTATAAATAGTGTCAGTATTTTGCATTCATAATTTTTAAACTGTTGATTCCATAATATTCACACCTTTCAGCACTTGCCCTTTTTACAATAGGAATTATTACATTCTTCTTGATGTTTGAGGGTATTTGTTCTTCTTCTTCTTCTTCTTGTTCCGAATGCGCTTTCTTCTGATAGAGGTCAGTGATCTACATTGCCAGCTCTGGACATGACATTGCAGTGTGGAAGGCATCCTCTGATGTGCAATTGTACCATCTATAAATGTCCTTCAGCCAGGAGTTCCTTCATCTTCTGACAGGCCTATTCCCTTGCATTTTCTCTTCAGTGATGAGGTGGAATAACGGCACCTCTCACCTTTTATAATATGTCCTAGATATTGATTTTCCTATGTTTTATAGTGAGCAACAGCTCGTTTTCCTTTTCATCTGATGAAGGACTTCTTCATTTGAAATTTTCAGCACCAAAGGTAAGCATAAGGGACAGCTACACAGATATGTTTCATAAGCATCAATCCTTTTCTCTAGGTATTGGCCAAGAGTCCAGTTTTCATGTCCCTAGAGAAAAATGGAGGACACAGTAACAAATAATTCACATTCTCAGTCACAGACAGCTTTTCATGCTAATAAATTGTCTCCTGGCTGGTTCTATTTTTGATCTGATCTCTTCAGTGCAGTCACACCACTCATCCATCACAGTGCCCAAGTATGTCAAGGATGATACTTGTTCAATCCTATTTCTTTTTATTGATCAGGTTGCTTGGACACGTACAGAAAACTTTGGTCTTGGATGTGTTCTACACTCCACTGGAATACATTGTCTACCATTTGTTGGAGCACAGGTAGATCATTTGCTATGACAATAGTATGATCTGAATGTGTAATATTGTTAATCATTGTTACCTAATATTTGTAATTATTGTCCCGTTTATAATGAGCAAGTTGCTTTCTTCTACCAGCACTTCCCTGAAAATTGCTTCGGACTAAATATTAAACAATGGAGGTGATAGTATATGGCACTGATGAACGCCTTTAGTTTACTTCATTCATCATAAGAATAAAACTAATGTAATGAACCTGTAGCCAATAAACCTAATTTAACAAACACAAATGCGAAGATTGATCAGCAGGCATTGTACACGCACACTGATGTAAGTAGGTCCTACTTATGTATGAGATATCTTGTTGCTGAGTTATGGTAAATGAATCTTTGAGGTACTCTAATGCATTAACAACCTTCAATATTTTTCTCAATGACAATTTAACTATGTAGTTATTATTTCAAAAATTGTGTACAGTCGCAGTATCTTTACAGTTGAGCGCCAATTGTTGCACTGTTAATACGTATTGTGAAAATGGCTGATGCTGCTTTCTGCTGCGTTGTGAAACATACAAAGGGGACACAGTAAAAAAGTGGCGAGAAAAGGATTGCTCTGAATGTTTTTCACAAATTTACAGAAAAAAATCAACTTTGAAGATTGTACTAAAGAACTTTATTTACTAACTATAAGGTAGTTTCTTAAATATGATTTCTAGCTGAATCAGTAGCATTGTAGAAGTGTATTACTGGTTCAGTAGTAACTATAATTTTTTTTTCGTTTTGTTTGGAATACCAACGTCTCTTAAATACTAATTCATGAAATATATGCTTATTAACTCAAATCTAATCACAATTTTTTCATGAAAAATCCATGTCTTCTTGTTCCTAATTAAATATTGCACATAAGATTCCAATTTTCATGCAATATGAAGCAAAACAACTGATCTGAAGCCAAGTTAATGGTTTTGTCATGAGAAATAACAAGACATTTAAGCCGTGAAATGAACTGGAACTGATACACGAAGTCTTGTCACATGTCAGTGCCAAAAACTGGCGGGATACAGAATTGCACATCAAAAAACTCCAGTTTAGTAGAAGCACATAGCTGGCCTGTGCTTTCTGAGTTAAATGTGCTGGTAAACCTGTTGTCCCATATTATTGCTCAGTTGATGTCTTTGTAATGCACACCACAAAATGTATCATTATAATTGCACTTGACTGTATTGGAGATGAAATCTATAGAGATTCCAGAAAACGTGGAAGAATGTTTACATCAGGTTTAGTCTTATGATGAACAATGTATAATTGTAGTAGACTCTGATATTCCGCGGTCAGTTGTTATATCTGTAGTCCGATTCTAATACAGTGTGCTGATAATGCATAAATTGTTTTATTCAACACTAGCTGACCTCAATATCTCCATCATCTTATCATGTCTCACACAGCCAAAGGCTTTTTTACAGTTGATTTCATTTTTCTGAACCTCTCACTAGTACATTCAAGGAGAAGAGTTGTGCATGGGTTACAACTCTATTTTGGAATCTGAACTGGGTCGTGTCTATTTGGGATTCACTTTTGTTGTAAATCCATGTGTGTATGATTTGCAAAAATATCTTGAGTACAGGAGACATCAGAACAATCGTGCAATAGTGATCACACTGTGAGGAGTTGGTCTTCTTCAGCAGTGATATATGAATTGCTCGGCCAGTCACTAGGTATCTTTTTTGATGCTTGGGTAACACTGAATGACAATGTTGCGAGACTGAGGCCAGTTGACTACTGTCCAACTAAAACTTGTATTGTTTTCACAATTGAAATTAGCACCAGGATAGGTTTTAATGGATTTCACGAAAATTTTTAGCTCTTGTTTTACCAAAATAAAATCAGTCTGATATTTGATGGTCATCCCTATCTATCAGTGGGTGACTGAAAAGGTATTAAAACAAAAACTTAATGTTATGTTCAAAACTTCACCACTGTATCTCTACTTGTGTTTCATTCACCAGACCATAGCGCCCTACGGCATTACTTTTTCCACCAGGGCCAATTTTTGCATTAAAATCAACTGTGGCCAGTGTAATCTTTCAGTCTTTTTGTTAGTTTCATTTATTCATCATCTTTGTTTACTGGTAGTGCACAAGCCTGAATAAAGTTCATTGCTCGATGTGACATTCATGACCTTAATAATATTAATCGGTGATCATGTGAAACAAAATAGAGAACTGATTTTGCTGACATTGATGACACAAGTACAGTAACTTTATATATATGATGAGTATCAGTTCCCCTGGAAAAGTATAATGATTCATCCTTCATACTGTGAATCCCACATCCAGGCCATCTTACATCACTTGGTCAAAGGATTTCTACTTTTGTCTTGCATCTCTTTACCTCTGCATTTGTCAGCTTCCCACTCATATATAAACTGCATACGGCCGTGCAGTTCTAGGCGCTACAGTCTGGAGCCGAGCGACCGCTACGGTCGCAGGTTCGAATCCTGCCTCGGGCATGGATGTGCGTGATGTCCTTAGGTTAGTTAGGTTTAATTAGTTCTAAGTTCTAGGCGACTGATGACCTCAGAAGTTAAGTCACATAATGTTCAGAGCCATTTGAACCATTTAAACTGCATACATCCCATGTTCAATTCAAGCATAGTTGTCAGATACTTTCATTTTTCCTGGCTTTCTAGTCACAGCAGCATTCAAGGTGCCGCCCTCCTACCCCTGCTGAAGAATGGGGGAACAGATTCTTCCTCTGTTTGGGCTGTTTCCTGCCCTGAAGACAGTAGTGTGCCCTAACCTCATCCCACTCGTCCACCCTCATGGGGGCTGTCGCCGCTTGGTATGTTCTTAACCTGGAATACATTCGGTCAAACAGGATTTTTATAAGGTTTACTCCTTTAGGAAGCTGGCTTCACCATGCTTGTAGAGCCCCTCCCTCCCGACACTTCATCTGGCTCCTCTGCCAAGACCACTCCAGCTGGGACGACCCTGTCAGTAGCTGTGCTACTGCCGGTACAGTCCTCAGCTTAGATGGAGCGAGTGAGACCTCCTGCCTGCAACTGAAGGTGCCTTCGACAAAATGGAGTCCTGTGGCAGGGGAAAGGCTATTTACCTGTCTCGTATATCTGGGGTATTTACCTGTCTCACATATTTCGTGTAAGATCTTGCCCAATAAGTGGAATAGTTTTGTCATGGAGGCTGCCCAGTTCTGTCGTCTGCTCCAGGGTTCTCGTTTCACTGTTCTGGCAAAGCATTCTAGCAGTATCATGTCTCCGATCTCCTTCACTTACTGTTCCTATCTGGAGTTCATTTCCCTTGTATAGCCCTTCACTATCTTCCTTCTATCCCTCAGCTGCCCCTTCTTGTTTAGTACTGGCTTGCCATCTCTGTCCTCTTCATTCATGCAGATGCTTCTCTTTACTCAAGAGGTCTTTAATTTTCCTATAGTAGCATCTGTCTTTTCACCCAGTCATGCTATGCATCTACAGCCTCGCATTTCTTCTCTAGCTGTACCTGCTTTGCCAATTTGCATTTTTTTTTCTTTTGGTCAGCCTTACTTTTCATACATGTGTATTCTGTTTTGCATGCTTCATTTACTAAATCTTCATATTTCCTTCTTTCATCTATTTAATTCAATACCTCCTGTACTATCTGAGTACTTCTAATAGGTCTGGTCTTTTTACCAAATTTGATCCCCTTCTGCCTTCACTTTCTTAAAGCTACCCTTTCGTCTTTTACTGTATTCCCTTCTCCTGTTTCAGTCAAACTTTGATTAATGCTTCCTGTGAAACTCTCTCTTCCTGTGATGCCTTCAGTTTATCCAGGTTCCATCTTCTTAATTTCCTATCTTTTTATAATTTTTTCAGTTTTAATGTGCGATTCATAACCAATAAAGTAGTCGGTATCCACATCTACTACTAGAAATATTTTCAGTTCAAAATATGGTTTCACACTCTTTATTTTCCCCATTATATGATCAGTGTGAAATCTTAGTGTCTCTAGTATCTTTCTTTTTTAGAATATTCTTACTCAGTTCACCTGAGAGTTTATGAAGATTGAATTATGTTCTGTGGAGAACTCTACCTGACACTTACCTCTTCCATTTCTTTCCCTCAGTCCACATACTACTATTTTTCCTGCTATTGGTGTCGAATGACAGTACTCCTTTATTATTACATTTTTATCTCCCTGAGGTATCTGAATAAGTTTCTTAACTCATGAGAATATCATGAAAAGGATAAATTGCTACTCTCCAAATAGTGGAGACATTGAGTCACAGACACACAACAAAAAGACTGCTAAACACACTAAACACATAAGCTTTTAGCCATAAGGTCTCCTTCAGAAAGAGACTTCACACACACACACACACACACACACACACACACACACACACACACACACAGGTGAGTCCAGAGAAAGGTACATGCTTTGAGGAGTGATAGATTTAGTGATTCTGAACAAGAAAGTCATATGAACATATGTCCTGTTCTTAACAGTTCCTGAAGAAACTATTGAAAACAGTGGGGAACATGACAAATGCAGGTGATGGTAAATGAAACATTGCGATCTAGTGACTTGTTTAATTGTGTACATTGGCTTAAGTGCAAAATCTACAAGCACAGAGTGGACATAAAAGAGGAACATCTCACTTGTATCTTATATATGTGTGTGTGCTCAAATAAAGGACTATGTGAATGAGTTCACATCAGGATCACAAGAGCTGTCTACAACAGCTACAAAATGCATCGCAGTTGGCAACGGAATTTTTGATAACCTTTTGTGAGGAAGTACACACAGTTAAACAAAACCCTAGACCACAATGTATCATTTAGTATCAACTGCATTTGTCCTGTTCCACACTGTTTTCATTAGTGTTCTCAGAAACTGTTAAGAACAGGACATACATTCATATGACATTTTTGTTGTAACTTCAGATATGCCCTAGAGAAGGTCTTCGGACCCTTGCAGTTTATCTTGTATATTAATTACCTGGAAGACAGTATTAATTGTAACAAAAATTTTTGTGGATGATGCAGTTGAGCATAATGATGTCATAAATATTGTTGGATATCACATACAGTTGTACTGTTGTACATTGTCATCGTACCAACTCGCAATGCTTATTGGAAGTTTAGAAATAAACTGTTCAGCTGTTTGGCTCAATCTGTGGCTCTCACAATGTCATAAGAGAACAATGAAAGTTGGGTTTTTCACTACTGATCTTTCTGGAATCTGAGCAGTTTGGCAAGGAGGAAGTAGTTCTGTCAGAGTCAGCCATTGTAATGCCATGAGACCTAATGTAGGGTAAGTTCACGTGAATATGTTGTGGGCTTGGACTGGTTGCCAAACCACAAATGGGGTCTGCTTAGCAGCACAGTGATGCACTCTCCTATCAAAATGGCCGGTACAGGCAGTACCAATTGTGTGTAGGTAGGACTGAGAGTGTTGCTCAATGTGTAATTGTGTATGTTGCCTAACTTTGCATTTTTTTATTTTAATTGTGATGGAGCTCACTTTTGTTTGGATTAAAGTTAATGCTAACTAGTCATTTCAATATTTAGTGTACAGAGATACAGGTTTAATTCTTTTTTCAGGCTTATTGTAAGGCAGAAGAGCCTGTACTGGTCTCACTTGTCTCAGTGCTTCCCAAAGAACAACACATGGTAAGTTTTGTTATTAAGACATTTGCATTTGGTAATGAATAGGTTTAAGTGGAGACAATAATGATCCCATGATGTATCTTAGAAGATAGATTGAAGCATACATTTTAGATAGATATGTAAGTCTCTGACACTGTTGACTGGAATACGCTATTTAATATATCAACAAAATCAATCAATTTTTGAAAAGATAATGTAATTGAATAGATAAAAAATCTACTCACCAAGTGGCAGCAGGAGGAAACACGTACAAAGGTATTGAAATTTGCAAGCTTTCAGAGCCAGTGGCTCATTCTCCTGATAGGAGAGTTGAAGGGGATGGAAAGAGAGGTGAAGGAAAAGGTCTGGTGAGCTTTAGGCAATGGAGAGAAGGAGCAACTGACTCTGAAAGCTTGCAGATTTCAATACATTTATATTTATTTTCTCCTACTGCCACTGCTTGGAAAGCACTATTCGGAATTCTTAACCTTAGAATAACTTTCTTTTGCAGGCATAGAAAATATCCTCTCATGAACTGTTAAGGACTCCAGAGGAAATATTAAGAGAATTTGACCGTCAAGAAGCTGAAAACGTATATTACAATGAATCAGATGAAGATGTGAGAGAAAATGAAGGTGTTCATATCACAGAAACCAGGAGGATGATGAATTTGATGTATCGCGATTTGAGGTTGATTCATCAGACGAAGGAGACAGCCAAGTAAGGAAAATTTTATATGGCAGAAATGGGTGTTGTTGGAACACACATCCCTTCCACAAAAAAGCGTAGAGAGTGCCACCAAAGAATATAGTGGTACATGTACTTGGTGCACTAGGCAAGGCAATAAACGAAACATACCATATTGCAAAGAAGAACAGCAGACAAGTTCGCTGCATTTTGTGATTTATGGTGTATGTTTGTCAAACATAGTCAAGAATTGTACACTCCGTCTGCCCTCCTAACCATTGACGAGACCCTCCTTAGCTTCTGAGGCAGATGCCCATTCAAAATGTATCTACCAAGCAAGCTGGACAAATATGGGCTAAAGATAATTTCATTATGTGAAACAAAGAAATATTATTTTTATGCAGGAATTTCATATTTGGGGAAAGAGACTAGGAACAAACATGTTTCAGTTCTTACATATTATGTGACGAAATTATGTGAACCTGTATATGGAACCAACTGGAACATTACAATGGACAACTGGTTTGCTTCTTGTGAAGTAGCTGACAAACTGGCTGACAAAAAGTTGACAATGGTTGGCACCTTATGCAAGAATAAACCGGAAATATCTGAATCCCTGCTTCAAACCAAGAATAGGCCAGTTTCTTCATCTGTATTCATTTACAGGAGAGAAAAAATGTTTGGGTCATACATTCCAAAGAAAAATAAAAATATTATTCTTTTGTCAACGATGCACAAGACAGGTGAAATAGATGAGAAGACAAATTGAACACAGTACTTTTCTACAGTGATAACAAAGGGGGAGTCAATGTATTTGATTTCCTATGCCACAACAAAACCACAGCACGAAAAACCAGGCGCTGGACAATGTGATACATGTATGGGCTCATGCATCAGGAATAAATGCCTATGTCTTGTAGAAGGATAATGGCGGCACAAACAGCCGAAGCAATTTTCTCATGTCATTGGCATTCGGGCTGGTTGAAGCAGAAATGAAGAACAGAATCATGAGAAAAAATTTACCTAAAGAGCTTCACATAACCATGGAACAGATTTTGACACATTTTGGGAGCGATATTCCTAGATCAGCAGCACAACCAGAAACCATCTAAAAAAAAAGAAAAAAAAGTGGACGATGCTTGCTTTGCAGTCGAAAAGAAGACCGGAAGATTTCTTTTGAATGCTGTGTCTGTTCTAAACCAGTGTGCAAGGACCATCAGAAAAATATTTGTCAAAGTTGCCGTAACAGTTTAGTTCAAAAATGTTTGGAATATTAAAAATATCATCAAATTTTGAAAATAATTTATAAAATCTGTTTCCTTTCACATGAGGAACTATTTTTTTGTAGTTGTTAGCTTTATACTTTTTACCAATTTACATGTTATTTCCTTCAATGATTCTTATGCCTTTTGATTTTTCCTATTGTGTTTTGCAATGTCATAACACAAAGGGTAACTGAATGCAATAGATAAGTGCAGTGTCATATTTCTGTATATGACAACCATGATACAATAAAATGCATTGATATGATAGTTATGATTTGCTTTGTCATATTATAAAACATAACTATATTTTGTAATAAATGTTTCATATTGTGTGATTATTACTTTGTTACTCCAGAACCTCTTTTATCAAACAAATAATTCAGAAAAACATGGGGTAAATTTTTAACCCACCTTGTTATTTACGTCTCAGGATTAGCACCTTGTTACTATAGGGTTAAGTTTATCACACATAAAATACAGGGTGCCAAAAGTAATCTGTAGTTTGTACAGAAACAAGACTGCAGTTGTAAGAGTCAAACTGCTGTAGCGCACCTACCACAGAATGCTGGCAGCCCAGTGTCTGCCAGCTGCACAAACCACGGCAGGGCCGAGAAGTCGGCAAGTAGTTGTATCAGAGGGCGTTGCTGGTGGCCGCACCAAAACGTCACTTGCTGCACGCTGTTAGCATTGGTGTGAGCCGATTGAGACTGTGTTCTACTTCTGTGACCCAACCGAGCATCCAATTGAAAAGCTGTGGTACTCTGCACACTGAGGATTTAAGCTCATGCTAGTGTAGCAGAAGGCAGGGACGTCACCAGTCCGGAACCGTTGAATTCCCCACAGCCGCTGCTGCCTTTGCTGTCCATCGCCACTCGCAACTGAAATGTCGCACGCCCTAGGGCTGGCCTCCGCCAGCTTGGCGTGTCTGGAGTTTGTCATCGTTTCAGTGTTGGCAGCTAGGAATATTGACGTTTCCATTACTCGTTCTCGGCGCGGACTTCGTGTTCACGAGTGTGCTCTGCAGTAGCTTGTCGGAACTTTAACTTTTGTTCTTCTAGTTATATTGTCCAGCAGGGGACTCAATTATTTGTTTTCCAGTTATTGACGTTTTGAGAGACTGTATTGTTTACTACAGTGTGCAATAATAGCTCTTCTTGCCACAGCAAATTTTCTGAAGAAGTGTTTAATTTCTGTGGTGTTAATTGATTAGTTTTGGAAGACAGTTCAAGAAGCATGTTAAAGTGTTGTTGTTAATGTTTTCTAAAGGCTCAAAACTGTGTGCATTCAACATAATGGTGTAAGTAAATATTTTTCCAGTTTAGGTTCCATTCCTGTACCTCCTGTTCAATCTGTAAACTCATCGAGCAGTGAAGGAAACCGAAGAGAAATTTGGAAAAAGATATTAAGTTCGAGAGAAGAAATAAAAACTTCGACATTTGCCAGTGGTTTAGTAATTCTGATGATTAAAGTTCTCCTGGGTGTTGTACCCCGTTATTGGATAAAATACTTTAAATATAAACTACAAAACAGACATTTTGACCATTTTGCAATGGCCTTCTTCAGGCCTATCCTGGTATTACATGAGGAAATCTGCCTCTCTTTATTGCAGACAACTTTGTGTCAGTACATCATACTTGTGAAACTTTATTAGTCCTAGAATATAATAAGCTAATCATGACAAAAGGGAAAGGGTAGGAAGGAAGTTACTCGTGGTCTACATGGCTTGTCAACGATTGGAGACAGTCTGCATATCAGCACTTGTTTTTTGCTGGGCATGTTTTCTGCCTAGTGCATGTGGAAATGCACTGAGAGTTCCTCTGTGGCTGATTATTAAGTCTGTTTCATCAGTGTGGGGAGCCTTTCCTCCTGCAAAACCAGTCTTGCCCTGAGGGTGGCCATTGCAGTACAGTTGAAATGTCAGTGTTATAGTTTAACCTTTAAAGTAGTTTACACAGGATGGAGGAGAGGAAACAAGTTATTTAAACCACTAGTACCCGGTAACAATTGAGAGTATTCATCTTGAGTGGTGGTTGGCAGATAGCTCAGACAATGTAGATTGTGTGTGCGGTCGAGCAGTTCTTTAGAAAGAATGATTCCGTGGTACAGCCCAATGTTTTTCCATTGAAAGTATAGTGATGGATGTTGAGATGCAGTCCCAGATTGAAATACTGTACTCTGATGGGTTGCAGCATTAAGACGCACTGAGTTTATGATGTAACAGAAACCACCTAGTGTTCCCTGTTCAGCTTGTACTCCCAAAAATGTAGATGGACTGAGAACGGTAGTTCTTGCTAGTCTGAAAGAATCTGCTAGGCAACATGCTGTATCGCTGAGTATGTCACGTTGTTCGCTTCAGTGTATATTGGGCGATGATCTCAAGTTTCACCCGTACAAAATAAAGATTGTCCTGCATCTAAGTGAAATGGATTTTGTGCAGTGCAGAAAATGTTGTGGCATAATGGACACTATCCTTATGTACGATGCGAATGTTCCAGTATTTGTGAATGATGAAGACCATTTTCATCTGGATTGTTATGTTAATGTACACAACTGTTGGTACCAGGCATTGGAAAACCCACAGGGACTCCACCAAAAACCTCTCCACAGCCTAAAAGTATCAGTGTGGTTTGGTATATCCAAGATCGGATTGTTGGCCATGACTTTTGTGAAGAGGGAGGAACCACAGTTACAGTGTCATTAGCATGTTATGGCAAAATGTTATACAGCTTTCTTCATCCAGAACTTGAACGGTGTCGAGTGAGAAATCTGGTTCCAGGAGAATGATGGTACAGCTCACACTATGAGAGTACTCATGGAAACAGTTCAGCAGATGTTCTGAGGACACATCATTTCACAATTCGGTGATGTTCCTTGGCCCCCTCGCTCATCCGATCTGTGACTTCCTTTTGTGGGGCTACTTGAAATCAAGAGTGTAAGTGAACAAGTGCAGAATTGATTCAAGATTTCCATTTGTCAGGAAATTGAAGCTGTGCCAAATGAAATGTTGGAGAGAGCCTTGCATGACTTGTATTTTCTGAACCTAGTTAAGATACGTAGATGCAAAAAATGCAATAAAAGTTTTATTATTGAGAGCAAGATTTTTTTAAATAAAACCAGGTTTAAGTTATTCACTAGTGAAAAATATGCATTTCCTCTCTTTCATCCTGTACAGTGACAGGGTACAACACCCTGAAGAATTTTAATCATTGGAACACCAGCTGCAGAAGCCTGTGTGGTTAAGACATTGTGATTCTCTCAGATTTAGTAAAGGAACAATTGAATGGAATGGGCAGTATTCGAGGAGAGGTTATAAGATGAACATGATCAAAAGTAAGTGAAGATTAATGGACGTAGTAAAATTAAGTCAGGTGACACTGAGGGAATTAGATTAAAAAGAGATACTCTAAAAATTGTAGATAAGTTTTGTTGTTCAGGCAGCAAAATAACTGACAATGGATGAAGTAAGGAAGAAATTAAATGTGTTGTGCCAGTTGCAAGCATAGCATTTCTGAAAAAGAGAATTTTTTTAACACTGAATATTAGTTTAAAGCTTAGGAAGTCTTTTGTCAAGGTGTTCGTATAGAGTGTAGTTGTACGGAAGAGAAATTTGGACAGTCATCATTTCAGACAAGAAGGGAATAGCTTTTGAAATGTCATTCTGTAGAATATTGATGAAGATTAGATGGTACTGGATAATTAATGAAGAAGATCTGGATCAAATTCAAAAGAAAATAAATTTATCTCACAACTTGACTAAAAAAGGCCATGTACTAGGGCATCAAGGGATTGTCAATTTGCTGTTGGAGGGGTGAGAGGGGGGTAAAAAATTGTAGAGGAAGATCGAAGCTCGAATACATTAATCAAATATTGAAGTGGATGTAGGTTGTGATATGTATACTGAGATGAAGAAAGAAGTTTGCCGAAGATAGACTTGCGCTGTGGACCACAGCAGCTTTGAAACCTTAATTTTGTATGGAAGTTAAAATTAAGTGAGTGTGTTCCCCATAATTTTCCAAACTATAGTGTAACTAGTGGATGCTTAAAACGTGTTAACTGTTTCAAGAAGTGTTTTAGGCCATTTGGTATATAGTGCTCCACTTAGTTCTGGAAATGGATACTGCAGTCAAATGAGGTGGCACTAGAAGTACACACTAATGGTCACACACCCTCACCTGTTGAAATTCATTGCTGAGACCTGTGTGGATTGAGGGTGAGGCCATCCTAGCAACATTCCACAGAACCTCAACGCCTTCTCCCCCTTTGCTTAACCCTGTTATGCTCAACCAGAGCCATCTTCCTCAGTGTCGGCCTCCACCTCGAGGATGGCTTCACCAGTACCTCCGTCCATATCAAACCTTCCAAAAACCGACAGTACCTCCACTTCACCAACTGCCACCCATTCTGTACTGAGAAATCACTTCTGTACAGACTAGCCACCTGTGGTCGACACATCTGCAGTGATGAGAGCAGTCTGTCTGCGAATACACTGAGTGTCCCACCCAGACCTTCACAGACCAAAATTACCCTCCCAACCTTTTACAGAAATAGATCTCTCTTGCCCCGTCTCTCCAGCCATCTACCACCTCCTGCTTACCCACCGTCTGGATGCAAAGGAGCACTCCTCTCATGCCTCGGCACCGTGCAGGACGTGAGCGAAGGTTTCGACTACCTCTCACTGTGCCCTGAAATGAGGAATATTCTACCCCTATCCTTCCACCCTCGCCCACAATCCATTGCCTCGACGCTCGTATCGCCGGAATAGACCTCGAGGTAAGATGTATCTCGTAAAACCTCCCGACCACCTACTCCAGTCGGGCATCTTCTACCCCATCAGAGGCAGGGTTACCTGTGAAAGCAGTCATTTTATCTACAACCTGAGCTGCAACCGCTATGCCACTTTCTACGTGGGTATGAGAGCTAGGAAGCTGCCTGTCCACACAAATGGCCACCGGAAACCTGTGGCCAAGAGACAACTGGACTGCCCAGTTGCCGAGTCTGCTGCCTAACACGGCATGTTTTACTTCAGTGATGGCTTCACAGCCTGTGCCATCAGGGTCCTTCCTACCAACATGAGCTTTTCTGAACTGTGCCAGTGGGAACTCTCCCTGCAATATATCTTATACTACTGTAACCCTCCTGGCCCCAGCCTTCACTAGTCCCTGTCCTCCACGTACCTATCCCCTTCCCTGCTCACACTCCAGCACTACACAGTCTTGTATTCCGCTAACACACCCGCTAGTCACTAGTCTGTTTCCCCATTGCTTCTTCTCTCCTCCTTTCCCACTCGCCTTCCCCCCCCACCCCCCCACCCCCTGCCCCACCACACACACGCGCGCATTCAGTTACTCACTCTCTCTCTCTCTCTCTCTCTCTCTCTCTCTCTCTCTCTCTCACACACACACACACACACACACACACACACACACACACGTCCTCCCCATCCGCACCCCATGCCGCCACCTAGCCATTACAACATGGTAGCTGCTCTTGTCAGGCGCTATACGACTCAGTTCAGCCGCAGTGACCAGAGACAGTGCTTGCGTGTGTGTGTGTGTGTGTGTGTGTGTGTGTGTGCGCGTGCGTGCGTGCTCTATATGGAGAATAGAAATCTATTCTTTTCATAATATTGTTAAAATAAATAATATTTTTATTAAGGAGAAATGAGCAACAAGAATATTGTGTAAAGTACACAGTGATACGCCTTGCAGGGGCTGCATTAACGATCTCGAAATTCTTCGCTCACTTCCTGGTACATTTACTTTGAAACAATTTTTGTTGCCTATAATAAAAATTGCCTTCAGCTGAAAAGTGATTTGCACAGTCGCTAAATGACACAAATAATTTTCATGTTGACACTTTTCCTTTTGGTCTAGTATACAGAGTTAAGTTACATACTCTGGTGCAAAGTATTTCAACATATCCTACCAAACATAAAGCAAGATGTTTGGCCAGGAATATTTGGCAGTTGATAAGAAAATGGAAAACATTCCTTGTTGGCCATTTCTGCTAAAAATTATCTGAATCTGTAGATTTAAGAATGTTAGCTACGTGACAAACAACAGTGTTCATAGAAATCTACATCTACATCTCCATTCCGCAAGCCACTGTATGGTATGTGTTGGAAGGTACCCTGTTCTGTGACTAGTCATTTCCTTTCCTGTTCCACTTGCAAGTAGAGCGAGGGATAAACAACTGTCTACATCCCTCCGTATGGCCCCTAATCTCTCTGAGCTTATCTTCGCAGTCCTTACGAGAACTGTACACTGGGGGCAGTAGAATCACTCTGCAGTCAGCCACAAATGGTGGTTTTCTAAATTTTCTCGATAGTGCTCCTCGAAATGAACGTTGTCTTCCCTCTGGTGGTTCCATTTGAGTTCTTGAAGCATCTCCATAATACTTGATTGTTGTTGAAACATATTAGTAACAAATCTAGTAGCCCATCTCTGGGTTGCTTCAATGTTTATCTTCAATTCGACCTGGTGCAGATCCCAATCATTGGAGCAGTGCTCGAGAAGAGGTTTCACTAGTGTCCTACATGTGGTCTCCTTTACTGATGAACCTCACTTTCCTAAAATTCTCCCAATAAACCCAAGTCAACCATTCACCTTACCTACTGCAGTCGTTATGTGCTCATTCAATTTCATATCGCTTTGCATTATGCCTAGATATTTAATTGACGTTACTGTGTTAAGCAGCTCACTATTTGTACACTATCGGTTCATTTTTCCTACTCGTCTGCATTAACGTACATTTTTCTACATCTAGAGGTAGCAGCTATTCATCACACCAATTATAAATTTTGTCTGAGTCATCAAGTATCCTCCTACAGTCACTCAATGATGCCACCTTACCGTACATCACAGAATCATTAGCAAACAACTGTAGATTGTTCTCCACCATATCATTTATATGTGTAGGAAAATAACAACTTTCCTGCCGGACTTTCCTGGGGCACTCCTGTCTGAACGAATGCCATCAGGGACACCGTACTGCGTTCTGTTATTCTAGAAGTCTCTGAGCCACTCACATAACCTGGGGACCTATTCCGTATGCTCGTACCTTCATTAACAGTGGGCAGTGTGGTGCCATGTCAGATGCTTTACAGAAATCTAGGAGTATGGAATGCTATGTGAAAAACAATTTTGTGTTTAAAATAGCACTGTTGTGATCTCTCTGGTTATCTCAGGGTGACTGTTCAAAGGTGTACACTCTGGTGTTTTGCTGAGTTGTCGTTTCCATCTCATGCACAATATTTCAACAACTGCATGAGCCATCTTCTATAGGTGCTCTGAGTTTTACTGTTTTGTGCACTCGCTGGCTGGACTCCACTCCACACAGTCTGGGAAGTGAGTAACAGCAAAACTCAGAGCATCTGTGGAAGACGGCTGCGTGAGATGTCGAAATATTGTCCATAAAAAGGAACTGACAACTTGGCAGAACGGCCGGTAGCACACAGTTACAGATTTTGTTAGGATCTGCAGCTATTTTCTTTTAAAACTGACAGTGTAATCAACTAAATGCACTCACAGAAACAGAAGTGTCATATCGTGAAGCACCAGTGTGATACTTGTCAACCTTCATGGTGATGTTTATCATGTAACAGTTACTTCGTGATTAAAATTTCATTCCATTTTGAACTGACATCATCAAAACCAGTATGGGTGCAAATGTAGTCAATTCCTTGTGGCATATGTTTATTCATCAATAAAAGCTTATCTGGTTTTGATGGTGTTCCAGTAGAGTACTAAAGATTTATTCTCATACAATAAGCTTGGTATTATTGGAAATATATAATTCATCACTGAGTCAAGACATTTTTCCAGAGAAACTGAAATACACCATTGTTAAACTCTTCTTTAAGTAAGGTGATGGAAGAGGTCAATAACTGCTGACCTGTTTCATTGTTGACATCATTTTCCAAAATGCAGTTGAATACCAGCAGCTGCCAGTCTTGTGATGGCTTTTGTTACCACTGGAAAGTTGGCATTGGTGATGCCAAGTTTCCAGACAAGGTGTGAGTAAAGACCTCTTTCACAGTTTTGATAGCACTTGATTCATAGCTATTGAGCTCGAAAGATTACCTTTCTTTTAGTGTGGATCATCCAGTAATATTCAGCAGCATTAAGCCAGGAGTCCAATCATCTAAGCACAAGGTGAGGGAAGGAGGGGCAGTGAAGGTGCTCGTTCCTCGGATTTCTGCACCTGTAGTGGGACGTTCACATTAATTGTCATGCCACAAGAAATTAATTTTCCTACATCAGAGCAATTTGATCGCACCTCTTCTGCAACTCTGCATAACGCATGCATGAGTCAAATGACATAAACCACACTGCGATAGAGAATTTGAAGCCCTCGGCTGCTTTAGCCATGTATGAAGCACCATCTGTTGCCAGAAGCAAAACATTTTCTCTGCTCACAACATCTAGTCACAGTAACTTCACAGAGTTGTGAAACAAAATGGCAACTGTTGAATTTTGTACTCTCTCTCTCGAGAGCTTCACACATTAGGAGAAAAATTTTTCCAGGCCTGTCAACTTTCAGAACACCCCATAACATTTGTGACATAACGTCCACCCCACATTGGTACCTTTGTATACGGACGTTGATCTTTAGGTCAGCAACACTAATTCATATTTTTTTGAGCTACTCTTCATAGCACACTGATAAATAGTTCTTTCTCAATATAGATTAACCTGGAGCAGGTTGTTTTGTGTACTTGTCAAGAACTGTCTGAAATGTGGATTCTTCAGCTTCTCACATGGGATGTTGCAAGACACCATCATTTCACCTGTCTTTAAATGTTTGTAGAAGATTAACCTGTCTGCTCAACTACCAGCATTTGTCTGCTGCCATTTTCAGCACTTCTCTTCACACAGCTGCTGTATTTGGTGGTATTACAGTGCTGTTACACATTAAAGTGCTTTTCTGCACTAACATTGACTTCACTTAATTAACAAAATAACATTTCCCCACCAGTGCTGAAGAACTTATCATCAAACTCACAAACGAAACCTTGCAACTCCATGCTGATGGATCACTTTCGTTGAACCACTTGAGTTTATATTCTGACTGAATAGTGTGACCACGTGTGTGGTGTTTATTATGTCAGGAGGTGCCTTTGTTGGTTTTGAGAATGTTTTGTTGACCCAACCCTACAATGTCTTACACCAGCAAACTGACTAGTGTGTAATGCTTCTTGTCTACTGTTGTTGTGGTCTTCAGTACAGAGACTTCTTGTCTAAACTAATTATTGTCCTTGTTTCACTTCCATACATGGCTACACTCCATACAAATACTTTCTGAAAAGACTTTCTGACACTTAAATCTATACTCAATGTTAACAAAGCTCTCTTCTTCAGAAATGCTTTCCTTAGCATTGCCAGTCTACATTTTATAGCCCCGACCATCATCAGTTATTTTTATCCCCAAATAGCACAACTCCATTACTACTTTAAGTGCCTCATTTCCTAATCTAATTCCCTCAGCATCACCTGATTTAATTCGACTACATTCCATAATCCTCTTGTTTTGCTTTTGTTGATGTTCATCTTACATCCCCTTTTCAAGACACTGTTTATTCAATTCAACTGCTCTTCCAGGTCTTTTGCTGTCTCTGACAGAACTGGTATGTCATCGGTAAACCTCAAAGTCTTTATTTCTTCTCCATGGATTTTAATTCCTTCTCCAAATTTTTCTTTTGTTTCCTTTACTGCTTGCTCAGTATACAGACTGAATAACATAGGGGATAGGCCACAACCCTGTCTCACTCCCTTCCCAGCCACTACTTCTCTTTCCTGTCCCTAGACTCATGTAACTGCTGTCTGGTTTTTGTAAATAGCCTTTTGGCCCCAGTATTTGGCCCCTGCCATCTTCAGAATTTGATACTATTCCAGTCAACATTGTCAAAAGCCTTCTCTAAGTCTACAGATGCCTTTCCTTAATCTATGTTCTAAGATAAGTCGTAGGCTCAGTATTGCCTCACATGTTCCAACATTTCTACGGAGTCCAAACTGATTCTCCCCAAGGTCGGCTTCTACCACTCTACTAAAGTCGTGATAAATAAAGCTTTGTAGTAATTGTTGTGTTTATTTGTGACAATATAATCTGAAACCTTGTCATGTGAGCAACATTTTCATGTTTTTATTCGTGTGTCCATATAAGATACAACAAATATATAAAGTTTTGCAAAAGTTGGCAGAAATATAGCCTGTCACTAAAAAAAAAAAAAAAAAGATGTAAATATGACTTTGGATGCATAATAGAAGTACATCTGTACTATAACACCTGAATTTATGCATAAATTGTTGTTAAATTCACCATCAAGTTCAGGAAAAAATATGACTCGTCATTAAAATGTGGGCCCTTGTCATTATTACTTGAAGTGAAAAGTGAAGTGTCAAAAGTATCACATAATGTACCATAAGGAAACAGAGAATTAAACCTTTTAAACATCATTTCCATCACGTACATTTCATACACCAAGAAAACATTACAAATCTGACAACCGTTGTAAATTTTTCCAGGTTGATGAATCGGCGGAGGACTTTGAAGTGGGCAGTCACCCATTGCTAATAAATCTGGTGAGTCACTAAGTTTTATAATATTTCAGTACTTATGACTAGAATACAAATTACAATAAGCTTAGTAAGAAGGCCTGACTGCAACTAATTTTCTCAAAGAAATTGTGGTTCTGTTGTTTGTCTTCTTCTTCTTCTTAGTTCTTCAATCGTCAGGTTGGTTGTCGGCAGCGCACAACGCTTTTCTTTCTTGGGCCTTCATCTTGAGAGTGGTATTTGGTGCAGTCGTTACTGTCCATGATCTAGGCAAAGTATTCCAGTCTCGGTCTGCCGCTTGTGTTCTTATCTCATTCTGTACAGCGAAACACTCCAAACAAATGCCTTTATGAGATCTTTCCTGAAATGTCTGTCTATACAGCTGGGTGTGAAAAGGTTCCTCACTTTATAAATATTTTAGCATACAGTCACTGATATTAGGAACATGTCCAGAGCAATGTGTTTCGAGAGTCGAGCTCTCATCGTCAGGCTGTCTAAGTTAACCCTACATAAAATGCACTTCAGAAGCACTGGAGATCAAAATATAAGATTATTTCAGACATGGAGACTATCATCTTACTTTAAAACTGGTAGCACCAGATTCTCTGCATCCTTATCTGCATATTCTTCAAAACATTGTTTATGTAAGGCAGTAAACATCGGTCACACCAGCTGCCTCTCAGTGCACATCAGAGCTGCACACATGTTTATAAACAAGTGGTGCCTTAAAAGCAGCACTTCGAAGGATGTGTGTTAACATGGATAAGGAAGCAGGGAATCTGATGCTACCACTTCTCAAGTAAGACAAGGACTTCGTATCTGAGTAATTTTATTTGTTTCTCTATTTTTACCTTGAGTGTTTTTGAAGTGCATTTTATGTAGGATTAATTTTGAAGCCGGGTGATGGCAGCTTGACCCCAAAAACATGTTGCTGTGGACTATGTTCCTAAAATTAGTGGTTGTATTCTAAAATATGTATAAAGATTACCTTAAAAATAGCTACCCTTGGTGCTTAAAATGGACAATATTAGAAAGTTTCTTCTCTTCTTAAAATCAGTCTTTGTGTGGTAGATTTGGCTTGCAATATTCTTCTTTGATCTTCTGTTTGATGTAATTTTACTCCATCGGCAGGTGAAGGATTCAGTGGTTTACAGTTTCTCACTGATCTTTGAGCAATGATATTTTTCTTACTCACCACAAAGATCTTTTTTTTAGCTGCATTAATTTCCATGTTATAAGAAAAACTGAGTGTGGTTCCATCTGGGCCAGCATCACTTCTAATTGAAGGGACTGGTGGAAGAAAGTGTTACATGTTGTTCGATTAACCCTTTTGTTAAGGCAGTCTGCTTCGCTGAGCTGGTGCCACTGATCGGTATGGCATGCCGCGAACTGTGCACATTGTACGTCAGTAAGCTGATGTGCAGGTTACTGTATTTAAGTGTTACATAACAATGTATCTGGAGATTTTATAAGTATTATAAAAAAAGCCATTTAGGATCATTTGAAAGATTCTTAATAACGTAATTCAGTATGATAAATTTGAAAACAAGGTTCAACACACAAACCCACATTACAATTTTTTTACACTTGTACTTAGTTTCTCATTTTCTGTCATTTGCACTGCAAACAACACACCTTCTATTTTGGTTTCTTCCTACTGATTTGTAAACCGAAGAAAAATGTCTTTCTGTTAAGCTCAGTGGATGATTATTGCCTGTTTGGAGTTGATATTTTATGCTTCGATGATACTCTTCCAGTATTTCCCTAATTAACTGCAATTGAAGTTTTGCCATGGATACCAATTCTTTCCTCTTGTGTTTATAAAGACAATACGCATTCCACACACAAATGTCCAGCAAATGAAAGAAATGTTTTCGATGCCATTGCAGAGATTTGAGTGTTGATTCCACAGTGCTTATAACCGTGTCAGCTTTATCAACTGCATCCATTGAATTATTATAATCCAATATGCATACCAGTTTTTGGATAACTTTTACTGTATCAAATTCATCTGAGTGTATAGTAGAAAGCATATAGACTTCTTTTCTATCCGTCCACTTTTTGAATATTAAATTTTTGCATGATTGACAGGTTGCCTGTCCTCATTTCAATCGTTCACCAGTTTTAGGCATTCCTTTAGTTCTCTTTCTTATGGTCCTGTATACATTTGCGCAATTATTGTGTAGCTTTCTAAATAAAGCTGCACTGAAATACCAATGATCTATGTAAACGCTATGGCCCTTTCCTAAATCAGGCTCCACAAGTGTTTCAACTATTGCTCCTGACTTTCCAGTATCCTTATTTTTGGTATCCACCAGGGCAGATGATCCCTTGTAAACAATTAAATCTTGTACAAATCCTGTCTCACAGTCACAGAGAAAAAAAAGATTTTATTTCAAATCTGTTTCTTTTTGACGGGATGTATTGTTTGAAAGACAGCCACCCTTTATATAAAAGTAAACTTTCGTCTATTCACAGCTTTTGTAATGGTTGAAATGACTGACTGATTTATTACAAAAAAACAGTGATGTTCTGTATTTTGTATAACAATCATTGGTAGAACCGACATCATGGTTGAAATGTAGCGTTCATAATAATTTGGAATAGCCATCTATAGCCATTACTTCTCCAAAAATATTGCTTTGTAGAAGTTTGTCTTTACTCCAGTACTCTGCTAAATATAATTTCTTGTTCTGCATCTTTAAAAATGCTATGGCCAAAAAACATAGTTCGGCTACTCCATTTCCTTCTGAATTGTTTGTTACTATTATCTTTCTGAGGCCAACAGTGATTTGTTTCATTTGCAATTAACTCTACAAGATCTTCAGAGATAATCACATTTCTGTTTTCCCTTTGGTCTTATGAAGGAAACTTCTCTTCAGCTTCGATCTGTTCCTTCCACAGAAAGAACTCCGAAAACAAAATTACAATGCATAAGTCGTACAAATGTAAGTGCAGCATTTATGTGTTATTCTGAGGAAATCATTTAGTTGAAATACACAAGATAACACTGAGTAAGGTCATAACTTATTAGCAGCTCTCTAATATTTATTATAAGCAAGGTGCCTGAGAAATAGTGGTTGTGTTGTAGAATCTGGAAATGGTTGTGGTACGTAAATATAATCCATGTCAGAATGCTTTATGCCATACATCCAGCCTAACCTAAGCCTATGGCTACACTACAGATCTGCCTGTCACCACAACGAAGATTTAGAAACATGTAGCATGCTGGTGCAAATCCAGATTAACAATTTAATAAGTCTGACACTGTAGAGTTGTTTAAAGTTATATCCTGAAAATATATTGCCAGTCATCGATTACCCTATAATACTTTCTTATCTGTATTTAGATTAATAATACTCAACATGAACACTAATGATTACAACACCATATCATTAACTCATTGGAAAGACCTACACATACAAACAAAGTACAACATTAGTTATCTGGCAAATAAGTACATACAATACAGTACACTTTAGTTTCATCACCTTCCACAGGATTAAATGTCATTTCTTTGAACTCCATTTATTGTTGTGAACACTCTCCAAATAGTGTATCAGTTCTTGCCTCTGAGAACACCAAAACATATTGCCCTCAGTACATGTCATCTAAATAACAAAGAAAACGGGTTTTTGCTTAATATCTTAATAGCGTACTGTGATGGAAAAGGAACACGTAAACAGAATTAATGCACTTATTCATCCATCATGTTTAATACTGCCAATTATGAAGCAGAATCTTCAGGGATGTGGAACAACACAGTGAAGGTGCAGTGAGAAACTAGGGCCTGCATTACTTAAATATCTAAAATAAGTTATTTGTGCTTCATGAAACTACTTAAAAAATTCAGGGGAAAGGCCGCACCTCCAACTCTTCGTAAACAATCTATCCAGAGGGCCTACATCACAAGTGACATTTTACTTTGCTTAAGTGTACTAGTTACCTGTTAATTGTCAAAGAGTTTTACAGCAGTTCTGCCGTACGATCTATCCAGAGGGCCTACATCACAAGTTTAGATTAGATTAGCTTTACTTTCATTCCAATTGATCCGTAGTGAGGAGGTCCTCCAGGATGTGGAACATGTCAGAAAAACAACAATACATAACAAATATTTACAACTAAAACAAATAAGCTAATGTACCATTCCACAGGTCCCAAGTGGAACGATCGTCATTTTTTAATGACCACTAAGAGTCATTTTACAAATACTAATGCACTGAATTTAAAATAAAAAAGTTTTTTATTTATTTATAAGGTAATAAACATGTAATACAACTACTGTAATACTTATTTACAATGAACACATTACTGCACTGAAATGGTGCAGAAGTTAGATTATACTTACACACACACACACACACACACACACACACACACACACACACACAAGTGACACTTTACTCTGCTTAAGTGTACTAGTTACCTGTTAATTGTCAAAGAGTTTTACAGCAGTTCTGGCATTCGCCTCCCATGACTGTTACCTAGTAATTAACCCTCTCAACCCTTTCTTTTATAGCCTTAGCTTGGGCCCATTGGTGGGCTTTTTGTGATACCTGAACGTTTCTGCTCAGTCTGTAATGCACAGAGGCTACTGCGGACATTCACACTGGTGACATGTCCATAACATTTTTGCTAATATAGCACACTTGAATATAAACCAGCCATCTGGTTACGGCAATTGTGTTACATTATTACATTAAGGTTCATGCAGCATTTACATGGTGACTGAGAGGTAACCAACATTTCTCCTACCTTTCCAGAAGCAGAACTGTCTCTCTTCATGTGTTTGTTTATGCCTGTCACCAGCTTGTCATATGTATTACATATTTCTTTCCTAGGCTCTACTTGTATATTCTTGCAATGTTTCACCCCCATCACACAAGCCTGCCACACCACCAGTCTGTGCAACATCAACCATGGTGTAACGTATGGCGAGACATTAAGAAAAGCACAACACATACACACACCAAGATAGCTCCTGGGAAAATCATAATAACAAAGCGTTCAAAGATCTACATACCTGTAGCTAAATACCTGGCTCTTACGGCCAACCAATGAGACATCGGTGTCAGTTGAAATAGCTATGCATATTGCCTTGTGGCTGTAGAAGGTGTAATGAGAAGCAGCCGATTCCACCTGTCTGCGTTGACGTAAGGGTGTTGTTGTGGGTGATGTCATTATGCGACGGTGTTTACAAGTTGGTTGTGTTTCATGGCGCCCTCCCATCTGGTGGTGTTTTTTTTTTTTTTTTTATTAAAAAAAAGTCTCTTATATTTCGCTTGACCTCACCCTAAAACCCACAATTTCCCGTGGTTGTCCCGTTAGTTTGATTGAAGTTTTGGATGGAGATGTTATTGTCTTATTTGTATATATTTTCATGTTTGTTGTCATGTGTATATAGTGACATCACAGGCGCCATATTGGAGATGCTTAGAATAGCCATTTCTGCCATACTGATGACATCATGGCTCAAAGCAGACGGCTGGAATCTGACACTTCCGTAATCCCTGGCTCATGACGTAATCTCTCCCGCTAGTCAATATCGCTGGCAGTTTTCAAACCACGGATTTCTTTTAACCTAGCCGTCCTTTGCAGAAGCAACTCGCAGGCCCTCAGGAATCATGACATTATATCATGACATGAGGCATCTCTCACACTAGACAGTATCGCTGGTAGTTTTTGAACCACAGATATTCTTTGAACCCAGCCATTCTTTGTGATGCCAGGTGGGTGTATGTACAATGCCAGATCTTGTGTTGCATGTGCGATAAAGCTTTTCAATTATGGAAAGCTTTGTATCCTGCATTTTCCTGGTGTGTGCTTATTGAGCCAAATATGGAAGTTACTGTGAAGTGCCTGCAGGATGACTGCAATTTTTTGTTCAATGTCTTGGTAAATTTGAGAACACATGCTGCAAAAGGACATGCTTGTAGAGGAGAAAGGAAAGTTTATATTCCAGATAATGGATGGTAAGTAACTTCGTATAATAATTTTATGATGTGCAAGAAAAGTAAAGTGTCTGGTAAATCTACAGCATTAAGTGCACTCCGCTGTTGTCACTGGTGGCAGCAGCACGGTAGTCAATGTGTTAAGGGGGCAGTTAGGAACCTTGAGAGCGAAGTATATGCATCTGTAATAGCCTTGGCTAAAAAGATACAGCTAGAATGCTAATTACTGTTTGAGCAACCATCCTTTACTCAATCTCCCACTTCTAGCTCCACTCCCTCCAAAACCTCAAAATTCCAATCAACACAATCTGGTACCACAACACCCTAATTCAGTAGTTAACCTTTCCTCCAAACCTCTCTCCCAATCCGAAACCTCTGTCCTATCCAAAGGCCTCACCTTCAGCCCCACTCCTAGATTCAACTAAACAGCCCTCGTCAAAGATTTACTGTCCTACACTCGTACTCTCTGCTGGAAGTATCACTTTGCCACGAAGAAAAATGATCCTATTCCTACCCCTAATGATCCAACTCCCCAAGACACAATCCAAATTGAACCCTGCCTGGAACAGTTCCGTCCTCCGTCACAGCGGGACCCACCTCCTCTTCCTCAGAATCACCCTCTCCAAACCTTCCAGGAATTTCTGACTTCCAGCCTTGCCTCTCAATCCTTCTTAAAAAACCTTAATCCTACTCCCAACATCACCGCTGCTGAAGCCCAGGCTATCCGTGATCTAAAGGCTGACCGGTCCATCGTCATTCTTCCGGCGGACAAGGGTTCCACGACCGTGGTACTTGATCGTCGGGAGTATGTGGCTGAGGGACTGCGTCAGCTTTCAGACACCACCACATACAAAGTTTGCCAAGGTAATCCCATTCCTGATGTCCAGGCGGAGCTTCAAGGAATCCTCAGAACCCTAGGCCCCCTACAAAACCTTTCACCTGACTCCATCAACCTCCTGACCCCACCGACACCCCGCACCCCTACCTTCTACCTTCTTCCTAAAATTCACAAACCCAATCATCCCGGCCACCCCATTGTAGCCGGTTACCAAGCCCCCACAGAACGTATCTCTGCCTACGTAGATCAACACCTTCAACCCATTACATGCAGTCTCCCATCCTTCATCAAAGACACCAACCACTTTCTCGAATGCCTGGAATCCTTACCCAATCCGTTACCCCCAGAAACCATCCTTGTAACCATTGATGCCACTTCCTTATACACAAATATCCCACACGTCCAGAGCCTCGCTGCGATGGAGCACTTCCTTTCACGCCGATCACCTGCCACCCTACCTAAAACCTCTTTCCTCATTACCTTAGCCAGCTTCAACCTGACCCACAACTTCTTCACTTTTGAAGACCAACATACCAACAATTAAAGGGAACAGCCATGGGTACCAGGATGGCCCCTTCATACGCCAACCTATTCATGGGTCGCTTAGAGGAAGCCTTCTTGGTTACCCAGGCCTGCCAACCTTATACACAAATATCCCACACGTCCAGAGCCTCGCTGCGATGGAGCACTTCCTTTCACGCTGATCACCTGCCACCCTACCTAAAACCTCTTTCCTCATTACCTTAGCCAGCTTCAACCTGACCCACAACTTCTTCACTTTTGAAGACCAACATACCAACAATTAAAGGGAACAGCCATGGGTACCAGGATGGGCCCTTCATACGCCAACCTATTCATGGGTCGCTTAGAGGAAGCCTTCTTGGTTACCCAGGCCTGCCAACCCAAAGTTTGGTACAGATTTATTGATGACATCTTCATGATCTGGACTCACAGTGAAGAAGAACTCCAGAATTTCCTCTCCAACCTCAACTCCTTTGGTTCCATCAGATTCACCTGGTCCTACTCCAAATACCATGCCACTTTCCTTGATGTTGACCTCCACCTGTCCAATGGCCAGCTTCACACGTCCGTCCACATCAAACCCACCAACAAGCAACAGTACCTCCATTATGACAGCTGCCACCCATTCCACATCAAACGGTCCCTTCCCTACAGCATAGGTCTTCGTGGCAAACGAATCTGCTCCAGTCCGGAATCCCTGAAGCATTACACCAACAACCTGACCACAGCTTTCGCATCCCGCAACTACCCTCCCGACCTGGTACAGAAGCAAATAACCAGAGCCACTTCCTCATCCTCTCAAACCCAGAACCTCCCACAGAAGAACCACAAAAGTGCCCCACTTGTGACAGGATACTTTCCGGGACTGGATCAGATTCTGAATGTGGCTCTCCAGCAGGGCTTTGACTTCCTCAAATCCTGCCCTGAAATGAGATCCATCCTTCATGAAATCCTCCCCACTCCACCAAGAGTGTCTTTCCGCCGTCCACCTAACCTTCGTAACCTCTTAGTTCATCCCTATGAAATCCCTACCCTCTGGCTCCTACCCTTGTAACCGCCCCCGGTGTAAAACCTGTCCCATGCACCCTCCCACCACCACCTACTCCAGTCCTGTAACCCGGAGAGTGTACACGATCAAAGGCAGAGCCACGTGTGAAAGCACCCACGTGATCTACCAACTGACCTGCCTACACTGTGACGCATTCTATGTGGGAATGACCAGCAACAAACTGTCCATTCGCATGAATGGACACAGGCAGACAGTGTTTGTTGGTAACGAGGATCACCCTGTGGCTAAACATGCCTTGGTGCACGGCCAGCACATCTTGGCACAGTGTTACACCGTCCGGGTTATCTGGATACTTCCCACTAACACCAACCTATCCGAACTCCGGAGATGGGAACTTGCTCTTCAATATATCCTCTCTTCCCGTTATCCACCAGGCCTCAATCTCTGCTAATTTCAAGTTGCCGCCACTCATACCTCACCTGTCATTCAACAACATCTTTGCCTCTGCACTTCTGCCTCGACTGACATCTCTGCCCAAACTCTTTGTCTTTAAATATGTCTGCTTGCGTCTGTATATGTGTGGATGGATATGTGTGTGTGTGCGAGTGTATACCCGTCCTTTTTTCCCCCTAAGGTAAGTCTTTCCGCTCCCGGGATTGGAATGACTCCTTACCCTCTCCCTTAAAACCCACATCCTTTCGTCTTTCCCTCTCCTTCCCTCTTTCCTGATGAGGCAACAGTTTGTTGCGAAAGCTTGAATTTTGTGTGTATGTTTGTGTGTCTGTCGACCTGCCAGCACTTTCATTTGGTAAGTCACATTATCTTTGTTTTTAGATATAAATTAAATAGTTCAGTATTTAAATGAAAGTGCTCTCATTGCCAACACAAGATAACAGCAATAATGGATTTTAATCCCACAAGACATATTTTGAAATTCAGCTGTGCTGTGGAACTGATATTGCCATCAAAGCAATATATATAAAAATCATTGGAGTAACAACACTGCGATACATACATTCACTCACTGGGAAGTAAACTGGCTTAAAATGTATTTGCGATAAATATGTAGAGCAAATACTGAAACAATACCCACATATTGTGGTCTGCTTATCATATGTCAATGTACTGTAGTATAAAGTATGGATTAGGAGTATGGGATGCCAAACACAAGCAAATCTTCGTAAGCTTTTAAAGTTGGAATAGAAGGCTGTAAGAATAATTTGTGGTGCAGAACTAAGAGACTCGTGCTGTGTTTAGTTACCAAAAGTTGGGATATTAACTGTTATAAATTTGTACACTGATCAGCCAGAATGTTATGGCCACCTACCTAATACCCTGTACGATCAGCTCGGACACGGATAACAGCAGTGACGCATCACGGCATGGAAACAGTGCGACATTGGTAGGTCTCTAAAGGGAGCTGACACCCCATATGGACACACAGGTCACTTAATTCCTGTAAATTTCGGGGAGAAGTGCAGTGAGCTCTGATGCCACTTTCAATCACTTCCCAGATGTATTCAATCGAGTTTGGATTTGGCTATTTAGGAAGCCAGCTTACCAATTGGAACTCGCCACTGTTTTCCTTGAACCACTCCGTCACACTCCTGGTGTTGTAACATGGCACATTATCTTGTTGAAATATGCCTCTGCACGATTGTCCTGAAGGAGTGTACGTGTGCAACCAGTGTACGACACTCCTCGGCCATCGTGGGGCCTCGCACGAGCTACACTGGACCTATTGTAATGGATCTGGGAGAAGTGTTATTTTCTACCGGATTTGTCGATACCAAATCTAATGAGGGAAGTTGTAAATGTTTTCTTATATTTTTGTCAGAATTTTTTTAAAATTTAATTTGCCTTATTTTATGCTAATTTACTTATATTCTTGAGAGTGACAGCATATTGTTTAATATTAGCAGATGCGACGAAGAATATCAAAGAGACTGATTACAAGTGGAAGCTTCTGTGTTGTGTAAAATGTCTTTGACGCTGGAGTCATCTTTGACCATAGTCAGTCGGCAGTGAACTCTCGGTGGGTGTTGGCGGTGGAACAATGTGCACGTTGCCGTCATAATTTGCTAGTGAACAGGAAAAATGAATTATGTTACTACTTTTTTTATATAAACTTTAAGAAGAAACCACATTCAAAGAAATGGTATTTGAAGCACCAAAAATGAGGCAAACGCATTGAACCAGGTCATTTCTGCAGCCGACAAAACTGCATTGTGGAATCATACTTCCACTAGACAACTGAAGCCAAGACAAATATCGTCTTGTAAACATTTCACGGAAAAGGTACTGTCACGAATTATGCTAAATACAGTATATAAAAATAGTGAGCATATTTCACTATGGATGCCCATAGCATAATGGAGCTGCAGCCAACTTGTTGGATCTTGCAGTACAGATATCGAGGAGCTGTTCCCCTGGAGAACAACAGATTCACGCCCATTTCAGTCGCACTTGCCAATGTCGTGGTGTCAAGATTGGCATATGCATGGGTTGTCAGCTGCCGTGTCCCATCATCAGGAGTGTTCTGTGCACTCTGTGTGCGCACACACACACCCACACACCCACCCACACACACACACACACACAAGCATTAAATTCCGATGTTCGTTCCGCCACAGTCTGCCACCTGTCCTGTTTTAGCAGTCTGTCCAGCCTACACTGTCAGACATCTCTACTGAGGGGTGGGCATCCAACCCCACGACACCTGGAATTGGTTTCACTACTTGTTGAAGACACTCACCACAGCACTGCTTAAACACCCAACAAGTGGTGCCGTTTCTGAAATGACTATCTTGAGCCTGCGTTCTACACATGGACAGCATGTTCACTGACACTACAATGCACCGTGCGTGTGTCTGACTAGCAGTCATTCCTCACCAAGTGACACTGCTATTGCCTGGATGGGTTTATATTGATAGTAGGTTCGTGATCATAATGTTCTGGCTGATCAGTGTATACTTTTAAACCGATTATGTTGCCCCAAGCTCTTAGTCTAAATGTAAACTCTGACCTGAACAAGCATAATACCAGAAACATACATCAGTTTCATCTCATAAGCCACCAAACTGCACTTTATCAGAGAAACCTACTATATGCATGATTGATGCTTGTCAATTCAGTCAGATCACTCCCCACTGAAAAATTTAAAGCCAAACTAGAAAGAATATTTATTGCCAGCCCACATTAGCCACTGGATGAGTATCTCTGTTTTGCACGGAATAAAGGCATTTTAATATATGCCTCATTATGTATGTTGAGCATCATTTAATAGAAACACTTTATTATCCAGCATTAGCTTTAAGTTATTTCTTAAATAACTAATCTAGTAAAATTGATCTCAGTTGAAATCAAACAGTGGAAACTTCAGGCTGGAATATCAACAATATGAGGAAAAGGTAGATCGCTGCTCAGCACAAAGAAGACATGTTGAGTTGTCAACAGGCACAAGAGGACATGAGCATTACCTTTCTGCCAAAGCCTTATTCAGAAAATGAAACACACATACACACTCATTCATTCACACTCTCTCTCTCTCTCTCTCTCTGTATGTGTGTGTGTGTGTGTGTGTGTGTGTGTGTGTGTGTGTGTGTGTGTGTGTGTGTGTGTGTGTGTGTGTGTGCACGTTTTCTTTTTTAAAAACAAAGAAGGCTTTGGTTTAAAGTGTCTTTTTATTATGCCTGTCCTGCCTGTAACTCAACGTGTCGTATTTTTAGTGACTAGTAATCTGTATTTTCCTTATATTGTTGATACACATTTTAGCTAAGGTGAAAGGCTTTCTTCCTTCAAATGAAGGCTCACCTACAAGTAAATTACTTTTAAACCTGTGCCTTATTGTATCAAAGTTTGTTGTAAAAAATGTCCATTGTGTAGCCCTTTGTTATGAACTCATGAACTAAGCAAAATAATCCTTGTATCATAAGATGATGAATAAAGTTGTCATCGTCAACATTATTATTATTATTGAAGAGAACCATTTATCTGTCACATTCCTAAATGACAAAACCATTTTGAGAAACCACTGTAGGCTATCTGTGTTATTATGCAAGATGCCTTTATTGCGCTACTGGCCAGTTTCAAATGTTGGTGATGTGTGTGTCACAATCTGTAACCAGTTTCATGCTATGTGGACACACACATACAACAGCTGTTGGACATAGAAACACAACCAACAGCAAGCTTCCTGGTCCTCATAAATTCATGTTACACCTCAGCATTAACATATCTGTTCACTTACGTTCATTTCATTATGAGAATGTAACACCACTTCTGTCTGGGAGAGAAATCTCTCAAGCAGTAGGATGGTGTCAGTCTCACCATACTAAAACAAAAAAATGGAGTAGTCACAAACATCCTTGCTGTAAACATGCCCAATCTGGTGGTACTAGTTACAGGTTAAATATGTTAGGCCTGATGAGTTGTCAGGAATTTGTCAGAACAATAAAACACAAGGAAGTTAATTGATGCAGTGAAATAAAAGAACCAAGTGAAAGTAAAGAGTACGGATAATTTAATTAGGATGCACTTTAAAACCAAATACAGGAAGTAAATTTTGTCTAATAATTGGAATATATTTTCAAATCTCATGTATTCTAAAAGCCACTGAACTTTCATGTTAAGTCAATAATATATTTGCCTAAATAAACACTGGCATCTCACCAAATACAGTGGTAAACTGCAACATGAGACTTTAAATGATTGTTCAGAGAGTTCTCTGTAAAGGGATCTTAACCACAGTATTAACTCATTCTATAGAATTTCTGGGAGTGCTGTTATTAAACTCATTTGGTATATCAATAGCTTGTATGAATCATCTGCTGTGTATTTTTAAATACACTAAAGATATCAAAAAAACTGTAAAATAATTGAATTTTAAAAAGGTAGAAACAAACAATGGCAGGATCATGAAATAGAACAGATAAAGGTGGGTTTTCCGACAACGAAGTACTATTATTTCTAAGTTGTGAGCATTTTTAACTATTTCTTTTTTTAATAAATGCAAGAGGAAATGAGGTGGAATGTAAAATTTTAATCACCAGATAGTGGACTAAATGTTGAACTAGCAATAACATGTAAGTGACAGCTAAATATTGTAACTGGAACACAGAAGCTGTTATGAGATGCAAGATATGTAATTATAGTGATAATTTATTGCAGTTTCTAGGCCCAGTTTGGTTAAATTTTCAAACTGAAGTCACTCAAGAGGCCCATGATGATTATATGAGTAACTGAGCATGTATGTATTACCGCTTTGAGTCACTAACAAGAAGAGCCCAATTGTAATTTAAATTTTCTTATTAATGCATTTTAGGCAATGCCCATCTTTAGAATGTCAAAAAACATCACAGCCGCCATACATGCACAAATTATGTATGGCACATTAAGAGCAAACATATGGGTTCATCAACAAACTAGTTTACATACCACAGAAAAACCTAATTTCAGAATATCATGTCAAGAATTGAAACTTCCTGTGTGCCGGACCGAGGCTCTAACTCGGGACCTTTGCCTTACGCAGGCAAGTGCTCTACCAGCTGAGCTACCCAAACACGACTCATGCCCCCTTCTCACAGTTTTCCTTCTGTCAGTACCTCATCTCCTAGTGGACGAAAAGCTGTGCGGACGGGGTGTGAGTCGTGCACGGGTAGCTCAGTTGGTAGAGCACTTGCCCACAAAAGGCAAAGGTCCCGAGTTCTAGTCTCAGTCCGGCACACAAATTTGCCAGGAAGTTTCGTATCACCACACACTCCGCTGCAGAGCAAAAATCTCATTATGTCAAGTATTATCTATTGTAACATTGGTGCTCAACTGACAGTGCTACGCCATTACAAAATTAGCTGTCTTAACATACCACTAAGTAACACGATTGTAGGGGTGCTAGGATCTAGTGTCAAATTTTGATGGACGGTTAACAAAATCAACTATAAAACTATAAAATAATTGTAAAGGGTTTTTTCCTTCATGGTAACTATGAATCAAAGGCACAAAAGATCACATTCCAACAAAAGTTCATCATTTATATGTGTGGTATGAGTAGGACAAGAACACAGTGGGAGGAGTACAAAATAATCTCAGCTTATACACAGTGTACAACTTTGCTTACGCCGTTTCCCGATAGGTGGCGACCAAGATGAGTAGCTATACTGTATATGGGCAGGGAAGGGGGAAAGGTTGCTACATATGCCTCGTGACGACAGTGTGCAGGAGGTCAAGTGGACGGGACTGTTAAATGACAGAACAGGAAAAATAATATATTTCAGCATACGGCATACAAGGGGTGTGTCTACGGTCAGAAGTTGGCAGGTTTATGGCCGGTCTAGGAGGTCAAACAATTAATTGATATGGGCAATGGAAGGTAAAGTGGTTCATGTTAACTTACAGTGGTGACTGGTTGTGAAAAGCAGAGCCAGAGGCTCTGCCTTCCAAAAAGACGTCTGTTCTGCTCGAGGTCTGGATTGCAAGAGAGTGAGGTACTGTGTTCTGCACTGCAAAACACTCTAGCATCCACACACGTGACCTGTATCCCACACGCACTATTGGCTAAAACCGATGGCATGAATACGTTTCAGCAGAGGTCTCGGGGTGTCTTGTCAGCAGCATTAACTCGACAGAACTGCCTCAGTTTTGAAAGACAGGCGACTTTTGTCATGTAGGCACAGCGTAAGTTGCTCTATGAGTAAACTTGTAAAGATTTGACTGGGCCTTTGAAATAAATTTTTTAAACCCATTCCCTAAAATATTCCTCGACTGGCTGGCACCATGTACATAGCGGTCGAAAGAAACAGATCGCAGATGTCACACAGTTAGCTTGGACCTCGGTCAGCATAACCTCAATCAATCATTACTCTATTTTTGTATGCATCATAAAGTTGTTCTCGATTCAAAATGTCAGTGTACAAGCCTAATTCTTGTGATTTGTGGGAGGTGTTACCGTTTTGCTCGAACAGTACACCCATGGCCTGTTCAAGCAAGAAATATGCCAGGTGAAACTGAAGAATCACATGTTACTGTTTCGTTTCAATATGAAGAAAACAGCAGCTGAGTCTCATCTACTCCCAAGTACGTATGGTAACGATGCTATTAGTGAAAGAATGCGTTGTGAGTGGTTTCAATGCTTCAAGAACGGTGATTTTAACGTTGCAGACCGGCATAGTGGTGAAAGAGAGAATGTTTTTGAACATGCAGAATTGGAGACATTGCTGAGTGTAGACTCACTTCAACCTCAAGAAGAATTGGCACGATTAGTGGGAGTGACACAGCAAACCATTTCAAAATGTCTCAAGGCTATGGTCATGGTTCAAAAAGAAGGAACTTGGGTCCCATGTGAGCTGAAACCAAGAGACGTTGAACGGAATTTGTGTGTTTGTGAACAGTTGCATCGGAGGCAAAAATGTAAGGGATTTCTGCATCACATTATGACCGGGGACAAAAATGGGTTCATTACAATAACCCTAAACCATGGGGATATCCCGGCCATGCTTCCACATCGACAGCCAAACCGAATATTCACAACTCCAAGATCATGCTCTGCATTTAGTAGGACCAGTTCGGCATCTTGTACTATGAGGTGTTAAAACCAAGTGAAACAATGACAGGTGCATTGAAAGACAAATGGCCGCAATACAGTGAGAGGCACAATAAAGTGATTTTGCAGCATGACCTCACATTGCAAAAGAGGTCAAAAGGTACTTCTAAACATTAAAATGGGAAGTCCTATTCGACTCCCGTGTTCTCCCGACATTGCTTCCTCTGACTATCACCTGTTCAGATCAATAGCACATGGCCTGGCTGACCAACACTTCTGATCTCATGAAGAAGCCACAAATTGGATCAATTCGTGGATTGCTTCAAAAGATGAACAATTTTTTCGATGTGGGATTCGTACATTGCCCAAAAAAGTAGTGGCCAGCGAATACATTGAATGATACATGTTTAACCAATTTGTTTAATTAAAGCCTCAATGTTTGGGAAAAACAGCAGAAGCAAAGTTTCACATCTTGTATAAATGACAGCTAGCAATCTGTAGCTTTGGCAAACTTAAAATACGGAAGGGAGACCTACTGTAAGTCTATCAGGTGTTGCAAGAAGCATGGATAAATATGCACCGGAATAGGTAGGAGGATTGTGGAGAAGCACTGGGCCCTTGGCAAATTCATATTTATTGACTTATAATGCCACTGCACTACAGAAGTCACATCACAAAAAAATGTGTCTTAAAATTTACAAACACCAAACATGCAATGAAGAGAAGCAATAGTTTACACCAACCCTTATAAGAGATCATGTACTCCAACATTAAATACAGGGTGTTACAAAAAGGTACAGCCAAACTTTCAGGAAACATTCCTCACACACAAAGAAAGAAAATATGTTATGTGGACATGTGTCCGGAAACACTTCCTTTCCATGTTAGAGCTCATTTTATTACTTCTCTTCAAATCACATTAATCATGGAATGGAAACACCCAGCAACAGAATGTACCAGTGCGACTTCAAACACTTTGTTACAGGAAATGTTCAAAATGTCCTCCATTAGCGAGGATACATGCATCCACCCTCCGTTACATGGAATCCCTGATGCGCTGATGCAGCCCTGGAGAATGGCGTATTGTATCACAGCCGTCCACAATTCGAGCATGAAGAGTCTCTACATTTGGTACCGGGGTTGCGTAGACAAGAGCTTTCAAATGCCCCCATAAATGAAAGTCAAGAGGGTTGAGGTCAGGAGAGTGTGGAAGCCACGGAATTGGTCCGCCTCTACCAATTCATTGGTCACCGAATCTGTTGTTGAGAAGCATATGAACACTTCGACTGAAGTGTGCAGGAGCTCCATCGTGCATGAACCACATGTTGTGTCGTACTTGTACAGGCACGTGTTCTAGCAGCACAGGTAGAGTATCCCGTATGAAATCATGATAACGTGCTCCATTGAGCGTAGGTGGAAGAACATGGGGCCCAATCAAGATATCACCAACAATGCCTGCCCAAACGTTCACAGAAAATCTGTGTTGATGATGTGATTGCACAATTGCATGCGGATTCTCGTCAGCCCACACACGTTGATTGTGAAAATTTACAATTTGATCACGTTGGAATGAAGCCTCATCCGTAAAGAGAACATTTGCACTGAAATGAGGATTGACACATTGTTGGATGAACCATTCGCAGAAGTGTACCTGTGGAGGCCAATCAGCTGCTGATAGTGCCTGCACACACTGTACATGGTACGGAAACAACTGGTTCTCCCGTAGCATTCTCCATACAGTGACGTGGTCAACGTTACCTTGTACAGCAGCAACTTCTCTGATGCTGACATTAGGGTTATCATCAACTGCACGAAGAATTGCCTCGACCATTGCAGGTGTCCTCGTCATTCTAGGTCTTTCCCAGTCGCGAGTCATAGGCTGGAATGTTCCGTGCTTCCTAAGACACCGATCAATTGCTTCGAACATCTTCCTGTCGAGACACCTTCGTTCTGGAAATCACTCTCGATACAAACGTACTGCGCCACGGCTGTTGCCCCGTGCTAGTCCATACATCAAATGGGCATCTGTATAAGAAAATGATATGCATTTGAATAGACAATGAATAGCATTAAAATTACAGTACTGTTTTTCATATCTGATATCATCTATTCTATCAGTTAAACACAAGTCACTCATCCTGGTTAAAAGAAACACATCAATTTATTGTTACAATGATTACTGGTGGGATGCACAAGTGAGGGTAGGGGAGCAAGAAAAAAAGGTGGAGTTGATTGTGGGTGATTGAATGGAAAATGATCATGCACGATCAAAGGAAGATGTAAACAGAAAATAGAGTGAAGCTGTGGTAGGAAGGAGTGGGAGTTGGGACAGGGAGGTATGTGAAATAATGGTAGAATGGAATGGTGCCTTTGTTTCATTGTGGAACCACGACCCAGACAGACACTATTTTACTGTTCCTGGTACTGGTACTGGTGACTGCATATGGCAACACTAACAGGTAAATGAAGATGTCATCTTGTAATGCAGGGGCAGGCAGGAATCCTGCACGTGTGCGATGCACTTGCACGTGTGCAGTTAACAGGTGTTGTGCGTTCACACGGGCAAGCTGGCCACCCGCTTCTCTCCCCACCATACTGTCTCTCCGCTTCTTTCTCTGTAATGCGTTTTGTTTCCTGGCCTGTTTTATTGAATGAAGGAATAAGGTTAGTAGGAGTACTTGAAAGAAATCATGGTTTGAAAGAGTACCTAGTACCTGTGATACATTTTATTTAATTATCACAGGTGGAGTTTACAATACAATTTAATGTCTGGAACAAAATTTCTACATACAGACAAACGCAAACAGTTACGTAAATATTAATTACTGATGTTTGCTCTTAACCGAGACTTATTAATTTTCATAACAGAAAAAGTTTCCCACAAACATATGTCAAGCCAGACATTGACATTATCTTCGCGACTTCATGATGGAGACGAGGAAAAACTTGCTGTGGAAAGTCATGATAAAAATCTGTTACACATCTTGCCAAAAGGAACTTGTCTCTCAGACGAGAATTATGCTATAGAATCTACAGTGCAGAGCTATTAATTTCATTTGCAAACTGGGATGAATATCATCTACAGAAACAGCAAATTGTGTCGAGAACTATTCAAAACCTTGGGATAAGTATGATATATCCCCAAATCGCTTGAGAAATTCCTCTTTTATTGCACTAAGTATGGGAACATATTGAAATTTATTATAATGGTGTTCAATATTAAACTTCCGCTGACCAGCGAGAATACTGTCACATTTCGAATTTTCACGTTTTTGCACAAAGAAAAAATGATTCTCCCATTCCTTTTTAAAAGATAGCAAATCTCCATTTCTCTGTTTCCTTGATTCACTCTGCATTTTCCGGTTCTTGAAATACAACGTTCACCACGTAGTGGTCGCTTCACTTCAATGTCCACAGCTTGGCCTGGTACTACACTGCCGCAACCTGCCAGCTGTCACCACTGTCCTGTTTGACGACTGCACGCGAGCAGCACACGTGCAGCGCCGTGTGCTCATGAGCTGCGTGCAACGTTTGCCCGCCCCTGTTGTAATGAATGACTGGTATTGACAGCCATTAGGTGCTGGGTGCAGTAATACAGTCTTTGTGAAACTGGTCTGGCCTGTGCTTTTGCAGATGGGTGAAGGCTTTCTTTCTTCTCCCCCGTGTTTGGATATTGTCTACTGTTTTCTATTTTTAATGACTTGTTTTTATCTTCATGGAGTATTATTGAAATAATGTTTGTGTTTGCGTATTCATCCAAGAATGAGATTGTTCACATTTGTTGAGATATTGTGTAATATAGGTATTGGCTATCTAACAAATTATGTGATGAAAGTGGGGCTATTATTAATTTGTATAGTGCAGTGCAATAAAAATTGCTATTACACATTACGATGTGCGTTCCACAGTCTTCTCTTCGTGCTGTGATATAATCTCCTATGGCTTTGAACTTCTCATCCATTTATTTCCTATTTAGCTTGGTTCTTCCCTTTCCCATGCCTGCTCACCTTTCCATTAGTCATGCAAAATCTAACCCACCTCCACCACCGCAGTGCATATTCTGCCTGTGTAATTAGGTCAAATCTTTCAAAGAAAACAAGACTTGATACCATTCAACTGAGCCATGTGATCCGACATGTAGAATGCTTCCCATTCTGTGGTGCAGCCACAAGTATGGTAAGTAGAGTCTAAACTGGCCACAGAATCACATCGATCTTTTGGCCAACCAGGAAAATTAGAGAGACATGATCTGTCAAAAATACTCTTAGCCTCAGAATACCGGGGATTTATAAAATTACTTGTAATTGCCGTATCAGTAATGAAGGGCACTCTATATAGACTGTTGCTAATTGTTGTGTTGGACATTGCCACCTTAAGTACAGGAACACTTAAAGCAGCAGTTTCCAAGAACAGCCTAATGAATAAACAGACTGTTTGTACAGATGAGGATTCAGGCTCACCTTTCCAACTGTGTCTGTCATTAGGGAAGCAGTAGAAATTAGACCGTATGGTCGCAACTTCAAGAGACACTGGTAACACATCTAGCTATTTAGTTATTTAGTTACTTGCTCTTGGTTTTAGTCTTAGCTGGATACAAGAACAGATCAAATCTCACACACAAGTTAATATATCTGAATATAAAACTTAATATTTTAAAACAGTTTCAAATTAGCTAGTATAACTAAATCAATACATGGAAACATGCACGTGAGAAAGAAAAATTGCAGAGGAAAACTTTACATAGTTTTACATCTACACACATACTCAGTAACCCACCATGTGGAGTGTGACCGAGGGTATCTTGTACTGCTACTGGTCATTTTATCGCCTTGGAGTTTTCAAATTGACGTGGCTTAGAAACCGATGAGATTTTATTCATTTCCTTTCCTGTTCCACTCACAAATAGAGAGAGGGGTATATGACTGTGTACATGCCTCTGTAAGAGCCCCAATTTCTCTCATCTGATCTTAGTGGTGAAATGTACATTAGTGGCAGTAAAATCTTTCTGCAGTCAGCTTCAAATGTCACTCCTCCCAATTTTCTCAAAAGTATTCCTCAAAAGGAACATCTCTTTCCCTCCACAGATTCCCATTTGAGTTCCCAAAGCATCTCCATAATACTTGCATATTGTTCACAACAAATCTGCAGCCCACCTTTCCTTTAATCCTAGTGGGGATCCCAGACACTCCAGCAGTACTCCAGTATGTGTCGCACTAGTGCCCTATGCACGGATACCTTTACAGATGAACTACACTTTTCCAAAAATCTCCTAATAAACCAAAGTCGACCATTAATACCTTACCCTAACATGCCTGTCCCATTTCATATAGCTTTGCTACATTATGCTGAATTATTTAAAAAACTTAACTTTAATGTAGTATTTCGAACATTACACAACAGTTTTTCCTACTCATCTGCATTATATACATTTTTCTACATTAGAGCAATCTGCCATTCATCATACCAACTGGAAACTTTGTCAACATTATCTTGTATCCTCCTAAGGTCATTCAATGAAGACATCTTCACATACACCACAACATCATCAACAAACAACTGCAGATTGCTGCACACCCTGTCTGCCAAATCACTTGCATATACATAGTTCTATCACACTTCCCTGGGGCACTCCTGATGGTACCCCTGTCTCTGACGAATAATTACCATTGTTGACAATGTACTGGATTCTATTACGTAAGAAGTCTTCAAACCACTCATATATCTGGGTACCTATACTGTACGATATTCATCATCCGATGTGAGTGATGGCACTGCAAGCCATGCTGGACAACAACCAGGTGCTGTCCACTGGGCATAAAAGCGTGAACCTCACCAGTTTTATGACAGTCAGACTTAGTCCATGCTGACAGTGATTGAGGCTATTTGAAAATCTTGGGATTTTATACAAATTTGACGTGGAAGTTTAACATAACTTTTTAGCCATATGAGTAAAAATATCGTGTAAAACTGATAGCTTCGCACCTTACAAAACTCTTCAGTGTCCTTGGGAGTCTTACACTTACATGTCAATATATTTACTCCCTAATAGTATTTATTGTTAATAACAGGGGTAGTTTTACTATGATCAGTGAAATGAACTTGCAAAATGCTGGAAGTAAAAATATTGTTCATGTAGACTACGCATCCCTGTCTATGATTCAGGATGGAATTTTATATTCTAATACAATAGTCTAACAGGTTGCTGCTAGACATCAGGCAGATAACTGCAAATTCTAAGATATTAAAAAAAATACAAAGTAGAAAATTATTTTATGAGCCTCTCCTTCAATAATTAATCGTAAGGAAAGATAATGTTTGGACTCAAGGATGCATATGCTGTTTAACACTAATGTTCACATTAAACAGGTTTTTAATGTTACTGTTATATGTAAGGCTGACAATACTCATTGTAAATTTATGAAATGCTTTGTGTGAAGAATGAGATAAGAACAGCACTGTAATAAAATAATATTTCTAATTTTCAGGTCCATTAGTTCCTTCCTCTGGGAAGATGGATATGTTTTGCAGGATTGGGAATGAGGGGAAGACCACTTAGACCATTCATGTAGAACTCTTGTGTGACCCATTCATGAGTACCTATCTAATGTTTGGATACCCACCAGGTCAGATTTAAAGCAACACATTGAAGTGACTTAGATGTGGGCTGCTAGATAGGTTACCAGTAGGTTCAAATAATGTGCGAGTATTATGGAGATGCTTCGCAAACTAATATCAGAATGGAGGGAAGACTGTTCTTTTTCTACAACACTATTGGGAAAATTTAGAATATGAGAAGTCAGGGCTCATATAGAAGCATATAGATAGCCTTTCTTCCCTCACTCTACTTGCAAGTTGAACAGCAAAGAAAATGATGTGTAGTGGTACAAGGTACCCTATACCATGTATCATTTAGTTGTTTGTGTAGTGTGTGTGTGTGTGTGTGTGTGTGTGTGTGTGTGTGTGTGTGTGTGTGTCTAATAGAGGGAAACATTCCACGTGGGAAAAATATATCTAAAAACAAAGATTATGTGACTTACGAAACGAAAGCGCTGGCAGGTCGATAGACACACAAACAAACACAAACATATACACAAAATTCAAGCTTTCGCAACCAATGGTTGTTTCATCAGGAAAGAGGGAAGGAGAGGGAAAAACGAAAGGATGTGGGTTTTAAGGGAGAGGGTAAGGAGTCATTCCAATCCCGGGAGTGGAAAGACTTACCTTAGGGGGAAAAAAGGACAGGTATACACTCGCACACACACCCATATCCAACTGCACATACACAGACACAAGCAGACATTTGTAAAGGCAAAGAGTTTCGACAGAGACTGATATATATATATGGAAGGGAATTGTGACTGCCTACCACATAAAAAATATTATGTGGAAACTGACCGAAAGCTTAGTGATTTATTTAAAATGTTTTGTTTCACATTTATCTGTACCTGATACACTCTGACAATCAGTGACTTGCAACTATAACAATCATAGAATTTGGAGATCTCAGTATTGCTTACATCCTATTAATAATCAATCATTCACCTCTGTTTGTCAAAAGATAACATAAAAATGAACTGGGTTTGAAGAAAATGTGATTGACATATAGCTGTTTGTTTACAGATCAACAACAATCAAAATTTAAGCATATCGGTAACACAGATTGGGCAAGAACACATATCCAGGCTACAGTACTATATTGGATTTCACGCCTGCCTGCCCCCTTTTTCCTTGATTGCTTGGCTGGAGTAACAAGTTTTATTGCAGTATAGTCTCAGGTCTACATTAGGTTGAAAAGTAATAAATGGAATTGTGAAAATCAGCGAATGAGAAAGGTTGTGGTAACAAACAGATATCTGGGTTTGCCTAATACTAAAGCTACTAGGTCATGCCCAAAAACATATATTAGAAAATAAGCAAGCATTCAATGTGTGTTTTGATGCATATTAAGTACAGATATTTACAGAAACTGGAAAAATGTAAGAGGCATTTCACTACATTCCTTTACCATATTTGATCCATTTTCCCACATTTGCTACTGCTTGTATGGGTGCAAAGACAAATTCTTACTGTAAATATCTGAGTGGTAGCTACATTAGTAAGCTGCACTTAATAAATTAAACATTGTCCTGAATGCATAATATGTGTTATACTATAAATCTCTCTGCCATTCAACCAATAATTCGTGATCGGTTGGCTTCAATCAATCATGTAAGACTAATATGTAACTCCAACAACATTGTGAATTAGTATGTCACATTAATCGAGATTATTCACGTTCAAAGATTGTTTCTACATTTAATTCTTTTTATGGAAGCGTTATTCAAACAATCTGGATTGGCTTGACATTCCAAAAACGACAACTGAAGCAAGTCTGTTAAGGGCTTCGGTCAACAGGTGATGTCAGTTATGTCAACAGAGCAGGTCTAGATACCAGGCAACACTGTCTCGCTTTCTGCCTTTCTGATGACACCACAAAGCGATTCCTCAGGGCTCACGAGATGCACTTCTGAAACGTTTGCGCTTTACAGGAGGTTTCACGATATACAGCTTATGCTTCAGTGTCCCCTGCCAGATGCCTACTAGCAACATACAGTGTTCTTTCGTCTGAGCACCTGTGCACTTCCACAGCATCCCTAATGTCCTGTTAAAAACCGTCACATCCTCCATTGCCTTGTCCAAGAAGCAACTTATTACTGTGAATACTGCCAGGTCATATGGAGCAGAAGGCACTGTCAATCCAGACTTAATTTCATCTGATTCCAACTATGCTGAACATTACACTTCCCCAGTGTCTACTCACGATTAAGTTTGAACTTTCTCTGCCCCTCGTTCTCCAATTCATGTTTTAACACGAGTAATCAGTGTATTACAGCAGCAAATGCATCCACACTAGTAGAAGCCAGCATTTCCACCATTTTGCATACTCTTACTTCTACCGCAATTCAACTGCTCTAAAAAGAAAAGTTCCCATTTAACCCTCCTCCACACACACAAAAGTCTAACCACTAATTAATTCTTCTGGTGAATCATTGCTCATCTAGAATCTAGACTGAGTACAGCTACTAGCCAGATGTTCAGTTTGCCTACACATGGACCAAGTAGCTACTACAGGTCTGCCACATGGAAAATTGAGCCCAGACAAATTACAAAATGTACAGCTCACTGGCACAGGACATGCAGAGGTATACAGAGAAGTTTGGCATCGATTTTTATTCTGCTGAGGAATACACGGTGGCTCTGTAGATCCCTACGACGGTGGTGCAGTACGTGTACGTGTGCCGCCACAAACACCAGTGCTGGATCTGCTGCTACAGCACTGTCTGCTCCATCCTTTTCACGAAATGGCTACTGTCCCGCACCGGGTGGCATGACGAGCAGCACGTGTTGCCCGCGTCTGAATCCCCAGGCTGCTCTCTGGAGCACGGCTGGCTATTCCCTCGAGAATTCCTTGTGTTCACCAAGTATAGCACCGAAGTATAACAGACAGCATCCGTCACTGCAGTAAAGCCTGAGCAGCTCCAGTCGCCCACTCAGGGCAGCTCTTTCAGTGACAGAGCAGCCTCAAAGCGTGGAGGACAAAATATCGCATCCCAGCTCCGTCCGTAAAGAAAGTGGCTCGCAGTCTGTAGGACGGTATCGCCCAGAGAGCAAAGGCTGGATGCCCCCTGCTGCCCACACCTATGCAGCGTGAAGTTTGGGACCTGCCTCGCCACGGCTGTGGCACATCTCTATAGCAGATCTGACGGTTCATCCGGCGGGCCAGTTGCTAAAATTCATCAGCAGATGGTGGTTGCGGTTGGCCTGCAACTTTAACAATTATTCTCTCTGGTTCCAGACACAAAGTTTGGTGACATGACTGCTTGCTTTGAGCCTCTGGGCTCCCTTATTTATACTCCTTTCTTTACACCTCTGGCAGTCTCTCTGGAGGGGACGAGTGGTACGTTCCTTAATAATTATGTTGTTATGACTGCAACATGTGGGTTTTTCATACCGTGTCAATGCCCAGTATTCCACCTTATCACTCCACATCTTATCCAAATTTGTTTATAGTGTGTCACCCTATGCATCCTCACCTGTGAGCTGTGTTGTAATCATGCCTTGCAGAATTTGTTTTTTAGTAACAACATCGCTAGTGCTTGCTACCGGACGTGTCCATCAGTACGTTAACTTCTACTTTCTGGCCACAGCTGTGTAAAATTTTCAAGTATTTACCAGATCTATGCCTATACTTTTTTTTCTGAAGCAGCAATTCTTTCTTCAGCTCATTACGGTTTCCAAGAAAATAAAATAGTTTCTGATACAAAAAGTGAATTTCTTGATACCACCCTACTTCTTTTGATGAAAAAATCCCAGCTATAGGTGTCTTTCTTGACCTCACAGTGGTCTTTCAAACAGTAAACCACAACATACTCTTACAAAATTTGGATTTGCATGGGTAAGGGGCAGTGCCCACGGCTGTCTCAGCAGTTATATTGAAGACTGAGCACAATACGTCCACATAAATAAAATCTATCAGGACTCCCAGATGTGGTCCACTTTGAGACAAGTCATTAAACATGATGTGCCATGAGCATCAGTTTTTAGTCCCTCATTACTTCTACTTGATGTGCATGACCTGCCCCCACATACCCACTAGTAAGGCATTTCCATTTGCTGACTATACTGATGCCCTTACCTCAAATACAGATGAATCTATACAGTCAGCAGTAAACAAAAATACAACCCAACTAGACTCATGGCTTGAATCAAATGAACTGTTCCTCAGCGCAAAACAGACAGTATGCCTAACCTTCCACACCATTCAGAACAGAACTCTGCAGGCTCCAACAGTAACACTAATTGACAGTAACGTGGAAATCTTTAATTCACCACACCAAATTCTTAGCGATCCACATCACTGACACACACATATGGAAAAACGACATCAACATGATCAGTTACAGGCTAAATAAACTGTTTCATGTTCCGATCATGGGAGGTGACCTACATACCAGCATACACACCATGTATATTATGCTCTTTTCCATTTCATACTATGCTATGGAATTATTTTTAGGGTCATAGTACTGAGTCAGTGAAAACTTTTAAAATACAAAAAACTTTTACAAAGAACAAAGGAAAACATGAAAACTACTCTCTCTGTCTGTCATCAATACACATTTCTACTACACCATTTTATTAAGCAAAACATCAATAGATTAGATTCACTTTTCATTCCATAGACACAAAAACTTCATGCTTATCATGGGAGTGGAACATGTCACGTAGAAGAACATAAAAACATATAATATTTGAATATAATACTTAGTACCCGATCATTTGCCAGGTGATTACCAAAGTAGGTGAATACAATACACTAAATTGGAACAGCTAATATTTACAGAATTAATATGCTGTCAGAATGAAACATTATTACGCACTATTAATAAATTTATCATACACAAAAAACCTGATCTTGACTGTTGTGACCAAGTGCTGTCAAAACCGAATTCTATCCAACATTTCTACTTAAGCTGGCCTAACAGTCTCAGGAAAGATATTCATCTATAGAGTGGAAGGAATTGCCTATCAGAAGGTTTTTCAAACTCTTTTTAAACCATGCTTTATCTGAAACCAAGTTTTTAATGGTTGCTGGCAATTTACTGAAAATGTATGTTCCTGAATGTTGGACCTGTTTGTGGACCACGGTAAGTGATTATAGGTTTTTATGTGGGTATTTCCAGAATGAGATTTTCACTCTGCAGCGGAGTGTGTGCTGATATGAAACTTCCTGGCAGATTAAAACTATGTGACAGACCGAGAGCTTCTGTAAAGGTTGGAAGGTAGGAGACGAGACGAGGTACTGGTGGAAATAAAGCTGCGAGGTGTGAGTTGTGCTTAGGTAGCTCAGATGGTAGAGCACTTGCCCACTGAAGGCAAAGGTCCCGAGTTCAAGTCTCAGTCCGGCACGGTTTTAATCTGCCAGGAAGTTGCTTTATGTGGATAGTTCTTATTACTAGTATTGATACTATGTATTGAGCTACTGGTTGAAAATAGAGATATATTACCTGCAACAAATTTCATTAAGCCATAAATATACTGAAAAGCAGTGGTTAGAATACATAGGTTCTTGAACAGGTTTCGACATGATGTTCTGGATTTTACACCACAAATTATTCTTATTATATGCTTTTGCTTGATGGGTTACCTCAGAATATGATCCTGTATGACATAACATAATGAAAATATCCAAGATTTTTTATATTTATATCTCCTACATCTGACATCATTCTCACTGCACATACAGACTTGTTTAGATGCTTAAGCAGTTACGTGGCATGCTTTTCCCAATTGAATTTATTATTGAGTTGTAATCCCAGAAATTTAACGCTGTCAACTTCTTCGATCTGCATGTCTTCATATGTTTTACACATGCTGGAACGAAATCTCTTACAGGTTCTGAACTGCATATAGTGGGTCTTTCAAAAGTTTAATGACAGTGAATTAGCTTTAAATCACTTATTAATGTCAGTGAAAATTTGAGTAGGGCAATATAACAGATGAGGTAATTAATGTACACAATAAAAAAATGGACCCAAGATGGAACCTTTAACACCACATGTAAATAATTCCCAATCGGATGAAGGCTGACTGCTTAGGTTTTTCACAACAACACCCTTTGTTTCCTGTTAGATAAGAGACAAACAATTTAACAGCACTGCCAGTGACACCATACTATTGTAACTTACTTAAGAGAATGGTGTGGTTCACATAGTCAAAGGATTTTGACAGGTCAAAGAAAATGCCAGTAACCTCTAATAGCTTTCTCTGTATCAGAACATTTAAGACCAAAAATGTGACTTAGACAATATATTATTCGCAGTCGGGTGCTTGAGGATACGCTTGAACATAACCTTTTCATATATTTTTGAGAAAGCTGGCGAAAGTGACATAGGTTGCTAGTTTGATGGTATCTCTTGATCCCCTTCTTGTAAACAGGCTTAAATTCAGCATATTTAGCCAGTCTGGAAATGTTTCACTGATATGGGATTTATTACAGAAACAACTTAACATAGAAGTCAACTCACATGAGCACTCTTTGATTAACTTCTTTTGATATATTGTCATACCCACTAGAATACTTACATTTGAAGGATTTTATTATGGATGCTACTTCTCTGGGAGACCTGAGCGCCATTTCTATTTCACTGAAGTTATTTTTAAAGACTTGTCTTCGATACACAATTGCACTGCCCACCAAACCTGATGACACCAAGCTGTCAGTAACAGAAATGAAGTACTTGTTTAAGAGGTTTGCAACACTACATGTGCTTTTTACCAAAGTCTCATTTATTTTAAGAGCTATGTTCCCCTTCCTTTTTGGCCCCACCTGTCTGTCTTCAGTTTTTGGTTTGTTGCTCAATGTAATTATCTTTTTCTCATAATACAGCTGCTTTGATTTCTGGATTACTTGCTTCAATATTTTGCAGTATTCTTTGTAATACATTACAGTGTTAACATCAGAGTTGTTCCTAGATAGTAGATACAGTCTCCTTTTTGTCCCACATGATATCTTTGTCCCTTGTGTAGTCCTTGGTTTATTGTTTGAGTTCTGTGTGATTTGAGTTACCTTTAGGGAACAACAATTTTCAACAGTGGAGGTAACTTTATTAGTGAATACTTTGTATTTTCCATTTGAGTCAGAAGTGTTGTAAGCATATATCCAGTTCATGTTTTTGAGCAATATCTAAGTTTTTTACTTACTGTACTCAGATTTAATAGATTTTTTTATCCTGAGAAGTTTCAAAATATAACACAAGATGCTGCATGTCATGATCAGATAGCCCATTTACTATTGGTTTTGTGATATGTCTTTTTTCCCCTTGATTTGTATACAAAGATATTATGAATGGCAATCTTTGAGCATTTACATATCCTAGCTGCAAAGTTCACAGTGGGAACTAAATTGAAAGATAGTGTTACTGAGTGCCATAATTGTTCTCTGACAAGAGCTTTTCAATAAACTTACATTAATATCACCAGTAACCACTATATCCATTTTTTTTTACTGTGAGAAGGGACAATAGAGCTTTCATAATTCTTAAGAAGAGGTTAAAATTTCCTGAAGGTGATCTGTAAATACCTCTATTATAAAGGACTTATTATAAAACACTAATTCTGTTGCACAAGATTCTAAGTGCCACTCTGATCAAAATTTATTAATATCAATATTCTTGAAATCAAAACAGTTTCTGACAAACTGGCAACTCCTCCTTTGTCTATGTTTTCTCTACAGAAGTAAGAAGCTAACTTTAATCTGCAACATTTCACATATCTAGAACAGTGGTCGCATAACAGACTGAACAGGAACCTGGAGAGTCCCCAATACGACACAAGGCCAAACAAAGTTAGAAGATTAGTTCCCCATACAACTAAACTGTATAGTAATGGTGAAACTGTAAGGGAGTCGAGCTGAAAAACCATACCCTGAAAAGTAAAAAATATTCAAGAACCAACAAAATAATTTAAAAAACTTGATCATTTCAAACAAACCTTTACTGCTGAATAATATAGGACTTCCTTGAATGTGATTTCTTGTGAATTATACTAAACATATTTTGGGTTGGCATACAAAACTAAACGGTTTCATTAGAAATAAAAATGTTTGATTATGAGCAGCATTACTACTCGAACTTACTCTTACCCTTTTAGCATTATGAATTCATGTTTCATATATTTTCAGTGTGGTGTAAACTACATGAAACAATGTTCTTTTATCATCTGTTTGAGTTTTATCATATGCTGTTGTACAATGGATGACAGAGGTCACTTGAGATACAATATGATACCACCTTGGAATTACAACAAAGTATCTGTACCTCTCTTACTTTCCTTTTTTCACCATCAGTCAACAGTCCAATTGAGCCCCTTGGTACTGCGAACTGTATAGTCATGTTTTCCGCCTGTAAATTGCAACAAATGTTTAACATTCCTTCAAATAACAAAATTTGGAAATAGGTCGTGAACAAAGACACAGAACATGGAGAGAAACAGTCCACATTGAGCCACAGACTTGTTTAACTTAAACAGTTGTATCAACACAGCGTAGAATATTAAACCTTATCTGAATGAAACAAGAGCAGCAACAGCACATATTTGTGAGGGGTTTTTGGAGGTTTTGCTACAACACAACCTGCACTGAGTTAATGCAGTTATCAGCTGTGTAAGCAAAGTCCCGAGGGCAATTGCTTTTGACTGAAATGAAGACTTACATCCAAGCCATGCCTGTTGCTCCAGTTGGGAGATAGGAATAAGCTAATTAGTGCTTGCACCTGGACAGGAGGGAGAAGGGCAGATTATCTGAGCATCTTACATATAGTGTAAGAAGGAACATATTTAAGATGGAGTGAGATTACATAGAGACAGTCGAATCAAATTAGAAATGAAAAGGACCAAAACTTTTCTTTACTGCTTGCTCAATATACAGATTGAATAACGTTGGGGATAGGCTACAACCCTGCCTCAATCCCTTCCCATCCACTGCTTCCCCTTGATGTCCCTCTACTCTTATAACTGACATCTGGTTTCTGTACAAATTGGAAATAGCCTTTTGCTCCCTGTATTTTACCCCTGCTACCTTTAGAATTTGAAAGAGAGTATTCCAGTCGACATTGTCAAAACTTTTCTCTAAGTCTACAAATGCTAGAAACCTAGGTTTGCCTTTCCTTAATCTTTCTTCTAAGATAAGTTGTAAGGTCAGTATTGCTATACATGTTCCAACATTTCTATGGAATCCAAAGTGATCTTCCCCGAGGTTGGCTTCTATCAGTTTTTCCATTCGTCTGTAAAGAATTCAAGTGAGTATTTTGCAGCTGTGACTTATTAAACTGATAGTTCGGTAATTTTCACTTTTGTGAACACCTGCTTTCTTTCGGATTGGAATTATTATATTCTTCTTGAAGTCTGAGGGTATTTCGGCTGTCTCATACATCTTGCTCACCAGATGGTATAGTTTTGTAAGGACTGGCTCTCCAAAGGCTATCAGTAGCTCTAATGGAATGTTTTCTACTCCCGGGGACTTGTTTCGACTCAGGTCTTTCAGTGCTCTGTCAAACTCTTTACACAATATTGTATCACCCATTTCATCTTCATCTACGTCCTCTTCCATTTCCATAATATCGTCCTCCAGTACATTGCCCTTGTATAGACCCTCTAGATACTCCTTCCACCTTTCTGCTTTCCCTTCTTTGCTTAGAATATTGTCCTCAAGTACATCGCCCTTGTATAGACCCGCTATATATTCCTTCCACCTTTCTGATTTCCCTTCTTTGCTTAGAATTGGGATTCTATCTGAGCTCTTGATATTCATACAAGTGGCTCTCTTTTCTCCAAAGGTCTCTTTAATTTTCCTGTAGGCAGTATCTATCGTACCCCTAGTGAGATAAGCCTCTGCATACTTACATTTGTTCTCTACCCATCCCTGCTTAGCCATTTTGCACTTCCTATTGATCTCATTTTTGAGACTTTTGTATTCCTTTTTACCTGCTTCATTTACTGCATTTTTATATTTTCTCCTTTCATCAATTAAATTCAATATTTCTTCTGTTACCCAAGGATTTCAACTAGTCCTTATCTTTTTACCTACTTGATCCTCTGCTGCCTTCACTACTTCATCCCTCAGAGCTACCCATTCTTCTTCTACTGTATTTATTTCCCTCATTCCTATAAATTGTTCCCTTATGCTCTCCCTGAAACTCTGTACAACCTCTGGTTCTTTCAGTTTATCCAGATCCCATCTCCTTAAATTCCTACCTCTTTGCAGTTTCTTCAGGTTTAATCTACAGTTCTTCCATGTATACAACCTTCTTTCATGATTTTTGAACCATGTGTTAGCTATGATAAAGTTATGCTCTGTGCAAAATTCTACCAGACGGCCTCCTCTTTCATTTCTTAGCCCCAATCCATATTCACCTATTATGTTTCCTTCCATACCTTTTCCTACTATCGAATTCCAGTCACCAATGACTATTAAATTTTCGTCTCGCTTCACTACCTGAATAATTTATTTTATCTCATCATACATTTCATCAATTTCTTCATCATCTGCTGAGCTAGTTGGCATATAAACTTGTACTACTGTAGTAGGCATGGGCTTCGTGTCTATCTTGACCACAATAATGCATTCACTATGCTGTTTGTAGTACCTTACCTGCACTCCTATTTTCCTATTCATTATTAAAGCTACTCCGGCAGTACCCCTATTTGATTTTGTATTTATGATCCTGTATTCGCCTGACCAAAAGTCTTGTTCCTCCTGTCACCGAACTTCACTAATTCCCACTATATCTAACTTTAACATATCCATTTCCCTTTTTAAATTTTCTAACCTAGCTGCCCGATTAAGGGATCTGACATTCCACGCTCTGATCCGTAGAACGTCAGTTTTCTTTCTCCTCATAATGATGTCCTCATGAGTAGTCCACGCCTGGAGATCCGAATGGGGGACTATTTTACCTCCGGAATATTTAACCAAAAGGATGCCATCATCATTTAATCATACAGTAAAGCTGCATGCCCTCGGGAAAAATTACGGCTGTAGTTTCCCCTTGCTTCAGCTGTTCGCAGTGCCAGCACAGCAAGGCCATTTTGGTTAGTGTTACAAGGCCAAATCAATCAATCATCCAGAGTCTTGCCCCTGCAACTACTAAAAATGATGCTGCCCCTCTTCAGGAACCACATGTTTGTCTGGCCTCTCAACAGATAACCCTCTGTTGTGGTTGCACCTACGGTACGGCCATCTGTATCGCTGAGGCACACAAACCTCCCCACCAATGGCAAGATCCATGGTTCATGTTTGATTTCATGGCTATTATTTATTTCAATTTATCTGCTTTCCTTTCCCGAGTTTCCTCCGCTGCCATATGTGGCACAGCTGTTTCTGCCAGAATGATGGATTTCCATTTCCTTACAGTGCAAATGAAGGTGGAAAATATACTGCTTAAATTAAACAAACTAAAAAAATATAGAAATTCCATGTAACTGCAAAAGAATGAAATACTGCATAACTGGAGCTTCAGTAGTTATGTGAGGCTATTTGCCTGTATGGAGGCTGAGAAGCTGGAAGGCAGCATTGAAGTGCAGGAAGGCTTGCAGAGGTCCAAATAATAATATTATTTTCAGTGAGTGGAAATTTAATTATGAATGACATTTTAGTTAATTAATTTTCACAAATAATAAAATGTTTGCTGATAGAGTGAAATGAGGGCTTTCAAATAATTTATGTCATTCTGGAAATAAACAATTGTTAGCTCACAATATGTTCCTGAGCATATGGCTTCTGAATAAAGCAAATTACAGATTTCTCTTAAAAGAACACATACAATGTTTACATTAGCAGAACTCAGTTAAACTGACAGATAATGAATTTTACTGAAACATCACTTAAATAGGAATTTTGGTGCTTTGTGCAAATGTGGTACATCCACAACCAGTAGAATATAGAAAAAAGAAATAAGAAAGTTATCTAAGTAGTAGATTTATACAAAATGCAATTACTCCAACTTTACAAGTATCAAGTTCGTCAACTGTAAAATAGAAGTACGTATTCTACTGTTCCCACCTTAAAAAAGTGAGTCTACAGTTGTCAAATCCAAAATGGTGCATGCATGTCAATCAGTGTTCTGAAGCTACTGTTGATTGCTTTAGCACTGCAGATAAATCTAGCTACATTATGAAAACCTACCAAATTTGGGATAGCTTTAACCCAGCACACAGCTGCAAGATCATGAAGGGAACATGGCATTAAAAAAAAATGCTGTAAAATAATAATAGAATACTTGTGTACGTAGTACACAGAGCTACAAAAGCAAACTTAAGAGAGTGGCATACAAGGGCAGTCAAATATGAAAAATGTGGAAAAATGTAAGTAAACTACTCATTAATACTGAAGTACTTGCCATAGTTGTTAACACATTTATTCCACTGTAATTGCCTTACAATGGTCAACGCCTTTGTGGAAAAATGTTGCCAGACACACACCTCTTTATCTGAAGCAAAGGGACAGCCATGAATGCCTTTCTTCAGCACTTTAAAAATATGGAAATCACATGGAGAGACATTGGGACTTTATGGAGAATATGTGTTTCCCAGCAAAACTTCTGCAACATACTCTATACAGTCTTGGCAGGCATTTTACTGGCAGGATGCTTAAACTATGATGCAGAGTTTTGTCTGGGAAGCTTTCACACAACCTTCATACAGTCCCAATCTCTCCTCATGTGATTTCCATATTTTTGGAGCCCTAAAGAACCATTCTTGGTCATTCGTTTGGTTCACACCAAGAGTTTGTAGTACACCACAAACATTTTTCCATGAAGCGATTGACCATCTTGTCTCACAGGGGCATAAATGTATTCACAGCTATGGTGATTAGTTTTGAAATACTAAGCAGTTAACTTCCTTTTTTCCATCAATCTTGTTTTATGGAGTTTTCATCTTGTGTACTCTTTCTGAAGTTTTGCATCAGTGAAACCATATATATTACAACAACAAAAAAATGTGACAGGGATCAGATCCCATACAGAGCCAATCACAAAATATTCTGATTTCATTCATCACTTTCAAATTATTGTTTAATTCTGGTATGTTAACGCAATGCTAAATCTATAGTGGCAGATTCATGATTAGGTTGGGATTTCTTAATTAACGCATACTAAGATAGATTTTTGCATGTGAGCAGTGCAAACTTTCCCCTCTGCCTCCAACCCCTCCACCACACAAAAATTCATAAGACCTATTTTGTTTATCAGTTTCTTTGAGTGGCAGCGGCAGTGTGTGTAAACACAAACACACATACCTGACCACAGAGTCTGGCTGCCAAGGCCAGAATGTGAGCAGCAGTGCAAGACGCTCAAAGTCTTCCCTTGGCAGCCAGAGACTGTGGCCGCGTCTGCGAATGTTGTGTTTGTGTGTTGTGTTGTGTGCTGTTTAAATCTAATGAAGACCTGTTTAGCTGAAAGCTGTGTTTGACAGTCTTTTTGTTGTGCCTATCTGCGAATCAGCGACTCCACTATATGGTGGGTAGCAACTATCCTTTTCATAAAACTGTCTAACACATATCTTCATTTTTCATTGCTGTGACAAGACGAAGCAATCCAGGTACAGTTACTGGCATCACTATTCTAAACCAAACAACTGCTTTGGTTGTTATAACCAGTGCTCGATTTGTGATGGTATGCCATACTGATACCTCTGAGAAGTCACAGTACTGGTACCTCTTCTTTTTTATAAATCAAGCACTGGTCATAACTGTTACTACTTCTACTTGTTTTATTCGAGATCATGTCACATCCAGAAGGTCAAACCAAACTGAACTTATCTAGTAGGAACTGTTGTAAATAAGTGTTCATTTTCATAGCCCATTATGTACTCTCACTCTCTGATGCGTGGAATGAATCAAAGAAAAAGAACTGAACACATGCCAAATAAGAAGCTGTGTATCACTTGCCGAATGGCTACAATTAGCTCATTATACCTTCTTTTAAACATATTCACAGTGAATCTTTGATGAGGCTCAAGTTGCACTCCGGCACAAATTTTCACATGTCACTAATATACCTAATACAGATGATGTCTAATAGTTCACAGTAAGCAAACAAATTTTGAATAATTGAATATATTATAACAACATTCCATGCAGAACCAATCACAACACAGATTCATGATTCTGTAATTACTTTCTGTGGGTGGGGATGGGAGCAGGGATTGTGAACAACACGTGTATAAGATGGGACAATACAACATATGTAAAAGACATACCGGTAACTCCTTTTGCAATAAACAAATTTATTTTGCTGCTGTTGTTTTTAACATGTCATACTAAAAAATCACATTCACTGCAACAGTAACTCCAACACAAGAGATACATGTGTCATCCACGTCAATAAACATTTTATGACATGGGTTTTCACAGTGGAATGTAAACCATTTCATTTTCTTAAAGTGTATCTATGATACTACTACAGACAGTGATATAACATTGTTAATATATTACCAGACACATTAATTTGACACAGATGGTAAAATAAAAATAATGATCTTGGGTACTGGCTGTTGCCTATCCCTAGTAACCATCCCAGAAAATATAGGGTGTTGGCAGAGAACGTTTGGTTGTGCAATCCTGTAGTCACTCTGTTGTGGTACTGGATTTGCAATGTGTTTCTGAAAATACATCAAAGATATATTGAATGAATTATTGCATATTTTAAGATAGAACCTGGCAGTAAAGGAAAGAACAAACATGAGTAGAATAACATCATTAGATGTCAAATTAGAATAACATCAATACATGTCAAATTAGAAAAGAATTATGTATGTAGTGATCAGTAATATGAATTTTGTATGTAGAATACACCACTCTGTGGCCAATTAGGTGCAAATAATTTTCAAAAAACTCCCACATTTAACTACATATTAAGTTGTTAAATGGTGGCACATTTAATCAGCTAATCTGATCATGTATTGCATTCACACTGCAACTGGACAGCTGAAGATAGTGATGCTACGGATTTACCGACACTCATTATATAGGTACGTGTTCTAATATCACCTTCACATTATACACATTTACTAGCATTTCTTGACATAAATGAACCACCACAATTTCAAAAGAATAGAAATTTATTCTACTCATTCATCATATTCTGTACATCCCACCAAGAACGTAAAAAAGAATAGAAATTTCTTCTACTCTACCGCCAAGGAGGTGAACCGACAGGGAGTAAGCGAAGGTAAACATTAACAAAAGACAACCAAACATTGCTTAAGCTGTACACTATATTAACAAGAAACTAGCACAATACTGCTTAATGCTAGTTCTTTTTATGCCAGTTAAATGTGTTCTAGTGAATTAGAAAGAAAGCTGCTGCTACTTCAGTTACATTACGTACCTTCAGGATGCCTTATGAGAAACTTGATATTTAGTTCATTAATCAAGTATTTTTTAGAAAAAACAGTAACCTACATATGCAATTACATAGGCCAGTTTACAACACACTACCTGCCATCCACCTAAAGAAGGAATGAAATCCTTGCACTAAGATAATCAATGGAAGGAGTCACTACTGACGTATTTTTTAAATTTTCCTTTGAATTTCCTGAGATAACTAATTTCTTGTTGTATGTTAGATAGGAGCTTCTCAAATATCTTCATTCCATAATACATAACGTTGTTAAATCTTAGTTAAGGATGCAAAGTTTACACAAAAGTTATATTTCTGTCTTGTATTGATAGTGCAGATCAAATTTCAGCATGAACTGATTTTTTCACAACCACACTACGCCTTGATTAAAGTAACTGTGATTGTGGGAGTGACTAAGAGTCGGCCAACTGCTGTTCTTTCTTGACACCTATGTGCCCACTATAATGACTGATTTTTAGGCACCACACAGGTTTCTCAGCTGCAGTGCGATGCACAGGAAGGCGAGAGCCAACTGTTGCTCTATCCACCATACCCACTGATGTACTTCCCACTGCTGCTGACAATGACAACAATAAAAGTGATCTGAATGTATGTTTTGCTCTATTTGCATTGCATGTGCAGCTCTTGCTCATTCTATGTGGAATGTTGTATATAATGAATGACCCTGCATCACCATAGCTGTCTGCCAGCCATGAGGTTATTTTAATGAAAATTTAGAAGAAAACATAACAATTGTTTATCACTAAGTCTGCCAAAGGTTCACAAAAGCGTTCAACAACAACCACAAAAGTTTTCTTATATAATTCACTAATATAATCTGAGAGGGGACGACAGAAGCGTCCGATCCCACGCGTCGGCTTTGACCCGTGACATACGGGTGTTGTCGTGTGACGTCATGACGGCGCGGAGTTTGCCTTGTGAGTGTGGCGTGTTTGTAGATGTCGTCGTGTTGTGGTTTGTTGTGCTCTCTTGTGGTGAGTTCAGGGTTTTCGTTTGTGTGGTTTAATGGGCTCAGTTTGCTTTTGCTCATTATCCAGAATTGTTCGAGTGTCGGCTGTGTTTGTAGTGGAATTCGTTTCAGTGAGTTAACGATTTTGTGTGAAGCTTAATATAGTGTTGTTTATTGTAGATCGTGTGGTAATTTTAGTAAAATTAGTCAGTTGTTGTTTTTTGTTCAGGAATGGATATGACGGATGCCACTACAACAGTAGTAAGTTGCATACAACACAGCTATGAAACTAAATCTGCCGTTTATAACGTTCATGAGTACAACACTACATGTGCAGCTTTAGTACATACAGTCCAAATAGATCCTATACATTTATATTCTATAGGAAAATACGATATTCTAGCCACAATCATTTTAACCGATCAGCCTGTTTGCATCCCAGAATCCGAATGTACATTACATTTCCTGTTTTCTCTCCAACAATTTTGTGTTCCGCTTTTCGTCTCTTAGAACTCACAATACCACAAAGCCCATTACTAACTAGAATCTACTTTACTAGATTTCCAAAGCTGAGCGCCGACGACGAAAGAAAAGCTTTCTGTCATTTCAATACTGGAGCGAGGGAAGGTGAAAGTAGGCTTGGAATTTCATACAAAAAACTAAACTATCATGCAATCATTAAATCGATGAAAGTTACAGATTGGGCGGACAATGAAGATAAACACGAAAATAAAAGTAAGGTGGGTGCTTTACTGTAAACTCGATATAGGTTTAAAACTAAGTTTCCGACTTCTTTGAAAGTCGAAGTTTGGAAATACTACCAGTCTACCCGATTTGACCCTTAGCTTGAGGAGTTGCTTGTTGGAAATTACTGGGGGAAACAGGGATATATACAAATACGTCACGCCCCATAACGCACTAGCAAACCATATTGCAGTTGATAAGAGACTTGTTGGAAGGAGAAGATATATTTCACGTATAGTAAAGCACTGAATAGATACCGATACTCAATTTAGGCTTCTTATTTAGGGACGGAATATACAATCCGTACCTTACAAAAATCAAAGTTAAGTAAAAATATCTACGTTACCAAACAGCAGAAAGTTACCATATGTAAAGAATACCTTACCAAGAAATTTTGTGGGTATGAAATATATTCTTCACAGACAAACCAAGGGCGAGGGTGGTTATTGCTATTTTATTAGCAGTATAGAAATAAATACTTGATATAACTACGGAATTGTTTCTTACTCTCAATATTTTCGTGCTGAACTCGTAAAGTAAAATAAGCAGCGCTTGAATACTTCAGTGTTGCTGGGCGCTGCCAACAGATGTCACTGCGAGACGCCACCTCAGAAAATATGGCGATCATTTTAGCTCCGTCTGCAATTCGTAACTGGCCGAAAACGAGTCGCATTGGAGCAACTACACGTAAAAACAAAGCTTACGCACACAATTCTGTGGGAGCTGTGACGTTAGCGTTCTGCGGTTGAGCAGTGCTATCTGTGGTAGAAGCGGTGTTTCATGTTTGGAAGCGTGGTCACTGCATGGGTTTGTTTTCGTAGCAATGACTGAAAGCATGGCTTTGTTTTCGTAACATTTGTGGCGGAAATCTTGTTCTCACTGTCATATGCGATTCGGATTGTTATTGAGCATCTGCTCAAAATGCCACGCAAGTGCTGTATGCCCTATTGTAGGGGAAACTACGACAACGGTTTAAAAGTTAGCGTCTTTTCATTCCCGCCTGATGAAGCATTAAGATTGAAAGGGATCGCTGCAGTTCATAGGAAAGACTGGGAACCCAGTAAACAGTTCGTTGTAAGTATCTGTAATTTAACTTTATTTCTATATAGTTACCCTTTTTAATACTGTTATGTCACAGAACTGAAAATTCAAATCAATAACCTATCTATAACGAATCATTATACTTTTAAGCTCACTTTATGCAGTCCTCAGTTAGATTTCATTTGTCAGTTTACATTCTGCCTTTACATTAACAGTGAAATATATGCTTCTTTTCAGATATGTGAACTGCATTTCACTGCAGACGACATTGAGAAAATTACCAGTGCTTACGACCCAAAACTGGCAAACTCTTTACAGTTTACAGCACCTTTGGACCGTCCACGTTTAAAGAAACGTTCGTGAAAATTTATCGTAAAGGGTACTTGTAATCAGTTTACAGATTAAAGTACAAGTTCCTTAATTTTCTTACGATATTGTTAAATATCTAAGATCAATAAACATTGCTATACGAATCTCATGTTTATCTCTCTCTATTTGCGGATGCTGTACCATCAAAGTTGCCAGGATGACCTACGTATTTATCTTCAAAACAAGTACCAGCTCGAGAAGATCCAGAGGGTCGCGAACGTTTGGAGAACCAAGCACTTGAGAAAGTCATTGAGCAGAGTGTGGAATCACACAAAAAATGATGGAGAAGAGTTCATTTGCTAGTTTAGAAGATTTTAAATCAAAATTATCTGATTGTGAAAAGCACAGTGACTGGGTCACGGGTGTTAAAGGATGCTCCTTATCTAAGTGTTGTGTGTCATGTCGTTATAAATAGTGATTTAGTGTTAAGTGCATTTGTGAAGGAAGCTGAGCTAAATTGTGCTGGTAAGATTAAATTATCAAACCAAGTAAGTGATACTGGTACAGTTAGCAATATTTTGAAAGAGTTGTATGTGATGTTTCATATAAATGAGGCTCCATTTGAGGCAAGTTTGTCTTGCATTGAAGACATTTTGGAAAACTTGTAAGAAAAATTACCAGAAAGTGAGCATAAAATTAAATTTTTGAAGGAACAAGTTTCATTTCCAAGATTTAATAGTCCAACAGAGATTAGGTAAGGGAGTGTTTCAATGATTTTATGGTCATCAGCCTATTCTATCAGTCCACATGCATATATGTTTTTGAGGAGTGCTCGTAATTTTTCCATTCCAAGTCCCAGTACTTTGTCAAAACTTTGCAGTAAACTTCCAACTAACCCAATCATTGAGCATCAGAGTGAGCAGTTTCTCAGTTACATAAAACAAAAAGTTGGTGCTTTATCTGTGAATGATGAAACTGTCCTGTTGATGGATGAGATTTATTTAAAGTCACAACTTGCCTATAAAGGTGGCAATGTTGTAGGTGGTGCTTTTAACACAGATGTGGTTTTGTGTGCAACTAGTGCTTATGTTTTTATGATCCAGAGTATGGATTCAGTGTACAAAGATGTGGTGCATATTCTCCCAGTTCACACAATTCAATTAAACTAGAAGCAGTGGGATTTCAGGTAATAGTAGTAGCTGACAATAATGCTATTAATAAGAAAGCTATTTCATACTTTTCTTCCCCCCCCCCCCTCCTCCCTCCTAGTGTACAGATAAAATAGGTTCATCCTGAGCAGACTTCTGCAGACCGCCCAATTTATTATATTGTAGATACTGTACACATTTTAAAATGTAAACAACTGGGGTAACGAAAAGGACCAAATTTTGTGCTTTCCTTCTTTTAGTGATAGCTTGAAGGGAGGTTTTGCTTCTGTTACAGCACTGAAGGAACTACATTTACTAGAAAAAAGTGAACTATTGCAGTATGGCAGCACTTTAACACTTAAGTCACCATATCCAAATTCTTTTGAACAGCAAAATGTGAAATTAGCATTGCGTATTTTTAATAACACGACAGTTGTTGCAATGCAACAACTAGGTGCAAGAAAGAATTTGAAAACTGGGAGAGTATTGCCACATTTGTAAAAATAATAAGTCAGTGGTTCTATATTAAATGTTGAAACGCTGCTGAAGGGTAAAAGGCTAAGAAATGTTTACCAAGAACAGATTACTCTCAATTCAAAACATATTCATGACTTTTTGAGAAACTTTCTCTCATGGTTGTGTTCATGGGAAGATTGCAATGGAGGAAAGAAATTGACCAGGGAAACACACTTTGCTCTCAAACATACTACTGCAGCCTTTATTGATTTTAGTGAATACTGGCTGTGTGAGAAGAAGAGAACATATTTGCTCTTTGGGAAAATACAGACAGACAGTTTGAAGGACAGGTTGGGAAATACCGCCAACTTAATGGGGGAAGTTACCATGTATCGCTAAGGCAGGTATTTGGAACAAGGAAAATTAAGGGCCCAGAGTATGTTTCCTCTTGTATTAAAGTCCAAAGTGTTTGGTGATGTTGTTGTAAGACCTAATTATGTTGATGCTGCTTGTTGTAGAATCCCAGGCTTTCAAGATATCGACAACCCAGAGCTATTAAATGTAGTAGTTGATGATAGTGATGTTGAAGAAATAGAGGAAAACACTTGGCCATTACTCCATTATATTGCTCACACCAAGTGCATCTAAAATAAATTGTCCGTATTGTGAAGGGTTTGTAACATCCGAAGAAACAAGACAAGCAGATGATTTGATAATGGCAAATGACAGGGGAGGTTTAACATACCCTAGCAGTGATGTAGTCACATGTGTTTCCTATGTATACTTAACACTACAAAAAATTCTTAAAGAAAAGGAAAAATTTGTACCTGCAACAAGTAAATCAAAGAAATGTGCTTGTGAAAGAAGCAGCCATTAATGTGCCAAAAGACTTACTTCTTGGTTTCCATTGTTTAAAAGGTCACACTCTTGAATCTATCGTACATTGTATATTGACTTGCAGTGCAAATATTTTACTAAACAACTTTGTAAAACGAAAAAGTGATGTGTGTGTGACAAAAGATGTAAGTATTTATAAAAGAATGAGAAAGTCTTGACATCTGACTCCTTGTCACAAAAAATTGTGAAATAAATGTTTTCTGGAAATTTACTTATTAAAGTGAAGCTTGTTAAGTATCACATGCCCCTTTTTCATAAGTTATTAAATGAAAAAAACTTTTAATAAATGATTTACATTATTTGCGGCGAATTTTTAAGGTCCTAGTGTAATTTTATTAACAATCAAGGAAAATCATTATTAATTATGTAGTCTAAACTATCATGTGGAAGGTTACCTAATTATACAATCGAATATGCAGCAAGGCAATGCTGTAAGTGCTTAAAATTTTACATCGCATAAAAAGTAGGTAGTGGTGACTGAAAAAATAGGATAAATGATTTATATTATTTGTAGGCGAATTTTAAAGGACCTAGTGTTTTTTTTTTTTTAATTCGAGGAGAATCATTATTCCTTAGGTAGTCGAAATATTGCGTTGGTTACATAATTGTAAGATCTAATCAGCAGCAAGGTGACGCTATAAGTGCTTAAAATTCTGAAAAGTAGGTAGTGGTGACTATATGAACTGCCTTTGAAGATACAGGATCCAATATTTATATAAATCTTTTTCACTCGATCGTGTTACGCCACAGTTCATCATTTACAATCTAGGTGATACAGTATGCAGTACTCTCTTAGTTGAAGGTTTCATTGTTTTCGTTACTTCTATCATTAGTCAAATAGCGAATGTGCATTCCCTTCCGCTACTTCAGTGCTAGTTTCTGAACTCAGTCGCAGAGCTGTGATGTCACAGCAGGCGTAGCGAGGCTTTGTTCCTTGGTGGTGTTGATAGGAGAACTACGATTAGGTTTGTTGAAACAGTCGCCGGTGGGCTCACACGCATGGTTGTTGCAAACAGAAAACGTACCGTCGCCATGTTTTTTAAATTTTGCCTCTGTACTTTCTGTAAGCCTTCATTAGCGTCATCAACCCCATATTTTCTCTGTTTTAACTTCTGCAACTTTTCCGCCACTTTACCGTTTTTAACAAAGTCACCGTTTTATTGCCTTTTTATATCGTTTGTTATCTTCCCATAATGTTTTTTTTTTCTCTTTTCTTATTTGGGGTTTACGCGTCTATCGCCAGGGGGGATTGAATTCAGTAAGGGAATAAAATTAACATCTCGAGGGTTGGATCCACTCACTTCCAAATCGGAGGATTATGCCACCCAGGCTACTCTCAAGGTGCCTTTGCCATCTGTCGGCCGGCTGCCGCCGCCGCCGGAGCCCCCCCCCCCCCCCCCTGTCCTCGTCACAGCCACCCTCCATATTTGTCTATTTTCCCATTTCAGTGACTCCTATTGCCAGTGGACAACGAATTTCATCATGGACACACCCACTAGCACCATCATTTACACCTCTACTTGCCCTGCATCCACCATTACCTCGTGGAGTGCCTCCCACGACCTTAAACAATGTCCTAACCTTGGTCTCCTCCTTCCTGCAACACCTGCTACGAATTCCACCCCACCCACTCCTCCAAATGCAAAGCCAAACCCCCTCTCACCAATCCTGAGCCCACTGTCCCCATTCACCACATTGACCAGCCCATCCATCCCATCAATTTCCTCCACCCTCCCCCTACAGCTGAAGACATCTGGTTCCTGACCATTGTTCTGCAGAATATCCACCCGCTGCAACATCCCCATACAATCCAGCAGATCTCCCTTGCTGCTGCTCCATCTTCCATTTCAATAGCTACGCCACTTACTCTCACAACCAGGCCCACTTTATCTTCATATGCCTAGACACTTGTTTAAGCTCCTCTCTGCTCTTCCCTTCCCACTCTGCTGAGCTACTGACGAACAAAACAACGAAACTATCGTCTGAAGAACACGTGTCTGATTTCTACCAACCACATACAGGCCCATTCTGAGTGCTGCACAGATTGCCAAAAGACTACGTGTTAGATTGGAACGGAAAGCCGGGTTTTTCTTAGTACGAAAACACACAGCAATCACAGACAATTCTAGCTACTTAATCCATGGCAGCAAATGGATAAATGTATGTACAATGATGCTGGGAGTGGAATGACAAATCGACAAGATTGGGCTGAGCGCCCTTTATTTGACAAAATAATACTAATCTGGAATCTAGATTTCTAATTTTTATGATGGTTTTTATGCACTCAGGCCCCAAAGAAACTGGTATAGGCATTCAGCTCCACAGATACCATTCACCACATCAACCAGCTCTGTGCTGCATTGTGCAGCTACCTACTGCCAGGTACTCCATATCAATGACATCATGAGAGAGCAGAATGGGACGCTCCGTGGAACTCACAGACTTTGAACATGGTCAAGAATTCACAGAGTTTGAACATGGTCAAGTGATTGGGTATCACCTGTGTCATACGTCTGTATGCGAAATTTCCCCACTCCTGAACATACCTAGGCGCACTGTTTCCGATGTGATAGTGGAGTGGAAACTAGAAGTAACATATACAGCACAAAAGCGTACAGACCGACCTCGGCTGTTGACTCGCAGAGACCGCCGTCAATTGGAGAGGATCGTTATGTGTGGTAGGCAGACATCTATCCTGACTGTCACACAGGAATTCAAAACTGCATCAGGATCCACTGCAAGTACTATGAAAGTCAGGCAGCAGGTGAGAAAACTTGGATTTCATGGTCGAGCAGCTGTTCATAAGCCACACATCACGCCAGTAAATGTCAAACGACGCCCCGCTCGGTGTAAGGAGAGTAAACATTGAACGATTGAACAGTGGAAAAACGTTGTGTGGAGTGACGAATCACGGTACACAATCTGGCGATCCAATGAACAGGGTGCGGGTATGGCGAATGTCCGGTGAAAGTCATCTGCTAGCGTATGTAATGCCAACAGTAATCTTCGGAGGTGGTGGTGTTATGGAGTGGTCGTGTTTTTCATGGAGGAGGCTTGCACCCCCTGTTGTTTTGTGTTGCACTATCACAGCACGGGCCTACATTGATGTTTTAACCACCTTCTTGCTCCCACTGTTGAAGATCAAGTTGGGGGTGGCGATTGCACCTTTCAACACGATCGAACACCTATTCGTAATGCACGGCCTGTGGGGGAGTGGTTACACGACAATAACATCCCTCTAAAGGACTGGCCTGAACAGAGGCTTGACCTGAATTCTATAGAACACGTTTGGGATGTTTTGGAATGGCAACTTCGTGCCAGGTCTCACCGACCAACATCAATACCTCTCCTCAGTGCAGCACGCCGTGAAGAATGGGCTGTCATTCCCGAAAAAACCTTCCAGCACCTGATTGAGTGCCTTTAGAGTGCCTGCAATAGTGGAAGCTGTGATCAAGGCTAAAGGTGGGCCAACACTGTACTGAATTCCAGCATTACCGATGGAGGGCGCCACGAACTTGTAAGTAATTTTCAGCCATGTTTCCGGATACTTTTGATCACATAGTGTATGTTTCGTAGGGGGAAACTGCTGTTAATTTTCAAGCTTTTACGTGAATATACTTTGCGCATCCTTTTGCAAGCGAGAAGATATCGTGAAGTACGATTGGGAAAGGCTGTAAATTAACCATCTATGTCCCTTTAATGAGTCCAGATGTTGAACAGAGAGAATGTCAAATACGCTGACAGAAGAAAAAATCGCACCAACAAATAATAATTACTGTGGAGTAATGAAATTTCTTGGCTAAACTTGCTTTGGTGACATATTTCAGTGATTAACGCTGCAAGATCATAGGTTAATTTAAGTGCAAGATAAGCTGTCGCAAATCAAAGGGATAGTACACTATTAACCAGCGTAAATTCCAAAATGTTGACTGAAACCATGAAAACGTAGATGTATTGTGTTGTGCAGGTCTCAGGTGTCAGTTTGTGGGGTGGAGTTCCATGTCTGTTGCACTGGGTCGGTCAATAACGGTATGGTTAATGCTGGTTGTGGATAGCACTGGATCTGTCGTCCGATGATGTCTCATATGTGCTCGATCAGACAGATCGGTGGTGGAGCACGCTAAAGCAACATGTCGATTCTCTGAAGAGTGTATTGAGCTACAATAGCTGTATGCGGTTGAGTGTTATCCTGTTGGAAAACACCCACTGGAATGTTCTTCATGAATGGCACCACAACAGATCGAATCACCGGACTGACATACAAATTTGCGGCCGGAATGCGTGGGATAACCACGAGAGTGCTCCTGCTGCGATACGAAGTCGCACTCCAGACAATAGCTCCAAGTATAGGTCTATTGTGCCTATCACACTGACAGGTTGGTTGCAGGTCGTCAGCTGGCCGAGTCCTAAACAACACACGACCATCACTGGCACCGACCGACACAAGAAACTCTCATGAGGAAACACAGCAAACTGCACCCTGCCATTCAATGAGCTCTTGCTTGACACTAATTAAGTCGCAAATGGCGATGGTTTGGGTTCAGTGGAGTGCACATTACAAGGCGCCTGGCTCGGAGCTGTTCTTGAGGCAACTGGTTTCTAACAGTTCATTGTGTCACTATAGTGCCAACTGCTGCTTAGACTCCTGGGGCAGACGCAATACGCTGCGCCATAACCATACGCCAAACACGATGGTCATCCCTCTTGAAAGTGCCAATGTGCCTGTCTGGAGCTCATTTTTCTTGTGACTACATTTTCGTGACCACTGCTGACAGCAATAATGTACAGTGAGTACTTTCCAGCTAAGTCTTTTTGCAGTATCACAGACAGAACATCCAGCTTTGCGTAGCCCTATAATACAGCCTCATTGAAACTCAGTGAGACATTGATAATGGCATCTTTGTCTCCTTAAAGGCATTGTTGTTGGCCGCTGCGGCCGAGCGGTTCCAGGCGCTTTAAGTCCGGAACCACGCTGCTGCTACAGTCGCAGGTTCGAATCCTGCCTCGGGAATGGATGTGTGTGACGTCCTTAGGTTAGTTAGATTTAAGTAGTTCTGAGTCTAGGGGACTGATGACCTGAGATGTTAAGTCCTATAGTGCTTACAGCCATTTGAACCATTTTTGAAAGGCATTCTTGACTAACATCAATTAAGCACACCCCATAGCAGAGGTAACTGAAGCTACTAGCACCGCCCTTATGCGACTGTGACGCAATCTGAAAAGACATCATCTTTCAGACATAGAAACACACCTGTCATCTTTCGTTTATAATGCACAACTCCTTCTTGGTGTTGGTATTTTCTTTCCTGTCTGTGTATTGGTGATCCTTCTATTTCACTATATTATCTGCTTTCTGTATACAGAAACATATGAGCTAACATGTACCAAATGCAAACTCGTAGCTACTCCAAGTTTTCAATGCAAACTTTTGGAAATTCTTGCAGTAGGTTAGTTAATTCTGAACTAGCATAATAACTACGACCATAAGTAAAATCAACAGTTATACTCTGAAAATGACTGTGAGATGCATGGCAGGGGGTACGTCCCATTGTACCTGTTATTAGGGCTTTTTCCTGCTCAATTCGCGCATGGGGTGCGGGAAGCAGGATTGTTTGAATGTGTGCAGCAATTATTCTAATCTTATCCTCACTATGCCCCTGTCAGCAATACGCAGCGAGCTGTGTTATTTCCCCAAGCCGGTCTCCCGTCTCAAAATCCTAGCTTAAACCTCACCATGTCGTGGCAGCATTGTATCATGTTCAGTAACACCCATTCTCTAGCTACCAACAATCATCTCCTCATGCACACCCTTCTGACACACTACTTGGATGCCTTCGTCCTCAATAAAACTTTTCTCCAGCCCCCGCGTATCATAAGCACTTCGCCCTACTTCATTCACTGCTCCGATAATCCCTTCCTGATTGCACGTGGCAGAGTTGCCATCAGCCACCTACGCCAGGTCCCTGTTTGGCTCCAAATCCTCCTTCGTGACCCCACTGAACATTTTAACCTCAGCCTCTTTTTCCCTGGCCTCACCATAACCTGTGCCACCATCTATGTCCGTGCCACTGGCCCCATACCATTTAACATCCTTTCCCACATTGACTGCACCTTCTCCTCCTACGTGATTGCCGCCAACCTAAACATCCGCAGTTGTACCACCGCCGAGCTAGGATGGTGGCATCAGTTCCTCACCTCACTTCAAGGTGATTTCCTTCCCATCCCCCACCACACCTTCCCCAAATCCAATACCACTCCCAACATAGTCCTGGCCTTACAGTGGATGTTCTCGACCCTATTGGTAGCATCCATCTCCCTGTCCTTATCGTGACAGATGGGTGAAACCCACGCCTCGCTCCATGCACCGACCCTCCCCAAAAGTTCGTCCACGACTACTCTAGCGCTAAATAGAATGCCTACCGGGCGACCCTAGATACCCGGTTTGATGACCACCCTCTGGCCTTCCAGCATCCTGATGATGTCACCCATGACACCTGCTTTCTCCACCAAACCCTGTCTGAGACTGTTGAAGCTCATTTCCCCACTACCTTCATTCACCTGCACTGCCCCACTTAACCCCCACAGGCCATCCTTCTCCTTCATGAATCCTGCCATCTCTACCACGACTTTCTCCACACATGGGACTGGGACACACTCCATCGCCACCGGCAACTCTACAGTGGGATCTGAAATTTGCTAACTGCCAGAAAACGCTGGGACTGGCACCAGCACCCACCTAAGCGATACTCTCCCTATCATCTCATCCAAGTACTGGTCAGCCTTCCATCGCCTTACTGGATCTAATCCCTCCCCGCAGTATCCCCTCCTCCATGATGATCAACCTTCTCCTGACAACCTCAGTAAGGCCAATCATTTTGCTTCCTACATGTCCAATATCCTTACTATTCCTGATGATCCCATGTTTGATTATTCCCTCTTCCCAGATGTCTGTGATTGTACTGACACCTCTGGTCCCCCGCATGCCCTTAGCTTCCAGTACTTGGACCACATCCCACACACACCTCTTAACATTCCCATCACCACACAAGACACCATAGCCACACTTCACACTAAACGTTACACCATTCCTGGTCACGACCCTGTCACCTACCACAATCTCAGTGAGGCACCTGTATCTTTCCTCACCATCCTGGCTGTGCTCTATAATGTGGTCCTCATGACCGGCACTACTGCGACCTGTGGAAAACCTCCCGGATCCTGATGTTCGTCAATCCTACCAAACCACCCACTGATGGCTCCTCCTACCATCCCCTCACTCTTCAGCAATGTCTTGGAGTCCATCTTCACCTTAAGAATTCACCAGCACTTCCACCTGCATTGTCTCCTTCTCTCTATCCAATGTGGCTTCCAACCCTCCTTCTCTGTTGATGACCTCCTCCTCCATCTCACCCACCTCCTCTCCGGCCAACTAAATTCCCATCGCTCCACCGCACCAAACCTTCGCCCTTCCCATCAGTTATGCCTGTCTGGTCGCCTCCTTCGTCTCCCACCACCCTCCTATGTTACCATCCACAATACTGACTCTTATATCTTCTACCCTTTCGCCAGTGTGACCCAGGGCTCCATCATCTCTCCTCTTCTTTACCTCCTCTATAAGGCGAACGTGCCATCACCCCACCCCATCCAACTTCTCCAATTTGCTGATGAGACTGCCTTCCTTGCCCTCAGCCTCACCCTCCAATGCTCCCAATGCCTTCTTCAATCCCACCTTGACCAATTCACCGCTTGATACAACCAGTGGTTGCTCATGATCAATCCTTCCAAAACCCAGGCAATCATGGTAGGGAACACCACCCCTATCTTCCGTCATGAGATTTTTACCTAACCATATATTGCCACCCCATCAACCTCACCCCAAACTCTCAAGTATCTTGGTGTCACCCTCAACTGCCGCCTTTCCTGGACCCCCATCTCTGGGCAGTCCAAGATGAGGCCCGTACCTGCCTCTGCCTCCTTAAACTCTTCTCCACCCAAACATGGGGTTACAACTTCTCCACTCTCTTCCACACTTATCAATCCCTCATCTGCTCCATCCTCTGCTATGCCTATCCCACCTGCGTTTCCGCCCCTCCCACATACTATAAGTCCATCCAAATCCTTGAATGCCATGTGCTCTGCCCTGCCTATTGCATCCGCCTCCCATCCCCCATGTGGATCCTTTCTGACTTGATTCCCTTCCCGCACCTTCTCCTTTTCCTCAAACAAATTCTTTACACCCCCTGCGGACTCGATCCTCCACACCCACTAGTCTCTCGCCTCTGCGCCCACCCTGGCCCACTGCCATGCCTGTATTCTTGCGTCCTGCCTGCTCTTCATCTTCACACTCTCCATACTCTCACCCAGTGTGGTTTCAGCCGACTTCCCCTCCCTGTGATATCTTTGTTCCCCCATCCAGCCCTCCTACCAGCTCTAACCCCCTCTACCTCTCCCCCTTTTTTCCTCCTGGTCTCCCTCTCTTCTCCCAACCTTCCTTTCTCCCCTCTCCCCTCTCCCTTGTCTCCCTCTTCCTCCACTTCTCCTGCCAGCCGCGGTGGTCTCGCAGTTCTAGGCGCGCAGTCCGGAACCGTGCGACTGCTACGGTCGCAGGTTCGAATCCTGCCTCGGGCATGGATGTGTGTGATGTCCTTAGGTTGGTTAGGTTTAAGTAGTTCTAAGTTCTAGGGGACTGATGACCACAGCAGTTGAGTCCCATAGTGCTCAGAGCCATTTGAACCTCCACTTCTCCTCCCAGGGCTTCCAACACCTACCCTCTCCCCTTACCCCACCCTTCTTTCTTGCACTGGCTCCTTCCCCTTCTCCTTCCCTCATGCCTTTTCCTTACACTCAGTGGCAGCCCCCCCTTCTTCAGTGTGTTGGTTACCTTTTCGCTGATGATCCTCACCACAGTGGTTCAGTGCACCACTGTTTCTTCAACAGTGTTTTTCGGTGTCCTTCTACGTTTGTGTCTCCAACTGGATGTCTACATTTTTTTAAACTGTTGACCTCATTTGTGTATACCAAGCCTAAAGTCGAACGACTTCATTTCTATTGTGTTACGTATTGTCACCATGTTTTTCCCTACATATATTTTCTATTGTTTTCTATTGTATCTAATGTTGTACCATTTGGCTGAAGAACCACATATGTAGGCCGCTGCAGGCCCATCTCGTGTGAGGAATGAAATAAGAATAAAGGAACAAAAAAGGAAAAAAGTTATTGAGGGGTGATGAAAGTTTTGGATATGACCTCATCCTCTTCCCCCACCTCCTCCTTCTCCTCCAACATTTACACATCCTTTACACTGTCCACAGGCTTGTTCCTTCTCAACCCCTGGTTTCCTCCTTCCTCTCCACCCCTCGCCCATTGCCGCGACTTTATCGCTATATCCCTCCCTCTCTTGAACACCACATCCTCCATCTCCTTCATCAGGGCAATTTCTAGCACCTCCCCCTCCCAGATTTTGAACTTTGCTGTGACATCTACGCTTCCTTCCAACTGTAACCCCCATGTCCTCCCCTCACTCCCTTCTGTGCTCTGTTTTCCCCTCCCTCCCTTCTTCCCTTCTTCTTCCCTCCTTCCTCATATGTATGCCCCTGGCAGATGCTCTCTGTCGTCGTCATCAGTGTGGTGCATCAGTGTTGTGTTTGCTGCTGTTCTCCTGTAGGTCAAGAGGTGTGATTTTGATTGTGTGCTGGACTTGTACATAGTGTTATTGTCAGTGATTGTTATGTGCTACGCTGTCCGTCCATACATTTATGATCCAGCATGTTGTTTTGTTTTCTGTGCGCTAATTTGTTACGGTTTTTATCTCCATTTTTCAGTCGACCCCCTTTCGTCTGTTCTCTTCGATGATGTTCCCCCTTATTATATGTATGTACGCCATATTCTCTCCTTTATGTTATTTTAAATGTCTTCTGTTGTATGATTAATGTCTTTCGGCTGAAGAGCAGCGCAAACGCTGCTGCCAGCCCGCCCCAGATGGGGCTTTGAAATACAATAAAGAAAAAAAAAATAGTTTTGGACGGCTCAGTGTAATTTTGTGGTCTGGGCCTATTGGTGCAGAGAAGAACTTGGTACGCATGAATAAATAGAAACTGGAGAATCGCCATAGGTAGAAACGCAGTTGACGAATTCACGGGTTGCATCCTTCAGCACTGTAATAAGGCTATTATAAGATCCGTTACATTAAATATTACAATTTAATTAATTACAAGTGGCAACTAACAGGTGCTGGCAGCTATGTGTGCCACCCGCTGCTTCTGCCCAGGTGACTTGTCTCATTCAACCGAAATACCATGTTATCGCCTGTAAAATGTGCAAACTGATTGTTTCATCGCTGTGTCTCTCAAGTCGTTACGCGTTTTTCAAAGGAATGATAAGTAAATGTAAAGCAAACTGAAAGCAGGCAATGAAAGGTCCATTGTCCCTTTGCCAAAACCGTTCCATAGCCCTAAATTTTCCGTCATGTTGTTGATAAAGATTCGGTTAAGTGTTTTAGGGTTGATGATGGGGAAACGAAAACAGTGGGATGTACAGGTATACTAGTTAAAAGCTGTCGTCGGGAATTTTTTTTAAGTGCGGTACTTGGAGACAAATGGCTTACCTGTATATCGTACTATTGAAAAAAATATCCATAAGTTAAGTAGTCGACACGTGTTCCATCCATGTCCTATATATGAGCGTGCAATACACATCAAAATTCTCGTCGGAATCTTGTCCATTATTTAATATACATTTTATCAATTTTCTTTGCACTTTTACTTCTTGTGATGGAAAATGTGTTGTGTATATTTAAATATGGCACGAACATTAGCGTAAGGTTAACTATAGGTCCATATGTTACCACCACATTTATTAGGTATTTGTAAAGTCAACCGAATTATCATCTTTTACCCTAATGTATACCTTAGGATACGTTACTGATCAGTGTGTCGTCGCAACCAAGATTTCAAGGGGTTAGGGTGAGGGGAGGGTGTCTGATATCAGTCTTCCCAACCGCTGTACAGCGCTAAGTAGCTTCTTCCACGCACTTGACAGTGGTTTGAAAAATAAGCACATCTGTATCTACGTGAATACTCTGCAGTTCACATTTAAGAGCATGGCGGAGGATCGATCGAACCACTTTCAGACTATTTGTCTACCGTTCCATTCTCGAAAAGCTCGCGAGAAAAACGAACACTTAAATCTATGTGTGCGAGCACTGATTTATCTTATTTTACTAAGATGATAATTTCCTGCTAACAAAATAATTTCCGGTTCAGAGGAGAAAGGTGGCGTTTGGATTTCAGTGAAAACCACTCGGCGAAAAGGAAAACCACTTGCTTTTAATAACTGTCACCTCATCATACTGATGACACTTTGTCCCTCATTTCGCGATAATAGAATAGGAGCAGCCCGTCTTTGAACTTTTTCGATGTCCTCTGTCAAGCCTATCTCGTAAGGATCCAAAATAGCACAGTAATATAAGCAGAAGAGAACCAACAAGCGTAATGTAGTCGATACACATTACAAAACCATGGAAAGTGTATCACATCGTTTCCTAGTTTTAGCACCTAGGAATCTGGTTAAAACCTCAGAGATGGAATTTTGAATGACTGTAAAAAGTTTAGTGGACAATAATCATGAGATTTCTGAAGATCGTATCGTCGCAGAAATTTCCCACATGAGAAGATTTCTGCAAGCTGGCAAAGTTCAGAAAGAAGAATCCATTTTTGGACGTCTTTAAGGTTCTTATAGTTCGTTTTTGAATACGGATTTTTCGAATTTGTTCACATCCTCAGTTTGGTGCTAAGGTTTTTCTGAACTTGGTGTGTTTCAGTAGTGTCACATCAAAGGAGTTATTTAAAATTCAAACTAATTAATATTATCTTTGGTCTACCATGAGTCAAGCACGACAAAAGTCATTCACATATCCAGATGCCGATAGTATCGCGTGCACACGGCATAAAAGGGCAGTGCATGGGCAGAGCTGTGATTTGTAAACACGTGATTCATGTGAAAAGGTTTCCGACGTGATTATGGCCGCGCGACCAGAAGTAACAGGCTTTGAACTCTGAACGGTAGTTGGAGCTAGACGCGTGGGGCATTCCATTTCGGAAATGGCTAGGGAGTCCAGTGTTCTGACTTCCACAATTTCAAGATTGTGCCGAAAATACCGAGTTTCAGGCGTTCTCCTCATCACACACAACGCAGTGGCTGACGGCCTTCACGTAACGACCGAGAGCAGCAGTGTTTGCATAGAGCTGTCAGTGCTAACAGGAAGATGTTGTTGTTGTGGTCCTCAGTCCCCAGACCGGCCCGATGCAGCTCTCCATGCTACTCTATCATGTGCAAGCTTCTTCATCTCCTGGTACCTACTGCAACCTACATCCTTCTGAATCTGCTTAGTGTATTGATCTCTTGGTCTCCCTCTACGATTTTTACCCTCCACGCTGCCCTCCAATGCTAAATTTGTGATCCCTTGATGCCTCAAAACATGTCCTACCAACCGATCCCTTCTTCTAGTCAAGTTGTGCCACAAACTTCTCTTCTCCCCAATCCTATTCAATACCTCCTCATTAGTTACGTGATCTACCCATCTTATCTTCAGCATTCTTCTGTAGCACCACATTTCGATAGCTTCTATTCTCTTCTTGTCCAAACTGGTTATCGTCCATGTTTCACTTCCATACATGGCTACACTCGATACAAATAGGAGGGGGAAATGGAGAGAGAGAGGGCATCATCAGGGAGGGGGAGTTGATGGAAGCCACCTTGGTAAAGGAGATGAAGGGTGTAGAGATGGAGGGTAGGGGGACACAAAAGTGAAGAGGTGGCAGGGGGCAGGGATGGGAGAGGAGAGGAGCAACCAGGGGGTGAGGGGGATCAAGGCGGCGGGAGGTGTAGAGTATGCGGATATGTTCGAGGAATAGGAGCAGATGGGGGAAAGGAATGAGATCATAGAGGATCCGCGTGGGTGACGGGAGGCGTATATGCAAGACGAGGGGGAGTGCAAGACGCTCAAGGATCTGGAGGGACTTATAGAATTTGGGGGTAGCAGATATCCAGGTGGGACTGGCATAACAGAGGATGAGACGGATTAAGGATTTGTAGGTGTGGAGGATGGTAGAGGGGTGCAACCCCCATATCCGGCCAGAGAGGAGTTTGATGAGTGGGTGGCGGTTGTGGGCTTTGGATTGGATGGAGTGGATATGAGGGATCCAGGTTAGGTGACAGTCAATGGTGAGGCCAAGGTAGGTGAGGGTGGGGGTGAGGCGGACAGGACGTGTGCAGACGGTAAGGGAGAAATCCAGGAGCCGGAAGGAGTGAGTGGTACGACCTATGATGATTGCCTGGGTCTTGGAAGGATTGATTTTCAGGAGCCACTGGTTACACCATGCGGCAAAAAGGACAAGGTGATTCTGGAGAAGGCATTGGGACCGTTGGAGGGTAGGAGCGAGGGCGAGGAATGTGGTGTCATCGTCATATTGCAAGAGGTGTACTGGAGAGGGGGGTTGGGGCATATCTGCCATGTACAGGAGGTAGAGGAGAGGAGAGAGGACAGAACCCTGGGGCACACCGGCAGAGGGGTAGAAGGTGCCTGGATTGGGATTATGGATGGTAACATAGGAGGGGCGGCGGGAGAGGAAGGAGGCCATCAGACGGATGTAGTTGACAGGAATGGCATAGATTTGGTTTAAACAGGAGACTGGGATGCCTGACACGGTTGTAGGCCTTTTAGAGGTCGAGGGAGACAAAAATGGCGGAGCGATGGGAGTTTAGCTGGAGGGAGAGGAAATGAGTGAGGTGGAGGACTTGGTCATCGGCGGAGAAGGAAGGTCTAAAGCCACATTGGGTGTCAGGAAGGAGGTGATTTTGGTGGAGGTGGTGATGAATGCGCCGGGTAAGGATGGATTCCAAGAGTTTGCTGAACACTGATTTAAGACAGATAGGACGGTAGGAAGAGACATCAGATGGAGGCTTGTTCGGTTTGGAGAACATCAGTATACAGGAGGTTGCCACTTTCAGGTGACAACGCCATTTCCTCAAGCAGCTGCATCACAGCAGAAAGCGTTTTTCATGCAATTGCTTTGAACTGCCTTAATGCATATGGCGGTAGTCTGTTATCTTTATCTGGCGAACACGTTCAGACCCTAATTATAACATTCAACTCGCTCTTTCTTCTAAACTGGAGTCAAAACTGAAGGGAGAAAGAATCGACACGGCAGCAATTGCAAGAGTGCCTACTGTGCTGCCATCTGTTGATGACGGCAGGAGCAGGGCCGTTCTTCGATACCTGCCTAACGTAAAAGTCGGGTTTCCGGCCCCTGTCCGGATATTCGTGGACGATTCGTTTAAGGAAAGCTTATTTATAAAAAAATATATTTATTCTTTAATGATAATCACGTGAGTGAGAATTAGAGTGAATGGTTCCTGACGACAGCTTCATACTCGTTTCTACTATTTACGGCAAATGCTATATATAAATACAATCGCAAGTTGTAGGGTCACCTTCTCCCGCCTTGACACCCTCGTCTAAATCCTTGTCATGGCGTGACAGCATCGTATCCTTTTCAACAACATCCGCTCCCTCCCCGCCAACAAGAACCTCTTTCTCCATACCCTTGCCTCCCACCACGTGGACGCCTTCATCCTTAATGAAACCTTCCTCCAACCCCACCACACCGTCCACACTTCGCCCTACCTCCTCCACCGCTCCGACAATCCCCTCCCAATTGCGCGTGGCGGAGTTGCCATTGGGCACCATCGCCAGATCCCCGTTCGGCTCCAACCTCTCCTTCACGACCCCACCGAACACCTGATCCTTAGTCTCTTCTTCCCTGGCCTTACCGTTACCTGCGCCACCATCTCTGTCCGCCCTAACGCCCCTATTCCCTTCGACTTCCTCTCCCACATTGACCGTACCTTCTCCTCCTACGTGATCGCCGCCGACCTCAACATCCATAGTCGTTCCGCCGCCCAGTTACGGCGGTGGCATCGGTTCCTCTCCTCCCTTCAAGGCGACCTCATTCCCATCCCCCAGCACACCTGTCCCGAATCCAACTCCACTCCTGATGTTATCCTTTCCTCCCCCAACCTCCTTGGCCGCATAACGGTGGATGTCCTGGAGCCTATTGGTAGCGACCATCTCCCTGTCCTCCTCACCGTTTCAGACGGTCGTCGCCCTCGCCCCGACCCTCGTACTGACCGTCCCCCTAAGTATGTCCACGACTATTCCCGCGCCGACTGGAATGCCTACCGGGATACCATTTCCACCCAGGTCGATAGCCACCCTCTCACCTACCACCACCCGGACGATGTCACCCAAGCCACCTCCTTTCTCCAGGAGACCCTGTCTGAGGCCGTGGAGGCCCACGTCCCCACTGTCGCCATCCACCCCCACCGTCCTACCTTGCCCCCACAGGCCGTTCTCCTCCTCCGTGAATCCCGTCGTCTCTACCGTGCCTTCCTCCGCACGCGTGACCCGGACACACTACGACGCCACCGGCAACTCCAGCGACACATTCGTAATTTGCTCGCAGCTAAGAAACGCCGGGACTGGCGGCAGACATGCACCCGTTTAAATGCTACCCTACCAATCAACTCGTCCAAGTTCTGGTCGGCCTTCCGTCGCCTTACTGGAACTAAGCCCTCCCCTTATTATCCTCTTCTCCATGATGATCACCCTTTCCCTGACTCCCTTAGTAAGGCCAACCACTTTGCCTCCTACCTCTCCGATGTATTTTCCATTCCCGATGATCCGCAGTTCGATTACTCCCTCTTCCCGGATATCCGCGATCGAACTGACACATCTGTCCCTCCCCTCGCTCCTGGTTTCCAGTACTTGGACAACATTGCACACACGGAACTCAATGCCCCTATCACTACACAGGATCTCATTGCTACACTCCGCACGAAACGCACCACCGCTCCTGGCCACGATCGTGTCACCTACCGTCACCTTCGTGAAGCTCCTACCTCTTTCCTCTCCACCCTGGCCAGGCTCTACAATGTAGTCCTGTCCACCGGTTACTACCCCGACCTGTGGAAAACCTCCCGTATCCTCATGTTCCTTAAACCCGGCAAACCATCGTCCGCCGTCTCCTCCTACCGCCCCATCAGCCTTACCTCGGTCTTCAGCAAGGTCCTGGAATCTATCCTCACCCGCCGCATCCACCAGCATCTCCGCCAGCACCGCCTTCTTCCCGTTACCCAGTGTGGCTTTCGGCCGTCCTTCTCTTCCAACGACCTTCTCCTTCACCTCACTCATCTCCTTTCCGACCAGCCTAATTCCCGTCGCTCCGCAATCTTCCTCTCCCTGGACCTCGAACGTGCCTATGACCGCGTTTGGCATTCCGGTCTCCTCTTCAAGCTCCAAACCTTCGCCCTTCCCATTGACTACGTCCGTCTGATCGGCTCCTTTCTCTCCCGCCGTCCTTCCTATGTCACCATCCATAACGCAGATTCCTTCACCTTTTTCCCCTCTGCCGGTGTGCCCCAAGGCTCCGTCCTCTCCCCCCTTCTGTACCTTTTGTACACGGCAGACATGCCGCCGCCGCCAGCCCCCGTCCACCTTCTCCAGTTTGCCGATGACACCGCCTTCCTTGCCCTTGCCCCCACCCTGCAGCGCTCCCAACACCTTCTCCAATCCCATCTTGACCGGTTCACCGCTTGGTGCAACCAGTGGTTGCTCAAGGTCAATCCCTCCAAAACCCAGGCGATCATTGTAGGCAAAACCACTCCTGCCTTCCGCCTCCTTGATTTCTACATCACTATCTATGGCCGTCCTATCGCCCTCACTCCCACCCTTAAGTACCTTGGCGTCACCCTCGACCGTCGCCTCTCCTGGACTCCCCACCTCCGGACAATCCAAGCCAAGGCACGCTCCCGACTCAGTCTCCTCAAGCTCCTCTCCGGCCGTACGTGGGGTCTGGACCCCTCCACCATCCTCCACACCTATAAATCCCTCATCCGCCCTATCCTTTGTTATGCCCATCCGGCTTGGATCTCTGCCCCCCCTCCCTTTTATAAATCCCTCCAAATCCTTGAACGCCATGCTCTCCGCCTCGCCTATCGCATCCGTCTCCCCTCCCCCACGCGGATCCTGTATGATCTCATCCCCTTCCCCCACCTCCTCCTTTTCCTTGAAAGGATACGTATCCTGTACACCTCCCGTAAACTCGACCCTCCTCACCCGCTCGTCTCCCCAATCCTCTCCCACCCCCGCCCGCTGCCGCGCCTGTATTCCCACGTCCCGCCCGGTCTCCATCTGTCCACCCTCCTTACCCTCTCCCAAGGTGGCTTCCGCCAGCTCCCCCTCCCTGATGATGCCCTCCTCTCCTCCATCTACCCCTCCTACCAACTTTGATTCTCCCGCCCTCCTCCTGTGCCTGCTCCTCTGGGCACCCTCCCTCCCTTCTCTCCCTTTTTCCCTCCCTCCACTTTTTCTTTCCCCTCCTCCCCCGGGCCTCCCCTCCCCTGTCCCTCTCCTCCTGCCCCCGTCTCCTCCGCCATTGGCATCCTTTTTCTCCCCTCTCCCCCACCTCACCCCTGTTCCCCTCTTGACAGGTCCCCGGACTCGCACACGCAAAGTGGACATTCGCGCGCCGGAGATCACCGCCATCAGTGTTTCGTGTGTGCTGTCATGTTTAGTGTTCCGTGTTTACCGTCGCCTCGTTCACCAGTGCCATCGTCATCTTCAGTGTTTGTGCGTCGTCTCATCTGTTAGTGGTGTGGATTCTCGACGAGTGTGAACGGCTCCATGTGTGTCTCTCTGTGTCTCCTGTTTTATTGCCCACCTTTTGTAACTTTTATGTTTTCTCCTGTTTCTACTGCTTGTATATTCTATGGTTGAAGAGCAGCATAGTGTGCTGCTGACAGCCTGCCTGTTGTACAGGCTTTAAAATACCAATAAAGTAAAAAAAAAAAAAAAAAATTTGTAGGGTTATTTAATTGGTCTTTTTTCAAACAGTAAATATTTGAGCAGCCCTGATTGCGATGTTGCGGTCTGGACCCGTTCGAGACTTGAGAGTATCTTGGAAAAAAAACCACCATGATCCAAAAACACAAAATGAAGAACATAAAGAAAAAAATACAGCATTCCGCTACACTAACAAAATCTGCAGGAATCGGACACTTCTCTTTAACAAAATAGGTCAACCATAGGTGACCATACCAAAACACCAATATCCACAACTAAAAGTACGAAAATTGGAATCAGACATTTCCCTTGACCTACATAGGTCAACCACAGATGATGATCCAAAACATCAACACGTACAACTACGAAAATGGGAATTGGTCATTTCCGGTGACCAATATACGTCCACCACACCTACTGAAGCCAAAAAACCAACAACTACAACTGCGGAAAACAAAACCAAAACCACAACCCCAAAAATCCACAAATCAAACATCCCTACATAAATTAAAACACTTTCAATACTCCATAAATACAGAAAACATCACAACTAGAAAAAAATTAATTACCACCAGCAAATCCCGGCACTGCAAACTAGATGAGCCAGCCCCCTCAGCCCCCTCCTGGCCCCCCCCCCCCACACACAAAACAACACATAAACACCATGTCATAATGACATTCACATACCACAACATCTTTACGTCAAAGCAGACGGGGGGAATCGGACGCTTCCATTGACCCCTCCTTCTACACTGTAGATGAATATCTTAACAGAGGGAAATAGACCAGCTTAAGAAAAATTCTGCTATATTTCAGTTTTGACAGCACTTGATCGCAACAGTCAAGATCGGGTATTCTGTGTATGATAAATTTATTAAAAGTGCATAACTGTGTTTTATTCTGACAGTGTATCAATTCTGTAAATATTAGCAGTTACTCACAAGCACTGAATATTAGCAGTTATTCACATATTTTGACAATCTCTGGACAAATGATGAGGATAATAATTATTATGTTCAAATCTATTATGTTATACTTTCTGAGCCGGCTGGTGTGGCCGTGCAGTTCTAGGCACTTCAGTCTGGCCGCTACGGTCGCAGGTTCGAACCCTGCCTCGAGCATGGATGCGTGTGATGTCGTTAGGTTAGTTAGGTTTAAGTAGTTCTAAGTCCTAAGGGACTGATGACCACAGATATTAAGTCCCATAGTGCTCAGAGCCATTTCAACCATTTATACTTTCTGACATGTTATTTGTCATTCACGATGGCCAGTGGCTATTTACAAAGAAGTACGAAAATATTTGTTCGCTCCAGTAACTATCCTTTCTGGAAATATCACCGGGGTCCAAGACTGGAGTCACTGTGTCAGAAGCAGAGACACACAGTTATTCCATTACCAACTTCCAGGTTACCTTTAGTGATAGCCCGATGACTGCCAGAGAACGAGAACCGTGAGCCAATAACGATAACCAGAGGAAATTATTTTCCTTTCTTTATTGTTATTTCACACCTTACACAAGGTGGGCTGGCAGCGGCAACAGTACGCCGCTCTTCAGCCACAGGTATTACAAGAGGAAAAAACACTGGAGACACAGAAAGAACATAGCATAATAGGGGGCAAAACAACAGTAGACACAGTAACGAAGAAACATGAAGCCATTCACAAGCGAAGAAAACCAAAGAAACTGTTAGCACTGTACACTAACACTGATGATGGAGATGACACACGTGAACGATGGAGTGTGCACGGCGAAAACACTGAAGCACAAACACAATGGCACACACACAAAACCAATGGCGATGATGTCTGGCGCACTAATGTTCACTGAACGTGTTCGAGTCCGGGGACCTGCCAAAAGGGGAAAAAGGTGGGGGAGGAGGAAGATGGAGGGCAGAGATGCCAGGGGCAGAGGAGATGGGGGAAGGAGAGAAGGTATGTGGGTACGGGATGCATGGGGGGGGGGAAGGGAGGAGGGACAGAAGGGAGGGAGGGTGCCCTGAGGAAAAAACACAGGAAGTGGAAGAGGAGGATCAAAGTTGATAGGAGGGGTGGAGGGCATCATCAGGGAAGGGGAGCTGGTGGAAGCCACCTTGGGAGAGGATAATGTGAGTGGAGAGATGGAGAGGAGGTGGGACGTGGGAATACAGGCGCGGCAGCCGACAGGGGTGGGAGAGGATGGGAGAGACAAGTGGGTGAGGGGGATCTAGTTTACAGGAGGTGTAGAGGATCTGTATCCGTTCAAGGAAAAGGAGGAGGTGTGGGAATGGATTAATGTCGTACAGGATGCACGTGGGGGAGGAGAAACGGATGCGATAGGCGAGGCGGAGAGCATGGCGTTCGAGAATTTGAAGGGATTTGTAAACGATAGGAGGGGCGGAGATCCAGGCAAGGTGGGCGTAGCAGAAGATAGGGCGGATGAGGGATTTATAGGTGTGGAGGATGGTGGAGGGGTCGAGACCCCAAGTGCGACCATAAAGGAGCTTGAGGAGACGGAGTCGCGGGTGTGCCTTGGCTTGGATTGTCTGGAGATGGGTGGTCCAGGAGAGGCGACAGTCAAGGGTGGCGCCAAAGTACTTAAGGGTGGGGCTGAGGGCGATAGGACGGCCATATATGGTGACATAGAAGTCGACGAGGCGGAAGGAAGGGGTGGTTTTGCCTACATTGATCGCCTGAGTCTTGGAAGGATTGACCTTGAGCAACCACCAAGTGGTGAATCGGTCAAGATGGGATTGGAGAAAGTGTCAGGAGCGCTGCAGGGTGCGGGTGGGGGCAAGGAGGGCGGTGTCATCGGCGTAGTGAAGAAAGTGGATGGTGGGGGTGGGGGTGAAGGTGCCGGCATGTCCGCCTTATACAACAGGTACGGAAGAGAGGAGAGGACGGAACCTTGGGGCACACCAGTGGAGGGGAAAAAGGTGTAGGAATCCGTGTTATGGGTGGTGACCTTGGTAGGACGTTGGGAAGGTAAGGACCTGATCAGATGGACGTTGTAATTGCCGGTGGCGTTGTAGTGTGTCCGGGTCACACGTGTGAAGGAAGGAACAGTAGAGACGGCGGGATTCACAGAAATGGATGACGGCCTGTGGGGGTAAAGTAGGATGATGGGGGTGAATGGCGACGGAAGGGACTGGGCCTCCACGACCTCAGACAAGATCTGCAGGAGAAAGGAGGTGGCACAGGTAATATCATCAAGGTGGTGGTAGGTGAGCAGGTGGCTATCGACCTGGATAGAGAGGGTATCTCGGTAGGCATCCCAGTCGGCCAAGAGGAAATTATTACTTCTTTATTGTTATTTTTCACCTTATACAAATGTGGGCATGCAGCAGGTAAATCTACTCTGCTCTTCAACCACAAGCATTACAGTAAAAGAGAAAACGAAGACAGGAAAGTAACAGATTGGTGGTTAAAAAAACAGTAGATACAAAAATTAAAAACACGAAGCCATTCACACTCGACGAAAAAACACAAGAAACTGTCGGCGCTGCGCACAAACACTGATGACAGATGGTACAAGTGAACGAAGGAGCGTGGCGGGAAAAAACACTAAATCACAAACACGATGGCACACACACGAGAAACTGATGGCGATGATATCCGGCGTGCGAATGTCCACTGAATGTGTGCGAGTCCAGGGACTTGCCAAGAGGGGAAGAAGGTGGTGGGGGAGGGAGAGGGGAGAGCAAAGATGGTAATGGCAGAGGAGATGGTGGGAGGAATGAAGGTATGGGGGTAGGGGAAGCTGGGGGAGGAGGGGGGAAAAGGAGGAGGGAGGGAAGGGGGAGAGAAGGGAGAGAGGGTGCCCATAGGAACAAACACAGGAAGAGGAAGAGGAGTATCAAGGTTGGTAGGAGGGGTAGATGGAGGGGAGGAGGGCATCATCAGGGAGGGGGAGCTGGTGGAAGCCTCCTTGGGAGAGGGTAACGAGAGTGGAGAGATGGAGAGCTGGTGGGAAGTGGAAGTACAGGCATGGCAGCGGGTGGGGTCGGGAGAGGATGGGAGAGACAAGCGGGTGAGGAGGTTCGAGGTTACGGTAAGTGTAGAGGACCCGTATCCGTTGGAGGTAAAGGAGGAGGTGGGGGAACGAAATAAGGTCATGCAGCATCCACGTGGGGTAGGGGAGACAGATGTGATAGGCGAGGTGAAGAGCATGGCGTTCAAGGATCTGAAGGGATTTGGAAAAGGTAGGAGGGTCGGAGATCCAGGCAGGGTGGGCGTAGCAGAAGATAGGGCAGATGAGGGATTTATAGGTGTGGAGGATGGTGGACAGGGGTCCACACCCCATGTACGGCCAGAAAGGAGCTTGAGGAGACAGAGTTGGAAGGGTGCCTTGGCTGGGAGTGTCCGGAGGGGGGGGGGGTCCAGGAGAGGCAACAGTCAAGGGTGACGCCTAGGTACTTAAGGGTCCGGGTGAGGGTGATAGGGTGGCCATAGATGGTGACATAGAAGTCGAGGAGGCGAAAGGAATGGGTAGTTTTGCCTACAATGATCGCCTAGGTTTTGGAAGGTTGGACCTTAAGCAACCACTGGTTGCACCATGTGGTGAACCGGTTACGATGTGACTGGAGAAGGTGTTGGGAGCGTTGCAGGGTGGGGGCGAGGGCAAGGAAGGTGGTGTCATCGGCGTATTGGAGAAGGTGGATGGGAGGTGAAGGCGACGGCATGTCCACCGTATACAAAAGGTACAGAAGAGGGGAGAGGACGCAGCCTTGGGGCACACTGGCGCCAGGGAAAAAGGTGTAGGAATCCATGTTATGGATGGTGCGGTAGGAAGGACGTTGGGAAAGAAAGGACCCAATCAGACAGACGTAGTTAATAGGAAGGGCGTAGTTTTGGAGCTTGAAGAGGAAACTGGAATGCCACAACTGGTCATAGGCGCATTCGAGGTCAAGGAAGAGGAAGATAGCAGATAGACGGGAATTCAGCTGTTGGCAGAGGAGATGAGTGAGGTGAAGGAGAAGGTCATCAGTAGAGAAGGACGGCCGAAAGCCATACTGGGTAACGGGAAGGAGGCGGTGCTGGTGGAGATGCTAGTGGATGTGTCGGGTAAGGATGGATTCCAGGACCTTGCTGAAAACCGAGGTAAGGCTGATGGGACTGTAGGAGGAGACAGCGGACGGCGGTTTGCCGGGTTTAAGGAACATCAGGATGCAGGAGGTTTTCCACAGGTCAGGGTACTAGCCGATGGAGAGGACTACATTGTAGAGCCTGGCCAGAGTGGAGAGGAAGGAGGAAGGAATTTCACGAAGGTGGCGATAGGTGACATGATCTTGACCAGGAGCGGTGTTACATTTCGTGTGGAGTGTAGCGATGATATCCTGAGTAGTGATGTGGTCATTGAGTTTGGTGTGTGCAATGTTGTCCAAGTACTGGAAACCATGGGCTAGGGGAGGGACAGAGGTGTCAGTTCGATCGTGGACATCTGGGAAGAGGGGGTAATCGATCTGGGGATCATCGGGGATGATAAAGACATTGGAGAGGTAGGAGGCAAAGTGATTGGCCTTACTAAGGTTGTCAGGGAAGGGTTGATCATCATGAAGGAGAGGGTAGTAGGGAGGGGGTTTAGATCCGGTAAGGCAGCTGAAAGCTGACCAGTACTTGGACGAGTTGATAGGAAGTGTAGCACTGAGACGGGTGCATGTCTGTCGCCAGTCCCAGCGTCTCTTAGCCGCGAGCAAGTTTCAGAGGTGTCGTTGTAGTTGCGTGTGGCTGGTGTCCGGTTCACGCATGTGAAGGAAGGCACAGTAGAGACGACGGCATACACGGAGAAGGAGGACGGCCTGTGGGGCTAAAGTAGGACGGTGGGAGTGGATGGCGACATGGCGACGGAAGTTATGTGGGTCTCCACGGCCTCAGACAAGGTCTGCAGGAGAAAGGACGGGGCACGGGTAAAATCATCAGGGTGGTGGTAGGTGAGAGGGTATCCCAGTAGGTATTCCAGTCGGCCTTGAGTAAATTATGGATCGCTGACAGATGTTTCCATAGTCGCTCGAATTCCTTATGGTAACTCTCTTTATACTACCCATCCACGCTAAATTGACATATAAGGCGGTGGCTCAAGGGAACAACCGTACTTGTTAATGCCTGCACTGCAGCTCCTATCAGCCACCACTCGGACATTAACTTTATTTAATTGTTTGTGCTAAAAGTAACGAAGGCACATGAAATAGTACACAGTTCTTGTCAACAGATGTCGCGCAGTCTCACAGTTATTCCCATGGTCTATAGAACGCTTTCCAAATGGTCTATCCCTCTCTTTCGTTCGTAACCTGATCTCCGATGAGTTGACGGGATAGCATAGTTTGATCTTCGGTCAACAGATGGCGTGAGTCACTGTTGACACTAGATAGTTATTGAAATAACTGCCTGTATCAGAGGAATGGTTATAGCAGTAACCGTTACTTCTCAGTAACCGGTTATTTCTATCAGTTACGTTATTTTTTGCCACCTCTAGTACCGGTACTGGGAACGGCTGAAAGCAAGGGGAAACTACAGTCGTAATTTTTCCCGAGGGCGTGTGGTTTCGGTGTATGGTAAAATGATGATGGTGTCCTCTAGGGTAAAATATTCCAGAGGTAAAGTAGCCGCCATTCGGATCTCTGGGTGGGGACTACTGAGGAGGGCGTCGTAATCGGGAGAAAAAAAGTTGGCGTTCTATGTATGGGAGCGTGGAATGTCAGATCCCTTAATTGGGCAGGCAGGTTAGAAAATTTATAAAGAGAAATGTATAGGTTAAGGTTACATATAGTGGGAATTAGTCAAGTTCAGTGGCAGGAGGTACAAGATTTCTGGTCAGCTGAATACAGGGTTATAAATAAAAAAATCAAATAGAGTAATGCAGGAGAAGGTCTAATAATGAATAAAAAAATAGGAGTGCGGGTGAGCTACTGTGAACAGCATAGTTAACACCTTATTGTAACGAAGATAGACACGAAGCCCACACCTACCACAATAGAACAAGTTTATGTGCCAACTACCTCTGCACATGGACTCTGACCACAATCTATTGGTTATGAACTGTAAATCAAAACTGAAGAAACTGCAAAAAGGTGGGAAATTTAAGAACTTGGGACTTGGATTAACTGAGAGAACGAGAGGTTGTTGAGAGTTTCAGGGACACCATTAGGGAACGATTGACAAAAATGGGGGAAATAAATGCTGTAGAAGAAGAATCAGTAGCTTTGATACATGGAATAGTGAAGGCAGGGGAGGATCAAGTAGGTAAAAAGATGAAGGCTATTAGAAATCCTTGGGTAACAGAAGAAATATTGAATTTAATTGATGAAAGGAGAAAATTTAGAAATTTAGTAAATGAAGGATGCAAAAAGGAATACAAACGTCCCAAAAATGAGATTCACAGGAAGTGCAAAATGGCTAAGCAGGGATGGCTAGAGGACAAAAGAAAGGAGGTACAGACATATATCATCAGGTGTGAAATACATACTGCCTACAGCAAAATTAAAGAGACCTTTGGAGAAAAGAGAACCACTTGTTTGAATATCAAGAGCTCAGATGGAAACCCAGTACAATGCCCTCAGTGACAATGTAGCGAGAAGGAAGCGACTTACTTCTCTGGTTTATGTATCACTAACCTGGTGTCTTGCTGCTTCGGTAGTCCCTCATCCCAAGTATTAGCACTCAGCCACCAGGTTCAATGTAGGGGCGATCCTGCTGAAGTGGAGCGTTTCTGGATGTCAGTAGTTAAATGCCAACAACGCTTTGTACTATACTCATTTTAATAAAGAAAATACCTTGAAACACACTTCACCGAATTTCCAATATGGCGGCTCTTGGATACGCCGTTATTCAACCCTTTACAACACATTAACACTTTTCTAACTTTCCATAATTGTAATACACATTGCCCACGACACGTGGCGTTCACTGATAACTAACTTTCACTATCTCGTGTTTAACAGCTGGAACATTTATTCATCATCGTTCTTTTGGAGCCAACCCCACAGTTACTCGAACGTGCTTTTTGAGTGGCGCCTCGCTACTAACTCGCCCTCTCTTCCCGACGGACAAGAGAAACCCCACCTTTCTCTCTCAGCCAATAAGGACACTTCGCTCATTTCCTACACACACACACACACACACACACACACACACACACACACACATATATATATATATATATATATATATATATATATATATATATATATATATCCGAACTTTCAGCCAATGGGCGTTCAGATCGCTGTTGCTAGGCGGATCTGACATCATGTTTGCGGATATTGTGACGGAAGTTTGTCTCGTAACACTGTTTCAGATTGTGAGATCCTACTCCCGAATAGACGGATCTCGTCCCTACTAAGGTTGCACAACATTGCCTCCTATGGTTTCATCACTAATGCTGCTTGTTGACGCTTAATTGTCAAATGAACATGTAGCCTGGCTGCTACTAAGCATTCCTGATCGCTTAAATGTGCGTAATACTTAGCTTAAACACTTGAAGAGTTTGCACGTGCATTACACATTCCCCCCTCTTCTTTTATTTTCAAAATTCAATATGCTCGAAGACCTTGTTTAATTTTGAAATATTCTCGGTTGGGTGTCTCTTGCCCTCGGTTAACTTCTTTAATCATTGGTATTACTTAATGTTACACATACTCTACAATCATTGCTTATCGACTACTGATCTTATTATTACACTACCCTTAACACGATGTAGCTATACAGATACATGTCCCATTGAAGTGAGTATGTATTCTATCTTTAAAATTACTTCTGATCATTATCTGATGCGATCTTTATCTGATGCCTTGAGAGTGGCACCATTTTAGCTTTAAATCATTTCTGAATATACCATGAACACTATATAATACATACCTTAATTAAAATTGAATACTTATTCTGATGCACTTCTGTTTTATCTGAGATGGAACATCTACTCATATTCCCCTTCCTTTAAGCTCATCTAAACGTTTACATATTAATTATTTCTATATCCAATACAGAACAAGCTAATCAAAAATTTATAAAACTCGCATTTGGCTAATCTTACTTTATAATGCCCATTTTCTACTACATACAAGAACATGTTCCATAATCATTGGCTATGTAATTGCCGGCCTATTAGTCACTGGTTCACTACTTTTTCTTTTTCTTTTTCGTCATGAATGACGTCCTTCTCACTCTTATAACTATAAAGCATTCCCTCTATCTTATCTCAATACTTCTTATCTTTACTCAAGGTACCTCTCAGGTTACCATTACCCATTATTGGATGTGGGGACACCTTTGTATGACCCTCATCATCTTTATACTTCATAACTTATAGGGATACCGTCCTCGGTCGCTCATTAACTTATACCATCATCTTTATTCTTCATAATGTATAGTGATACTGTCCCCAGCCACATTAACTTATACCTTCTTTCTTTTATTCTATGGGGTTTGGACCCAGTTCCCATACTTACATAACTTTTATTCTTCATCTTATTCTGCTGCACTTACCTCTGTATCCTTTGGTCACGATTTACCTTGTCAGTTAGCTAAACATATGTTTCGCATTTTGTTACCATTCGATCTCGTTACTGTTCACTTATCTAAGCACAATTGCAGAATGATACCCAGTTATATCTATTTTTCCTGTTTTCGCTAAGTTGTTTGTTCACTGTCTCCATGGTGTCTTTTTAGAATTTGTTAAATTTGTTTCCAACAGGATAATATTCTTTGTCTCTCTATACCTTGTTTACCCTAATCATAGCTTTTTCCTTGTTGTACTGACTGTCTTTTAGGGTAGTTACATGTTATAATTACATAATTTCAGATCTTGCTAAACATTTTCCAACAGGATAACACAATTTTATAGATAGCTTTTCCTTTTTCTCACTTACCAGTTTTACTCGCTATCCCCATGTTCCTATATTCGAAGATGAAGCAGGGACTGATGATACAGTATTGTTTTGACAGAAACAAGGGAATATTGCCAATATGACGAGAATTGGAATATTTTGCCAATGCCTGACCACCTGGTGTGTGTCACGCATCTTACCTTGCAAAGCAGTTGTATACTCTGAAGTTGTATAGCGATGAATTAAAGATGATAATAAGTAGTTCTGACTGAAAGAAGAGGAAGATTGACAATATGAAGGGAAACTGAAATAATATTCGCTACAGTCGCAGGTTCGAATCCTGCCTTGGGCATGGATGTGTGTGATGTCCTTAGGTTAGTTAGGTTTAAGTAGTTATAAGTTCTAGGGGACTGATGACCACATATGATAAGTCCCATATTGCTCAGAGCCATTTGAACCTTTTTTTGAAATAAATTGTCAATAACTTGAGTGCCAGGTGTTTCTTAAACACCTTGTGTTGTACAGAACACAACGCCCTCTGAGGTTAAAAAAAATGGCTCTGAACACTATGGGACTGAACTTCTGAGGTCATCAGTCCCCTAGAACATAGAACTGCTTAAACCTAACTAACCTAAGGACATCACACACATCCATGCCTGAGCCAGGATTCGAACCTGCGACCGTAGCGGTGGCGCGGTTCCAAACCGTAGCGCCTAGAACCGCTCGGCTACCCCAGCCAACTGAGGTTTTCAGTTGATCCTCTGACCAGTTGTGTGTGTCCTGTCTATCATTGTCTCCTGCTGAGTTATTTCATTATCTGTGTGTTGAGGATATTGTATCTGTCTGTTTGTCAGTTCTCCTTGTATCCTATCTTCATTAGGTCCGTTATTTCCCCAGGGGTTTCGTTCTCCAACCTTCTAGATTCTGATTGTTCCCTGAAAATGAATCCAATTGGTCCAGCGCTTGCACAATTGCGTTTACATCTGACTTACATATTCCTATCAATTTTTTTTGTACCCTCGTAGGTAACTTGAACAAAATGATTGATATTAAATACGTTTCTTTCAGGGGATCATCTAAATACAAGTTATTTTCCACATATGTCTGGAAGAACTCTTTGTAACTCCTGCAACCACAATTACTTACGTTTCGACAGTAGCACTGTAGTGAGAAGGAAGCAACTCTGCCTTACTTCTCTGGTTTAGTATCACTAACCTGGTGTCCTGCTGCTTCGGTAGTCCCTCGTTGCACAGTAGTAGCGCTCAGGTACCAGGTTCCATGTAGGTGCGATCCTGGCAGTCATTTCTGAATACAGAAATGTGCAAATATCTTCACTGCTCTAGGAGAACTCGTCTTTGTTGCACTTTTTCGTACCGTAATTAGCAAAATAACATAACGCTCATTCTGCTTAAGAACTTGATGCCTCCAAATACTTAAATAAGAATCTGCGAGTGGTAGTAATGCATGAAAGGAAACAAACTGTTGGACAAAAGAATGGAGAGCTCCCTGCTTTTGCGTTTCCGATAGATCGTATGACAAGAATCTGGTGTCACATTATACTTCAGAACCCTAAACTGTTTATTTTTTTACTTCATACGAAAACAAAACCTATAATATGAGAAGACTAAATGTCTTACGTGCCTCTCAGAAACTTCAGTTTTTTGTGTTTATTTCCTCACTTCATACTAAAACAAGGGCGTTGATACGAGAGGAAGAAATGAAGTATATGTTTGCAAGACATAATATTTCCTTGTGTGCAACTACTGCATACATGGGATTCAAATAGCGTGGAAATTTCATCACTGGTTAATATTCTGATGACTAATGACATGATACCCGTTGCAATTCCTCCATGGCACCTGTGAGTAGAGTCTCACGTTGGTTACTATGAGAACACGCAGGCAGTGATATCCGCTCACTGCAGTCAGAGCCAAGGTGATTTCTTTCTGTTTATGGAGAAGCGTCTGCAGCAGCGTCCACGCTCAGCCAACATAAACAAATCGTGGCGGCATTGGGCATTGCTAATCGTTGCACTTGTCGCGGGTCGCGACAACAAGAGCGCACTGTCACTGGCAACGATATAATGGAGTTTATACATCTTACTTGCTTACCGTAATTTGCAGGACATGGGTTGGGTAAAAATTCAATTTGTAGTAACTAGCCACTGCATTACAATGGTTAACAGTTACATTTGATGCAATATTTATTGTTGCTTGTCTCTCTTATGTTGATAGTATTGATTCAGATCGGGCACAAACATGAAAACACACACACACACACACACACACAGAGTCACTGATTGCAGTGAGAGTGACGACTGCATTCTGTTGAACAACACATGCACCAATCTATTACGCAGAGACACTGCGACCGAATGGTGTCTCAATTGTTGGCAACAAATTCCAGCTGTAGTAGTAGTGCAAAACACACTGTTGGAGCTATCAGATGGAAAATATTATGTTCACACTACTCTTTGCTCGAGTTTACGTCTTTTGGTAGGACTCAGCCTTTCATTTCTTCCTAGAAAGTTAACGATAAAAGCATCATAACACGGCACCAGTAACAGAATTGCATAGGAATGCTCAATGAGCGACCTGATGACGTTCAAGCCAAACTGTAATAATACTCATTCCATTGATTTTTGTTGTTTCGAATTAGAGCACTCAGTACTCCTACACCAGACTTCTGAACCTTGCCTGTTGAATGCAAATGTTGCATGACAGTTAAATGGTAATCCATCACTTATTACAGTAGTCAAGACTTCCTTAACGTGGAAAATCATTAATGTCAGAACGATCTTTGTTGAACCAAGAATATCTTTTTCTGGCGTATTTTTACCAAAAGCACTCGCTCCAGACACAGTTCAAATTTTTCGAGTTGCCTCCTCTGCATTCAGCCCTCTGTTATACAAAAAGCAAATATTGTGTTGCTGATGTTATATACCTTTTTCCACTTGCGACCCAATTTTACAACGCTTAACTGTAGTTCATGATTTTCAAGTATGCAAAATCCAATGCTTAACTGCAAGATATAACTAGAACTTCAAATTCTAAAATGACGGTTGATACATTCACGACAGTATCGCGCCTCGTTCACCTGGGCGGCGCCGGATTCCATGCAGTGGCTGGCGTCTCGGTGCCTATTCTGTATCTTTCCGGCATTGTGCCGATCGTTTCGGTACTCCAGAGCACCGAACGCTCTGGTACTCGAATTAGAGTCCCTGCATCATTCAGTATGCATTTCGGTAGTGATAACGTTCGGGTCTAGAGAACCGAAACGCTGTTGTCGGTTCGTGTTGCGCAAGCCAACCAAAAGCAAGCAGCTGCAGATCCGCACATGCACACTGCAGCGCACACAGCACCATAGACACAAAGTTGGTAGCACATGACACAGGCGCGCTATTCTTCCAAGTACCGAAAATTGCGCTTACGTTGCCATAACGCATGACGCCGCATTCCATCGAGCTCATGTGCCTGCCTTCATCGGTCGTGCCTCCTCCTTAAAAGTATCAGGCGCAATATATCCATTTCCATGTTCCTCAGCTGAAATGCATAGAAATTTTTATAGTTTCCCTGTCCGCATATTTCCATGCATGCATAATAACGATAGCGTATTTGTATTCTGCAGATTGTCGTAAAGGCCGCATTATGTCATCTTATTCTCATTGACACTGACATTGGGTTATGGTGGAGTTTACGTTTCGGAAAATGAGTTAAGGAATAGTGTGTAGTACCACATTGTACTAATATACCTAAAAAAACACCAGAAAAATTGATTCTGAGAGTTTCAAAGAATAAGAAGATGAACAGAGTGTGGTTATAACTCACTCCTAGAGATTCACATTATTAAGTAGCCAACTTCCCTATATGATAGGTCAACGATTTGGGTCGTAAAAACAAAACTGAAAAAAAAAAAAAACATTTTGGGGAGCTCCTGCAGTTCGTCGAAGTTTATAACATGCATCTTATTAATGAAAACGTTTCGTATATGGCGCTACAGTCCAAAAATATTACGATGGAGACCATTCATCTCTGTCTACTGTGGTCGAGGATTAGATCGCAGATAAGCAGTTGTGACAAGAAAGCTTCTGAAGATGACTGCTGCTAGTTACATTCCCAGTAATTTAAGTTGTGTTCTTAGATTCCTGTCTAACCGAAACTAGGAAATCGCTATATATTCGGAAAAAAATGGAAAATTATTTCTGACAAGAAAAAATGTAAAGGCCACTGTCGGTTGTTTCACCCACAGCAATTTCATCACCAGCAATTTCGTATTTCGTTTTTTAAACACACACTAATCACGAAATCATTACTGAGGAAGTGCGCTCTTATATGTAAGTAATAACGAATATTGCTCAAAAATCTTAACTTACACGAATAACAATGTCTCACAACGTGCTGGATACATGAAGCGGAAAAAAAATCTTTCACCCATCCATGTGCGAACCCAGATGCTTGTATACAGCATACCCATGTGCTAACCACTATTTTTTTTATACACTCTCATTTCGTTCGTTTTCGTTCGTTATATCTGCTCGGTGCGGACGTAGAAAGACATCCATTTCAGTTTGTTTTTTATCCATTAACTCAGTTTTTTTTGTTACAGAGGGAAGCTAACCCTCTGACTGAACACGCTGAGCTACCGTGCTAGCTACCACTTGGCCACGCCAAACAACAGAAACATAGCGCTCAGTTCTAGTACTATTGTGCAGAGTAACGTAGGCTGACTTTGTTGCCAAATGGTGCTCCGTAAGTCATAAATACATGACAGTTTGGAAGGTTTCCAGTATCAGGTTTCAAATAATTGCTTTCCTTTGTTACTTCAAAGTTATAAACATGTTTAGATTATTACTAACTAAACCATTTGTGGGAAAAAGTACACGAAGTCACTAGTAACGTCAGTTCACACTCATGTAATATACGTAAGCAGAGGTGATGTCTTGATATTTAATGACCTTCAAACTCTTATTTGCATAAAAATAACATGTATTTTGAGAGAATAATGACACAAAACATTTTTTTATGTACTCATTAACAGAAACAACCTAACCTAACCATATTTCTAACAAAGGAAAATTGTCTATTAAGAACTCACTTTCACACTGGACGCATCCTTTGGTGATTCTTTAGTAACACAATCACTAAATCGAAAGCTAAAACCGATAAATATGTTTAAAATAACAAATTATAGGTATACATAAACCACAGCTCACCAATCAACAGGGCCACCCGAAATCCAAAACCTTTCATTACAATTGTCGTAAAATCGTTGGAAGTCCATTCGGTAACAGGTCTCAGAAGCTTACTGAATAGGATATTTTGGTAAAGCACCCAAAATGACGTCACTACCGAGACAAACCTACTACACCAATCGGTATGAACGATACAGAATAGGGCCCCTGGCCAGTGGCTGGTAGCTGCCACGCTCAAGCGCAAGCTGCTCTGATCACGATGTAGCCACGAGCTGTCTTGTGGAATTGTTTCTTGAAGTATTTTTTATTATTGGTGGGTTCAATCATACTCATAACTTTAGACGAGGGCCAATACGTGGGGAAAAAAGTTTATATGGTTGGACACAAACACGCGACAATAAGTTTAGAATGCACTATGATTACCACTAGATCACGGCCTCACACTACACAAGAACACCTAGGAAGCAGACTACCTTTCCTCGTGACACTTCTGCAGCTTACAGTGTTGCCAGATTGTGCCGAGCGTCGGACTTAGCGTTGTCAGGGGTGGTCGGTTTTATTGGGCACCTTAAGTGAACAACTCAGGCTTAGTCTCTGTGATGGCTGGCCGGCGGTCAGGTTTTATGTCTAAGACTGTCCATGTAGCCTGGCAGCTACTGAACATTCCCGATTGCTTAAATGTGTGTAATACTTGGCTTAAACATGTGAAAGGAATGCACGTGCATTACACCAGTGCAAAGCCAAGAGCGGAAAGCAGAAAGGTGGAAGGAGTACTGCGTGCAGAGTTTGACAGAGCACTGAAAGACCTAATTCGAAACAAGACCGCTGGAGTAGACAACATTCCGTTAGAACTACTGATAGCCTTGGGAGAGCCAGCCCTGACAAACCTCTACCATCTGGTGAGAAAGATGTATGAGACAGGTGAAATACCCTCAGACTTCAAGAAGAATATGATAATGCGAATCTCAAAGAAAGCAGGTGTTGACAAATGTGAAAATTACCGAACTATCAATTTAATTAGTCATGGCTGTAAAATACTAACACGAATTCTTTACGGGTGAATGGAAAATCTGATAGAAGCTGACCTCGCAAAAGTTCAGTTTGGATTCCACAGTAACGTTGGAACACGTGAGGCAATACTGACCCTATGACTTATCTTAGAAGATAGATTAAGCAAAGGCAAACATACGTTTCTAGCATTTGTAGACTTAGAGAAAACTTTTGACAATGTTGACTGGAATGCTCTCTTTCAAATTCTGAAGGTGGTAGAGTTCAAATACAGCGAGCTAAAGGATGTTTCCAATTTGTACAGAAACCAGATGGTAGTTTTACAGTTGATGGGCATGGAAGGGAAGCAGTGGTTTAGAAGGGAGTGAGACAGGGTTGTAGACCATCCCTGTTGTTATTCAATCTGTATATTGAGCAAGCAGTAAGGAAACAAAAGAAAAATTCGGAGTAGGAATTAAAATCCATGGAGAAGAAATAAAAACTTGAGGGTTTCTGATGACATTGCAATTCTGTCAGAGACAGCAAAGGACCTGGAAGAGCAGTTGAACGGAATGGGCAGTGTCTTGAAAGGAGGATATAAGAAGAAAGTTAACAAAAGCAAAACAAGGATAATGGACTGTAGTCGCATTAAATCCCTCTAGTGCGTCCCAAATCCAGGTAGCCTACACAGGTGGTGAAAAGGAAGCAAGTTTTCCAGATATGTTTAAGCACTCTGTGACAGTGTAAATATGTGTTTGCTTATGCATTATGAATGAAAAAGCATTGAAATTGTTTAAATTTTCTATACAATACATTCTATCCCATAAATTACATAAATAAACAATAATATAAATAAAGAATTATATAAACAAACAATATTGCACGCATTCCATACATTGCAATCTATTTCCCACCGAAATCTATACATAAACAGATAAACTAAATTTTATTCAGAGATTCATATCCCATAAATTGCTTAAATTAACAATATTCCACACACTGTCTGAATTCTTCACATAACATTCCATGAACCACCATCAATTTCCCACCGAATTCTTTAAATAAATAAACTATATTGCCTAAACTGTTTAAACAATGTTCCATACTCTGCAATGGATTTCCCAACAAATTCCGTAATTAAATAAACAAATAAATGAATGAACGATTTTCATACAGAGTCATATATCCTATAAATCGTTTAAATAAACTATATTCCACACTTTGTCTAATTGTTCAAACAATTCTCCATACACTGAATTTCACAGTTGGGGAGCGGAGAGGGAGACCTGGGGGTTTTCCCAGATGGGATTAATCAGTTGATCGATATCATTAATCAATCATTCAAATTGATATCAAAAGTGTGCTCGTATCGGCGAGGGGAGTTCACAGAGGGATGAGGATGGACGTGGGGGAAGGGAAGGGTAGGGTGATGGGTGTGGACACTAGGTTAAAGGCCTGTTAATCGAAGAGAAGGATAATCATCATGGGGTCATAATCCTCTTAGCAGAACATTAGGTTAAGGACCTGTCAATCAAAAGAGAAAAATAGGTTGGCCTCTGAAAGTATACTTATCCCTGATGTAGCCTCTGAGCGCCTCTCTGGCATTTACTCAGTCCTCACATTCTGTCGTCTCTCGAAGTTGACCGCTTCCTTCTGGATGGTGTTTTTTTTTCCTTGCTTCACCCATTCCTGCTACCATCAACAAATAGTGGCATCATCCTCTCTCAAATGTTAACTTCTGCGTATATTGTGCACATGCCTACCTGCCAGGCATACTTACTGCGTAGCTGAGTACATAGAATGAAATTTACAAAGACTTTATACCTTGGTATCGACACATCCCCTGTTCGCTAGCCTTACCAGTCACGCATTGATATTGCACTGCAGCATCACATGTTCATCCATCGGGCACCAAAGTTCATAATTTTGTCTTTTCTGCCGATACCTATATTCGTTTCAGTTTGTGACCAATCTGCATAAGTTGTTCATTGTGCACCCTTTTTTTTCTTTATTCACCTCTCAGACTGTAAAATGTATGTTTCACATCGCTCTATATGCTAAGGTAACTACCAGTTAGATAATTCTCCCATTTACACTCATGTCATGCTTGGGTGCAGAACGGCTGGCTTGTGCCATGTGACGTCCAACTGACCAATTGTCTTTAATAATAGTATGGAAATGAAGAATTATTTAGGATTATGTAGTGATTCTGAATTCATGAGGTTAAAAAATCCTTTCTTCCGCAAATGTGCAGAAAAATAACTATATCTGCATGAAAGAAATTTTTTGTTCTTCGAGTTAAATAAAAGCAATCTTTTGTGGAGATCTCGTCCGAACATCACGTTTCAAGGCATGCCTGTTATGCTCAATAATGTCTGGGACATTTGGTGGCCAGTGGAAAAGTTTAAACTAACGTTGCTGGAGCCACTCTGTAGCAATTCTTGATGTGTGGGATGTAGCATTGTCCTGCTGGAATTGCCCAAGTCTGACGGAATGCAAATGGACATGAATGCATGCAGGTATTAAGACAGGATCATTATGTACGTGTCACCTGTCAGAGTCGTATCTAGATATATCAGGGCTCCCAAATCACTCCAACTGCACAAGCCCCTCATTATTACAGAGCCTCCACTACCTTAAACGTTCCCCTACTGACATGCAGGGTCCATGGGTTCATGAGGTTGTCTCCATACCTGTACATGTCCGTCCCCTCAACCGCATTGCCTTATTCTTCCTTAATTATCTCTGTACTTCAATACGCAATACCCGTACTAGTTTCTTTGGCGATTCAGTGTATGTTGTTGTTGTAGGTGATTTCAAAGATTGATTAAGCGTTACTTCTATTCTTTTCGTTAAGAATTTCGTTTTGTTTCAGTATATGTCCAGCGCATAATTGACAACCTGGCTGGTGAAAGCCAGCAACAGCAGCGGCAGTGGCAGAAACGGCATTGTAAGTAGTCCATATATTTTTTTCGTCATACCACTGCATGATCCGGTAAATGCAGGGCCTAGCTATATAGCACCATGCATTAATGTTCAAAATGAAAAGCATAAGGCTTGTTTTGTATGGTCGGTCCTGGCTCGTGAGAGAAATTATGAGAAAAAACTACAGCGTTCATCTCGATATGGTAGATACTTCGATTTTCGTAATTGTTATCACTTTGATGCTATCGAGTTCTCCGTCAAGATAGAGGACATACCTAAATTTGCTGCGCAGAATACCAGACTATTGGTCCATGTTTATGGCGTCGAGAAGAAAGCAAGTCAGATGAGCAGGACAAGCAAAATGTTGTCCAGTTTTTAGTACTTGTGCCACAACGGAACGTGGCAGGTTTTGTCACCGCCACGAAGCTGGAAACAGGTGTGGAACAAACTCCACCCCTCCGCCTCTTCCTCAAAGACCCCCCTCTATCGCCACTGGTAATATAACACATTTTAAATATTTGTGCCCGTTAACTATCTGTATAAATTCTTTTATCTCATCGTACAGTGATTCAATCTGTTCATCTGTGGTGTTGAAAGGCATGTAAACTTGTACCACTGTGGTGGGTGGATTTAGGATTTATGTTTATTTTTCATATAAAGTTAATGACACGTTAGCGATGGAGCTGAGTATTGTGATACTGCTTCACTGATTTTTTTAATAACAAAGGGGTTAACACATATCTTCTTCATATACAGTAAGGATCAACTGCCACACATTTTCGGTTACAGATAACTACTCCACAAGAGGTGATGTGCAATAATTATGGTAAACTGCACTTTGGTACTGCAACTGTCAATACTAAAAGTTGTTATGAGAGTCACAGCAAGTTTTAGTTCTGGGGCAGTCAGTTTCCTAAATATTGTCCACTACATAATGAGACAGGGGACAGTCAAGAACAGTAATTCGTTCAGTCTCTTTATGATGAAGTAAGGAAACGTGAATAATGAAAGATGTGGAAGAATATTTTGCAAAGAAAATGAAAACTTCGTATGTCTTCACGCAACTCCGTCTTTCTTTCGTGTAGGTTCGTGGTATAGTTAATGAAATTCATCACGCGTCTGAGTGGGTCCCCAACTGCACAGTCATTCTCTGTTGCTAGCGTCTGCCACTTCCAGCTGGGACTGCCAATTCCTCAAACAGCCGCGTCACCGCGGAAAGCGTTTGTCGCCCCTGTTGCTGGGAAACGACCTTAATAGGTACGTCACTAGTCAGTTGTTTTATCTGGCGAATACATTGTAGACACAAATTCACACATTTGACTCGCTCTTTCTTCGAAACTAGCGTCAAAAACTGCGGGGAAACGGACCGACACTGCAGAAAAGACAAGTGCGGCTACTGCCCTGTCATCTGTTAGTGGGGCCAAGCGACAGCCACATGGCCCGATTTTCCATACCAGCCCAAACTCTTTTATGTTTTTTTTCTTTTTTGTTATTTCACTCCCCAAAATGGAGAGGGCTGGCAGCGGCACAATACGCCGCTCTTCAGCCAAGAGAGTTACAGAAAAATCATAGTCAAATGAGAAAAGAATACATAACATAGAATGGTATAAAGTGATGAAGAAACGAGAACAAAAATAGATGAGCATAAATGGTAGATTTAAAAAGAACATAGACGAGAGCCACACACACATGTGGAGAATGAACACTGTAATTCGACACGAAAATAAAGAAATACCACAGTGTGAACACAAATGAGTGATTCTGGCGACACTGCACATGGCACTAGAGTAATGCTGACACCATAACAAAAACGATAAACGTCACAGCACTGAAGGTGACCTACCACTGGGTGAAGGGATGAGGGGGAAAGAAAAGGGGGTAGAGATGGTAGGAGGAAACCAGGAGGGGGTAGGGGGGACAGTGGAGGGGAGAAGGAAAGGAGGGGGCAGGTTAAAAGGAAAAAGAAGGTGTTCGGCAGGGGAAAAGGAAGAAAATGGGAAGGAGGAGAGTGTGGGAGCCCTGAGGAGGGGGAACAAGGAGGGATTAGATATGGTAGGAGGGGTAGATGGAAGACATGAGGACATCATCCAGAAGGGGGAGTTGGCGGAAGCCACCTTGGGCGAGGGTATGGAGCGTGTGGACATGGAGACCCGGCGGGACACTGTGGTGCAGGTGTGGCAGTGGGCTAAGGTGGGAGAGGATGGGAGAAACCAAAGGATGGGGGGGATCCAGTTTGTGGTAGACATATAGGATCCGTATTCATTCTAGGAACAGGAAAGATGGGGGAAAGGAATCAGTTCATAAAGGATTCGCATGGGGGACAGGAGACGGATGCAATAAGTGAGGTGGAGTGCATGGCGCTCAATGAATTGGAGGGATTTGTAATAGGTGGGGGAAGTGGACATCAAGGGGTGGGCATAACATAGGAGGGCGCAGATCAGGGACTTATAGGTATGTAGGATGGTAGAAGGGTCTAATCCCCATGTTCGACTAGAGAGGAGACAGAGACAGATATGTGCCTTGGCTTGGACTGTGAGGAGATGGGGGGTCCTAGAAAGGCGGCAGTCGAGGGTGATACCAAGGTAGTTGAGGGTGGGAGTGAGGGCAATGGGGCAACCAGTGATGGTAAGGTGGAAATCTAGGAGGCGGAAGGAGGGGGTGGTGTGGCCTACGATGATTACCTGGGTCTTGGAGGGATTCATCTTAAGGAGCCATTGGTTGCACCATGTGGTGAACAGGTCAATGTGGGAGTGGAGGAGGCGCTAGGGAATTTTGGAGGGAGGGGCAAGAGCAAGGAAGGCAGTGTGATCGGAATATTCCAAGAGGTGGGCAGGTGGTGGAGGCTGCAGCATGTCCGCCGTGTATAATAGGTAGAGGAGAGGACAAAGGATGGAGCCTTGGGGCATGCTTGTGGAGGGGTATAAGGTGTAAGAATTGGAGTTGCGGATGGTAACATAGGAGGGGCAGTGAGAGCAGAAGGAGGCCATAATGCGAACATAGTTGATGGGGAAGGTGTAAGTCTGGAGTTCAAAGAGGAGCCCGGGATGCCATATGCGGTTATAGGCACGTTCAAGGTAAAGGGACACAAAAATGGTGGCGCGATGGGAATTGAGATGAGTGGAAAGGACGTGTGTCAGGTGGAGGAGGAGATCGTCAGGAGAGAAGGGAGGTTGGAAGTGACATTGGGTCAAGGGAAGGAGACGGTGCTGGTGGAAGTGGTGGTGAATACGGCAGGTAATGATGTACCCAAGGACCTTGCTGAACACCGACGTGAGACTCATAGGGCGCAAGGAGGAGGTATCGGAATGGAGGTTGGCATGTTTGAGAAACATAAGGATCCGGGAAGACTTCTACAGGTCAGGGTAGAAGCCGGTGGAGAGGATAACATTGTAGAGGGTGGTTAGCACTGTAAGGAAGGAGAGGGGGGCATCTTTGAGTTGGCGGTATGTAACACGGTCGTGACCGGGAGCCATATTACGAATGGTGTGTAGTGTGGTGACGATGTCTTGTGTGACAATGGGGGTGTTGAGAAAGGATGGTGGTGTGGCCTCCAAGTACTGGAAGCTAGGAGCAAGTGGGGGGAGAGAGGTGTCAGTGCGGCCCTGTATGTCAGGCAGACAGCCTGCCCACCTGCCCGTTCACCAACATCCATCACCTTTGCCGCCTGCTGTCCATCTGTCCGTCTGTCGGTCCATTTGTCCATCCATTGTCCATCGTCGCCGCTGCCTGCTGTCCATCTGTCTGTTGCCATCTGTCCATCATGAACCTTCTCACCTCCACTGTCATCTACTCCTCCCCCTCCCCCTCTTCCACTGTCCCTTCCTGGAGTGCTGGTTCTCGCCTCCCTCCTTATACTTCGTCCTCCCTCCCCCCCCCCTCACCCATTCCCCCATATCCTCCTCTGCTGTGTACCCCCCCCCCACATCTACACTCTTCCCGTAGCCTCCACACCCATAACAGCTCCTGCCCCCACCCTCAAGTACACCTCTGCTGCCACCTTCACTGCCACCTCTCAGGTTTTCGGTTTGCTCCCTCTCACCCCCCTGTCACTGCATCATCTGCATCCACCGCATTCACCACGCCATGCCAGGCCACAATCACCGCCACTGAACCAGCTGCTTCTCCCAGCACCTCCACCATGCCTACAGGATCTGCCACCCACCACCTCCCTCTCCTCCCCATCCCTCTCTCCTCCACCCAGCCTATGGTCTCCAAAAAACTCCACAAACACCTCATTTCCGACTCTGCCCCTCCAGCAAAAAGGCACCTCCTCCTCCCCCTCCCCCCATTGACTCCATGGACACTACCCCTCTTCCTGACAACTGTACCCCAGACCCCACGCTCCAAACCTTTCTCCTGTCCACCCCAGACACTGGTGCTCCCATCCCCCAGCTGATTTCTCGCAGCCGGCCGCTGTGGCCGAGCGATTCTGCGCGATTTAGTCTGGAACCGCGCAGCTGTTACTGTCGCAGGATCGAATCCTGTCTCGGGCATGGATGTGTGTGATGTCCTTAGATTATTTAGGTTTAAGTGGTTCTGTAGTGTCGCGGAATAGTAAAGAGTTGGAGACGTGGACTATTGTCAAGTTTCGTTGCCTATGCCGAAAGCCAGAAGCAGTAGGTCGGCCAAGAAGTAAGAGGATTGCACATGCATGGAATGTGTCGTCACACAGGGGCCATGGCCTGGTTCCACACAACAGGCGAGAGAGAATTGCTTAGCACGCGGGTTTGTGTTAGAGGGAGACTTTCGTAGAGTGCAAGACAGAGGTATAGTGTCAGCTGTACTGCATTTCACAACTTCGCGTAAGTCTGTCGAAACAACACGTAACTCTGTTGCAAGAACACCTAAGGGGCGAGTACGACAGATAAGTCAGCACTATAAGTGGAACGAATGTGGTCATTACAAACGAGAATGACGTCAGGACGTCGCTCGTGCTTCCTTTAAATGCGCCAGCTTTGATAGCAACAGGGCACTCGCACTCGCAGTTAAACTTGCAGTTAGATGTGTACTGGGTTGCTGCGTAGCACACAGGTCGGTGATCGACATGTTATTCTTTATTAAGGAGATGTTGCAGTAAGAGTGGCCCATCCAGCAGCAGACGTGAGGGGACAGTACCAGCTCTGGTCCTCTCTGCTGCCGCTATCAATCATCAACCCAGGATTAGCAGACATCGCGGCAGACTCGCTCGCCGCCAATGTTGACCACATCAGTGAGCCGTCGTCGAGATCGTGCGGGGCCTAGGCCCTGTGCATCTGCCATCACAGCCGGGTGAGCCAACGACGCTAGGGGACTGCAGTCTGTTCCGCCCGTCCACTGCGGAGAGCCACCAGGAGGAGCACGGAATAAGATGGGGTGGGATAGAGTACACTCCGCACTACGAGAAAGCTTCTGGTGCCAACAGCGCCGGGGACTCCAACCTGAAGCCTCTACAGGCAGCAGCCTGCTGTCTGCCTTGAGCCGGCTCACCAGCCACGCGCAACCAAAGTAAGGGCAATCCTCCGCTACATCACTGCACGCGGCGCTGCGCTAGCAAGACTGGTGCGGCCCGGATCTGGTGTCATCGCTACGAATCAGCGAGGACTCGGGGAAGGTCGTTGATATCACCAAGCCACATTGTACTCGGCATGAATAGAGGTGTTATGAATTAATAATGTTTCTTTGGCGTTTCTGACGCTTCTACAGCCATTTCATAGCATCCTGACAGCTGGAGAGGTCACCGCTCGGTCATCCAGTCCACCATAGGCGACCGGGACCACCGGGACGCATAAAGTTCTAAGTTTTAGGGGACTCATGACCGCAGATTGTAAGTCCCATAGTGCTCAGAGCTATTTGAACCATTTTTCGATTCCTTGCAGGGACTCAGTCCTCATCGAGACCCCTTCTTTCACACACACCTCCTCCGTAAACTACTGCACATTATGTTTGGCCCCCACGCATCCCTGACTCCCTTCCTCTCATCTTCCTCTCCCCGTCAGCCACAGCCTCCCGATCGTCCCCCCCGCCTACACCGCCATGATGACCAAACTCAGCCCGGTGAACACAGAGGATGAGGTGTTGGTGGAACTGAACTCACACCCTAACCTGCAAATCCACTCCGCCCAACGTATCCACAATGCTGCAGGTCCCACCTATCTCATGAGGGTCTTTTCGGAGTCCATCCCCTCCACTGACCACCTCCACTCCCAGGGTGCTCAGATCTACCACCACCACCATCCAGTTGAATCATCCAAATCCCTCCCCAATCCTACCACTTCCAGCACCACCTCATGTACAATGATCACATGACCCCCAACTGCAAAACCCTCCCCAACTGTCCCCATTGCAAGGTCTCCCACGTTCTTAAAAACTGCCCCAATCTAGCCACCCCTCTCTCCTGTAACACCTGCAACAGCCCCCATTCTACCTACTGCCACATGTGTAAACCTAAACCCCCTCATGCCACCCCTGAGCTTACTGTCCCTGTTTGTCCTATTGTCTCCCACCCACCCCAACAATTCCCACGTTGACTTCACCTTCTGCACCTTTGTAATATCCATCGACATAAACATCCATAGCTGCTCCCCTGCCGCCCTTCATTGGTGGCATCAGTTCCTCTCCACGATCCAAGGCGTCTTTCTTCCACATCCAAAACACATCCATCCCGAAAGCGATGCCACCCACAATGTTGTCATTACCTCCACCAACCTTCTTGGGTGTATCACCTTCGAAATCCTTGACCCCACATGTACTGACCACTTCCCCGTTCTCTCACCATAATGTCTGCTCATCACGCCCCTCCAGCTCTCTGCCCTGCACCCCCTCCCAAGGTCATCCATGTCTACCATTGTGCCAACTGGGATGCCTACTGGGAATCCATCACCACCCAGGTCGAAAGCCATCCTCTTACTTATCACCATCCTGACGACATCATTCATGCCTCGTCCTTCATTCAGAAGGTAATTACTGACGCCTTGGAGGTCCATGTTCCCACTAAAACCATCCACCCCCACCGTCCCACACTCCCTCTGCAGGCTGTCCTCCTCTTCTGTGAATCCCGCCGCCTCTATCACTCCTTCCTGCGCCCTCATGACAGGGATACTCTTCAACACCACCGGCAAATACAGCGAAACGTACAGAACCTTATTAAAGAAAAGAAACGCCAAGACTGGCGCCAGACATGTACATGACTGAATTCCACCCTGCCTATCAACTCCTCCAAGTACTGGTCCACCTCCCTTTGCCTCACTGGTTCCCATTCCGCACCGAATTACCCCCTTCTCCATAACGACTGCCCCCTTCCTGACAACCTCAGTAAAGCCAACCACTTTGCTTCCCACCTTTCTGAGGTCTTCTCCATCCCATTGCTGGTGTCCCCCAGGGCTCCATCCTCTTCCCTCTCCTCTATCTCCTGTACATCGCTGATATGCCCAAGCCATCCCCACCTGTCCACCTTCTCCAATATGCTGATGACACCACCTTCCTGGCTTTCTATCCTACCCTTCAATGGTCTCAACACACCCTCCAAAACCACCTTGACCTGTTCACCACTTGGTGTAACCAGTGGTCCCTTCATCTCAACCCCTCCAAAACCCAGGCAATCATCATAGATCGCACCACCTGCTTCTTCCATGACTTCTACCTCACCCTTTATGGTCATCTCATCCAATCACCCCCACCCTGAGATACCTTGACCTCACCCTCAACCCTCACATCACCTGGACCCCTCACCTCCTGACCATCCAGCAGAAAGCCCATTCCCGCCTCCACCTCCTGAAACTCCTGTCTGGCTGGACATGGGGTTACATCCTTCCAACATCCTCCACACCTACAAATCCCTCATCTGGCCTGTCCTTTGTTATGCCAGTGTTGCCTGGATCTACGCACCCACCAGCTTTTACAAGACCCTCCAAATCTTCAAATGGCATGTGCTGTGCCATACCTTCCATATCCGCCTTCCCTCCACCACACAGTTCCTGTACTACCTCATCCCCTTCCCCCACCTCCTCCTTTTCCTCCAACATCTCTTCATCCTTTACACTGTCTGCAGGCTATATCCTTCCCACCCCCTGCTTTCTTTTCTTCTATTTCGCCTTTTTTGTTTCTATATTCCGCCATGTTTCCTTCGTTATATTGTTTTACATGTCTTCCTGTTTATTTATGTCTCTTAGATGTAGAGCAGCACTTATGCTGTTGCCAGCCTGCCCCTGATCGTGAATGGAAATTACAGTAAAGGAAAAAGAAACTATTGAAAAATGTAAGGCCAGATACCCCCCACATCTCCCGATCTCACTGTCCCCGTCCGACCTATTTACGATCCCACCCCTCCTGGAAACAGCCTTTGCCCTCTCCCCACAGCCGAGGACATCGATAGATTTGTAACCATCGTCCTACAAAATATCCAGCACTTTCAACGCCCCCATACCCTCCAACAGATCTCCTTAGCTGCCGTTCAATCTTCCACCCTAACACCTTCGACACCTACTCCCATAACCAAGCCAATTTTACCTTCTCCCGTCTCAACTCCCTAGTTTAAACCCCACCATGGTGCAGCAGCATCATATCTTGTTCAGTAACATCCGTTCTCTACCTACCAACAAGCAACTCTTCATGCACATCCGTACAACCCACCATGTGGATGCCTCCCTCCTCAATGAAACATTTCTCCAGCCCCCACGTATCATCAGCACATCACCCTACCCCCTTCAACAATCCAATAATCCCCACCTGATTGCGCATTGTGGAGTTGCCATCGGCTACCTTCGCCAGATCACTATTGGGCTCCAAACCCTCTTTCCTGACCCCACTGAACACCTTATCCTCAGCTTCTTTTTCCCCAGCCTTATCATAAACAGCACCACCATCTATGCCCGTGCCACTGCCCTCATCCCGTTTGATTTCCTTTGCCACATTGACCACACCTTCTCCTCCTATGTGATTGCCACTGACCTAAACATCCACCGTCGTATCGATCCACAGCTACAATGGTGGCATCGGCTTCTTGCCTCACTGCAAGGGGAGCTCCTCCACTCCCCTGCCACACCTGCCCTGATTCCAATACCACTCACGATGTAGTCCTGGCATCCAGTGACCTCCTTCGACACATTATGGTGCACGTCCTAGATCCCACTGGTAGCGACCAGCTGTGTGTCCTCCTTACCGTGACAGACCTACAAATCCCATGCCTCACTCCTCACACCAATCCTCCCCCAAATTTCGTCCATAACTACTCTCGTGCTGACGGGAATGGCTACTGGGCAGCCCTGGATACCCAGGTCAGTGGCCATCATCTGACCATCCAGCATCTAGATGATATCAGCCATGCTTCCTCCTTTCTCCAACAGGTCCTGTCTGAGGCCACTGAGGCTCACATCCCCACTACCACCATTCACCCACACCACCACACTTTTACCCCACAGGCCATCCTCCTTTGTGAATCCCATCATCTCCACCATGTCTTCCTCCCCACACCGGACCGGGACACACTCCGATGCCACCGGCAACTCCAAAGACATGCCTGTAATTTCCTCGCAGCCAAAAAACGCTGGGACTGGCGCCAGGCCTGCACCTGCCTAAATGATACCCTCACTATAAACTCATCCAAGTACTGGTCAGCCTTCCATCACCTTACTGGATCTAAACCCTCCCCACAGTATCCCCTCCTCCATTGAACCTGATTTATTTTCAAAGAATATCCATAAGAATTTATTTTATTTACTAGTGATTCATGAAGAACATTAACACATTTAATCAGACTATGTGAGCGTGAGAGTAGTTGCCAATGGTAACCGAAGAAACAAATTAAAAATTATATTTTCAATAAATGGAAAATTTATTCCGAAAAGCCTTTTTTGAACATATTTAAAATTATAATCAGAAAGCACCCTGTAAATATCAAGTTACAATTTATTCAGAGGCAGAAATAACAATTTTTTTTGTGGTATGAGCTTTCGAGCTGAGAACCTTGCCGCTCCCTTTTAACATGGCTGTAGACACGACCGCTCACAACACCTCTTAAAGACTACTCTGGTGCAAATCTGCAACACACCAGATTACCCTAAATTAAAATTTTTAACAACTCACACAAACACATAAACTATGCGCCCTGTAAGAGGGTTGTAAATGGTACAAAACACTCACATAAAAAATTATTTGCCACCAAAAGTGTAACTTGTTTTAAAAGAACTCTTACAGTGGAAGGGTGGCAACTTTATATGATAAATTGACCATTTAAATAAAATCCATGAAATGCAATTTTACATAAAATATACCAACATACTCTACATTACACATATACCACCTCGCAAGATGATAGGCAAGATAAAAACATATTTCAGGAATTCAGCCTTTACACCTTAAGCAATAAATTCGTTAACATCAAATCCGACAAACATGACAGAGGCAGGTATTAACGTATGGCAGATTGACGGGGGGATAACTGAACAACCTGAACTGCAGATTGTTCTAAGTTGCCCCCACTCCACAAGGGAAAATGGACCACCCAATTCATAAATAACCAATTTCCCACAGGTGGGCAAGCAGAGAAGAATGGTGGGACGCTGCCAAAACAAAGCAGCTGGTGACCTCACCAAGAAAACATGTATAATTTAACAAGTAAATGAAACAACATATCTCCAATCACTTAATTTCTAATAAACTGTGATTTCCGGCGAAGACCTGGCGCAGCACCTCCAACGCTATCACTTACCAATGTCAGTGAAAATCTGAGTAGGGCAATGTAACAGATGAGGTCATTAATGTAAACAAGAAAAAAACAATGGACACAAGATGAACCTTTAACACCACATGTAATTAATTCCCAATCGGATAAAGGCTGCCTGCTTAGGTTTTTCACAACAGCACCCTTTGTTTCCTGTTAGATAAGAGACAAACAATTTCATAGCACTGCCAGTGACACCATACTATTGTAACTTACTTAAGAGAATGGTGTGGTTCACACAGTCAAAGGCTTTTGACAGGTCACAGAAAATGCCAGTAGCCTCTAATAGCTTTCTCTATATCACAACATTTAAGTAACCCAAACTGTGACTTTGACAATATATTATTTGCAGTCAGGTGCTTGAGGATTACAGAAACAACTTAAGATAGAACTCAACTTGCACGAGCACTCTTTGATTAAATTCAAAAAAATGGTTAAAATGGCTCTGGGCACTATGGGACTTAACATCTTCGGTCATCAGTCCCCGAGAACTTAGAACTACTTAAACCTAACTAACCTAAGGACATCACACACATCCATGCACGAGGCAGGATTCGAGCCTGTGACCATAGCAGTCCCACGGTTCTGGACTGCTGCGCCTAGAACCGCACGGCCACCGCAGCCGGCCTGATTAACTTCTTTTGATATATTATCATACCCACTAGAATACTTACATTTGAAGGATTTTATGACGGATGCTACTTCTCTGGGAGACCTGAGCGCCATTTCTATTTTACTGAAGTTATTTTTAAAGACTTGTGTTGGATACACAATTGCACTGCCCACCGAACCTGATGACACCAAGCTGTCAGTAACAGAAATGAAGTACTTGTTTAAGAGGTTTGCAACACTACATGCACTTGTTACCAAAGTCTCATTTATTTTTAGAGCTCTCTCTTCACCTTTCTTTTTGGCCCCACCTGTCTGTCTTCACTATATCCCATACAGATTTTGGTTTGTTGTTCGATGTAATTATCTTTTTCTCATAATAAACCTGCTTAGATTTCTTGATTACTTGCTTCAATATTTTGCAGTATTCTTTGTAATACATTAGTGTTAACATCAGAGTTGTTCCTAGATAGTAGATACAGTCTCCTTTTTGTCCCACAAGTTATCTTTATTCCTTGTGTAATCCTTGGTTTATTGTTTGACTTCTGTGTGATTTGAGTTACCTTTAGGGAACCGAGCAAGGTGGCGCAGTGATTTGCACACTGGACTCGCATTCGGGAGGACGACTGTTCAATCCCGTCTCCGGCCATCCTGATTTAGGTTTTACATGATTTCCCTAAATCGCTTCAGGCAAATGCCGGGGTGGTTCCTTTGAAAGGGCACGGCCGATTTCCTTCCCCATCCTTCCCTCACCCGAGCTTGCGCTCCGTCTCTAATTACCTCATTGTCGATGGGACATTAAACACTAACCACCACCACCACCTTTAGGGAACAACAATTTTCAAAAGTGGAGGTAACTTTATTAGTGAATGCTTTGTATTTTCCATTTGAGTCAGAAGTGTTGTAAGCATATATCCAGTTCATGTTTTTGAGCAATATCTAAATTTTTTATTTATGTATTATCCTCCTGTACTCAGATTTAATAGATTTTTTTTATCCTGAGAAGTTTCAAAATATAACACAAGATGCTGCATGTCATGATCAGATAGCCCATTTACTATTGTTTTTGTGATATGCCTTTTTTCCCCTTGATTTGTATAGAAAGATATTATGAATGGCAATCTCAGAGCATTTACATATCCTAGCTGCGAAGTCCACAGTGGGAACTAAATTGGAAGATAGTGTTACTGAGTGCCATAATTGTTCTCTGACAAGAGCTTTTCAATAAACTCACATTAATATCACCAGTAACTACTATTTCCTTTTTTTACTGTGAGAAGCGACAACAGAGCTTCCATATTTCTTGTGAACAGGTTAAAATTTCCTGAAGGTGATTTGTACATACCTCTATTATAAAGGACTTAATTATAAAACACTACTTCTGTTGCACAAGCTTCTAAGTGCCGCTCTGATCAAAATTTATTAATATCAATATTCTTGAAATCAAAACAGTTTCTGACAAACTGGCAACTCCTCCTTTGTCTATGTTTTCTCTACAGAAGTAAGAAGCTAACTTTAATCCTGCAACATTTAACATATATAGAACAGTGGTCACATAACAGACTGTACAGGAACCTGGAGAGTCCCCAAGACGATGCAAGGCCAAACAAAGTTAGAAGATTAGTTCCCCATACATCTAAACTGTATAGTAATGGTGAAACTGAAAGGGAGTCGAGCTGAAAAACCATATCCTGAAAAGTAAAAAATATTCAAGAACCAACAAAATAATTTAAAAAACTTGATCATTTCAAACAAACCATTACTGTTGTAGAATATAGGACTTCCTTGAATGTGATTTCTTGTGAATTATACTAAACATATTTTGGGTTGGCATACAAAACTAAATGGTTTCTTTAGAAATAAAAATGTTTGATTATGACCAGCATTACTACTCGAACTTTCTCTTACCCTTTTAGCATTATGAATTCATGTTTAATATATTTTCAGTGAGGTATAAACTACATGAAACAATGTTCTTTTATCATCTGTTTGAGTTGTATCATATGCTGTTGTACAATGGATGACAGAGGTCACTTGAGATAAAATATGATACCACCTTGGAATTACAACAAAGTATCTGTACCTCTCTTACTTTCCTTTTTTCACCATCAGTCAAGAGTCCAACTGAGCCCCTTGGTACTGCGAACTGTATAGTCATGTTTTTTGTCTGTAAATTTCAACAAATGTTTAACATTCCTTCAAATAACAAAATTTGGAAATAGGTGATGAACAAAGACACAGAGCATGGAGAGAAACAGTCCACAAAGAGCCACAGACTTGTTTAACTTAAACAGTTGTATCAACATAGGGTAGAATATTAAACCTTATCTGGATGAGACATGAGCAGCAACAGCACATATTTGTGAGGGGTTTTTGGAGGTTTTGCTGCACTGAGTTAATGCAGTTATCAGCTGTGTAAGCAAAGTCCTGAGGGCAATTGCTTTTGACTGAAATGAAGACTTACATCTAAGCCATGCCTGTTACTCCAGTTGGGAGATAGGAATAAGCTAATTAGTGCCTGCACCTGGACAGGAGGGAGACAGGCAGATTATCTGAGCATCTTACAGGTAGTGTAAGAAGGAACATATTTAAGATGGAGTGAGATTACAGGGAGACAGTCGAATCAAATTAGAAATGAAAAGGACCAAAACCTTTCTTTACTGCTTGCTCAATATACAGAGTGAATAACACCGGGGATAGGCTACAACCCTGCCTCAATCCCTTCCCATCCACTGCTTCCCTTTCATGTCCCTCTACTCTTATAACTGCCATCTGGTTTTTGTACAAATTGTAAATAGCCTTTCGCTCCCTGTATTTTACCCCTGCCACCTTTAGAATTTGAAACAGAGTATTCCAGTCAACATTGTCAAAATCTTTCTCTAAGTCTACAAATGCTAGAAACGTAGGTTTGTCTTTCCTTAATCATTCCTCTAAGATAACTCGTAAGGTCAGTATTGCCTCACATGTTCCAACATTTCTACGGAATCCAAAGTGATCTTCCCTGAGGTTGGCTTCTACCAGTTTTTCCATTCGTCTGTAAAGAATTCAAGTGGGTATTTTGCAGCTGTGACTTATTAAACTGATAGTTTGGTAATTTTCACATCCTTCAACACCTGCTTTCTTTGGAATTATTATATTCTTCTTGAAGTCTGAGGGTATTTTGCCTGTCTCATACATCTTGCTCACCAGATGGTAGAGTTTTGTCAGGCCTGGCTCTCCCAAGGTTATCAGTAGTTCTAATGGAATGTTGTGTACTCCTTGTTTCGACTCTCCCTGAAACTCTGTACAACCTCTGGTTCTTTCAGTTTATGCAGGTCTCATCTCCTTAAATTCCCACCTTTTTGCAGTTTCTTCAGTTTTAATCTACAGTTCATACCCAATAGATTGTGGTCAGAGCCTACATCTGTCCCTGGAAATGTCTTACAATTTAAAACCTTGTTCCTAAATCTCTGTCTTACTATTATATAATCTATCTGATACCTTTTAGTATCTCCAGGGTTGTTCCCTGTATACAACCTTCTTTCATGATTCTTGAACCAAGTGTTAGCTATGATTAAGTTATGCTCTGTGCAAAATTCTACAAGGTGGCTTCCTCTTTCATTTCTTAGCCCCAAACCATTTTCACCTACTACATTTCCTTCTCTTCCTTTTCCTGCTGTCGAATTCCAGTCACCCATGACTATTAAATTTTCGTCTCCATTCACTACCTGAATAATTTCGTACATCTCATCATACATTTCATCAATTTCTTCATCATCTGCAGAGCTAGTTGGCATATAAACTTGTACTACTGTAGTAGGCATGGGCTTTGTGTCTATCTTGGCCACAATAATGAGTTCACTATGCTGTTTGTAGTAGCTTACCTGCACTCCTATTTTCCTATTCATTACTGAAGCTACTCCTGCATTACCCCTATTTGATTTTGTATTTATGATCCTGTATTCGCCTGACCAAAAGTCTTGTTCCTCCTGCCACCAAACTTCACTAATTCCCACTATATCTAACTTTAACCTATCCATTTCCCTTTTTAAATTTTCTAACCTACCTGCCCGATTAAGGGATCTGACATTCCATGCTCCGATCCGTAGAACGCCAGTTTTCTTTCTCCTGATAACGACGTCCTCCTGAGTAGTCCCCACATGGAGATCCGAATAG